>NC_058082.1:564793038-565101155 GCF_014858855.1 Bufo gargarizans | reverse complement strand
ACTTATGCAAAAAAAAAAAAATTCTAGGAACTCGCCAGGCCCCTCATTGAATACCTCGGGGTGTCTTCTTTCCAAAGTGGGGTCACATGTGGGGTATTTATACTGCCCTGGCTTTTTAGGGGCCCGAAAGTGTGAGAAGAAGTCTGGGATCCAAATGTCTAAAAATGCCCCCCTAAAAGGAATTTGGGCCCCTTTGCGCATCTAGGCTGCAAAAAAGTGTCACACATCTGGTATCGCCGTACTCAGGAGAAGTTGGGCAATGTGTTTTGGGGTGTCATTTTACATATACCCATGCTGGGTGAGAGAAATATCTTGGTCAAATGCCAACTTTGTATAAAAAAAATGGGAAAAGTTGTCTTTTGCCAAGATATTTCTCTCACCCAGCATGGGTATATGTAAAATGACCCCCCAAAACACATTCCCCAACTTCTCCTGAGTACGGCGATACCAGATGTGTCACACTTTTTTGCAGCCAAGGTGGGCAAAGGGGCACCTTTCAGATTTCGCAGGCCATTTTTTACACATTTTGATTTCAAGGTACTTCTTACACATTTGGGCCCCTAAATTGCCAGGGCAGTATAACTACGCCACAAGTGACCCCATTTTGGAAAGAAGACACCCCAAGGTATTCCGTGGGGGGCACGGCGAGTTCCTAGAATTTTTTATTTTTTGTCACAATTTAGCGGAAAATGATGATTTTTCTTTTTTTTTTCTTTTTTCCTTACAAAGTCTCATATTCCACTAACTTGCGACAAAAAATAAAAAATTCTAGGAACTCGCCATGCCCCTCACGGAATACCTTGGGGTGTCTTCTTTCCAAAATAGGGTCACTTGTGGGGTAGTTATACTGCCCTGGCAATTTAGGGGCCCAAATGTGTGAGAAGAACTTTGCAATCAAAATGTGTAAAAAATGCCCTGCAAAATCCGAAAGGTGCACTTTGGAATATGTGCCCCTTTGCCCACCTTGGCAGCAAAAAAGTGTGACACATCTGGTATCGCCGTACTCAGGAGAAGTTGGGCAATGTGTTTTGGGGTGTCATTTTACATATACCCATGCTGGGTGAGAAAAATATCTTGGTCAAATGCCAACTTTGTATAAAAAAATTGGAAAAGTTGTCTTTTGCCAAGATATTTCTCTCACCCAGCATGGGTATATGTAAAATGACAGCCCAAAACACATTCCCCAACTTCTCCTGAGTACGGCGATACCAGATGTGTGACACTTTTTTGATGCCAAGGTGGGCAAAGGGGCACATATTCCAAAGTGCACCTTTCGGATTTCACCGGTCATTTTTTACACATTTTGATTGCAAAGTACTTCTCACACATTTGGGCCCCTAAATTGCCAGGGCAGTATAACTACGCCACAAGTGACCCCATTTTGGAAAGAAGACACCCCATGGTATTCCGTGAGGGGCATGGCGAGTTCCTAGAATTTTTTATTTTTTGTCGCAAGTTAGTGGAATATGAGACTTTGTAAGGAAAAAAGAGAAAAAAAAAAAAATCATAATTTTCCGCTAACTTGTGACAAAAAATATAAAATTCTAGGAACTCGCAGTGCCCCTCACGGAATACCTTAGGGTGTCTTCTTTCTAAAATGGGGTCACTTGTGGCGTAGTTATACTGCCCTGGCAATTTAGGGGCCCAAATGTGTGAGAAGAACTTTGCAATCAAAATGTGTAAAAAATGCCCTGCAAAATCCGAAAGGTGCACTTTGGAATATGTGCCCCTTTGCCCACCTTGGCAGCAAAAAAGTGTGACACATCTGGTATCGCCGTACTCAGGAGAAGTTGGGCAATGTGTTTTGGGGTGTCATTTTACATATACCCATGCTGGGTGAGAAAAATATCTTGGTCAAATGCCAACTTTGTATAAAAAAATGGGAAAAGTTGTCTTTTGCCAAGATATTTCTCTCACCCAGCATGGGTATATGTAAAATGACACCCAAAAACACATTCCCCAACTTCTCCTGAGTACGGCGATACCACATGTGTGACACTTTTTTGCTGCCAAGGTGGGCAAAGGGGCGCATATTCCAAAGTGCACCTTTCGGATTTCACCGGTCATTTCTTACACATTTTGATTGCAAAGTTCTTCTCACACATTTGGGCCCCTAAATTGCCAGGGCAGTATAACTACCCCACAAGTGACCCCATTTTGGAAAGAAGACACCCCAAGGTATTCTGTGAGGGGCATGGTGAGTTCCTAGAATTTTTTATTTTTTGTCGCAAGTTAGTGGAATATGAGACTTTGTAAGAAAAAAAAAAAAAAAAAAAAATCATCATCATTTTCCGCTAACTTGTGACAAAAAATAAAGAGTTCTATGAACTCACTATGCCCATCAGCGAATACCTTAGGGTGTCTACTTTCCGAAATGGGGTCATTTGTGGGGTAGTTATACTGTCTGGGCATTGTAGAACCTCAGGAAACATGACAGGTGCTCAGAAAATCAGAGCCGTTTCAAAAAGCGGAAATTCACATTTTTGTACCATAGTTTGTAAATGCTATAACTTTTACCCAAACCATTTTTTTTTTGCCCAAACATTTTTTTTTTATCAAAGACATGTAGAACTATAAATTTAGCGAAAAATTTATATATGGATGTCGTTTTTTTTGCAAAATTTCACAGCTGAAAGTGAAAAATGTCATTTTTTTGCAAAAAAATCGTTACATTTTGATTAATAACAAAAAAAGTAAAAATGTCAGCAGCAATAAAATACCACCAAATGAAAGCTCCATTAGTGAGAAGAAAAGGAGGTAAAATTCATTTGGGTGGTAAGTTGCATGACCGAGCGATAAACGGTGAAAGTAGTGTAGTGCCGAAGTGTAAAAAGTGCTCTGGTCATGAAGGGGGTTTCACCTAGCGGGGCTGAAGTGGTTAATCAGTATTTTTTGGAATCATGTATATGGAACCCCTTAATCACTATTTTGTAGAAGCAGGTACAGTCAGGTCCATAAATATTGAAATATTGACACAATTCTAACATTTTTTGTTCTATACACCACCACAATGGATTTGAAAAGAAACGAACAAGATGTGCTTTAACTGCAGACTGTCAGCTTTAATTTGAGGGAAGGAATTTTTATTCCCCTAAAGTGAGGAAAATTGGCTTCTACCTCACAGTTTTTTTTTTGCCTTCCTCTGGATCAACTTGCAGGATGACAGGCCGAACTGGATGGACAAATGTCTTTTTTCGGCCTTATGTACTATGTTACTATGTTACTATGTATTTACATCCAAATCAGGTGAACGGTGCAGGAATTACAACAGTTTGCATATGTGCCTCCCACTTGTTAAGGAACTAAAAGTAATGGGACATTATAATAATCACAAATTAAACTTTCACTTTTTAATACTTGGTTGTAAATCCTTTGCAGTCAATTACAGTCTAAAGTCTGGAACGCATAGACATCACCAGACGCTGGGTTTCATCCCTGGTGATGCTCTGCCAGGCCTCTACTGCAACTGTCTTCAGTTTCTGCTTGTTCTTGGGGCATTTTCCCCTCAGTTTTGTCTTCAGCAAGTGAAATGCATGCTCAATCGGATTCAGTTCAGATGATTGACTTGCATAACAGTCCACTTCTTTCCCTTAAAAAAACTGTTTGGTTGCTTTTGCAGTATACTTTGGGTCATTGTCCATCTGCACTGTGAAGTGCCGTCCAATGAGTTCTGAAGCATTTGGCTGAATATGAGCAGCTAATATTGTCCGAAACACTGCAGAATTCATTCTGCTGCTTTTGTCAGCAGTCGCATAATCAACAAATACAAGAGAACCAGTTCCATTGGCAGCCATACATGCCCACGCCATGACACTACCACCACCATGCTTCACTGATGAAGTGGTATGCTTAGGATCATGAGCAGTTCCTTTCCTTCTCAATAATCATCTCTTCTGGTACAAGTAGATCTTGGTCTCATCTGTCCATAGGATGTTGTGAAGGCTTTTTTAGATGTCGTTTGGCAAACTGTAATCTGGCCTTCCTGTTTTTGAGGCTCACCAATGGTTTACATCTTGTGGTGAACCCTCTGTATTCACTCTGGTGAAGTCTTCTCTTGATTGTTGGCTTGGACACACATACACCTACCTCCTGGAGAGTGTTCTTGATCTGGCCAACTGTTGTGAAGGGTGTTTTCTTCACCAGGGAAAGAATTCTTCGGTCATCCACCACAGTTGTTTTCCGTGGTCTTCTGGGTCTTTTGGTGTGGCTGAGCTTACTGGTGCGTTCCTTATTTTTAAGAATGTTCCAAACAGTTGTTTTGGCCACGCCTAATGTTTTTGCTATCTCTCTGATGGGTTTGTTTTGTTTTTTCAGCCTAATGATGGCTTGCTTCACTACTAGTCACAGTAATTCCTACACCATTCACCTGATGTGGATGTAAATATCCTTAAATTAAAGCTGACAGTCTGCAGTTAAAGCACATCTTGTTCGTTTCATTTCAAATCCATTGTGGTGGTGTATAGAGCCAAAAATGTTAGAATTGTGTCGATGTCCCAATATTTATGGAACTGACTGTATATCGCACCCCTCAATCAGTATTTTGTGGAAGCCAGTGTATCGCAGGCCTAAATCAATATTTGGTGGAAGCAGGTATATAGAACCCCTTAATCAGTATTTTTTAGAAGTAGGTATATAGAACAGCTTAATCATTATTTTGTAGAAGCAGGTATATCGTATCCCTCAAATAGTAATCTGTGGAAAAAGGTATATAAAACCCTGAAACAATATTTGGTGGAAGCAGGTATATCACACCCCTCAATCAGTATTTTGTAGAAGCTGGTTTATTGCAGGCCTCAATCAATATTAGGTGAAAACCGGTATCTCCCACCCCTCAATCAGTATTTTGTGGAAGCCGCTGTATCGCAGGCCTCAATCAATATTTGGTTGAAGCAGGTATATCACACCCCTCAATCAGTATTTTGTGGAAGCAGATATATTGCACCCCTCAATCTGTATTTTGTAGAAGCAGGTATATTGCACCCCTTAATCAGTATTTTGTGGAAGCAGGTATATCACACCCCTCAATCAGTATTTTGTGGAAACAGGTATATAAAACACCTGAATCCATATTTGAAGGAAGCAGGTACATAGCACCCCTCAATCTGTATTTTGTGGAAGCAGGTATATCAAACACCTTAATCAGTATTTCATAGAAGCAGGTATATCGAACCCCTCAATCAGTATTTTGTGGGAGCAGGTATATCGCACTCCATAATCAGTATTTTGTTGAAGCAGGTATATAGAACCCCTTAATCAGTATTTTGTAGAAGCAGGTATATCGAACCCCTCAATCAGTATTTTGTGGGAGCAGGTATATCACACTCCATAATCAGTATTTTGTTGAAGCAGGTATATAGAACCCCTTAATCAGTATTTTGTAGAAGCAGGTTTATCGCATCCCTCAATCAGTATTTTGTGGAAACAAGTATATAGAAACACTTAATCAGTATTTTATAGAAGCAGATATATCGCACCCCTCAATCAGTATTTTGTGGGAGCAGGTATATCGCACCCCATAATCAGTATTTTGTTGAAGCAGGTATATAGAACCCCTTAATCAGTATTTTGTAGAAGCAGGTTTATCGCACATCATCAATCAGTATTTTGTGGAAACAAGTATATAGAACCCCTGAAGCAATATTTGGTGGAAGCAGATATATCGCACCCCTCAATCAGTAATTTGTGGAAGCAGGTATATCGCACCCATAATCAGTATTTTGTGGAAGCAGGTATATAGAACCCCTTAATCAGTATTTTGTAGAAGCAGGTTTATCGCATCCATCAATCAGTATTTTGAGGAAACAAGTATATAGAACCCCTGAAGCAATATTTGGTGGAAGCAGATATATCGCACCCCTCAATTAGTATTTTGTGGAAGCAGGTATATCGCACCCATAATCAGTATTTTGTGGAAGCAGGTATATCAAAGCCCTTAATCAGTATTTTGTGGAAGCAGATATATCGCACCCCTCAATCAGTATTTTGTGGAAACAGGTATATAGAACCCCTGAATAAATATTTAGTGGAAGCAGGTATATCGCACCCCTTATTCAGTTTTTTTTGGAAGCTGGTGTATCGCAGGCTTCAATCAATATTTGGTGGAAGCAGGTATATCACACCCCTTTATCAGTATTTTGTGGGAGCTGGTGTATCGCAGGCTTCAATCAATATTTGGTGGAAGCAGGTATATCGCACCCCTTTATCAGTATTTTGTGGGAGCAGGTATATTGAACTTCTTAATTAGTATTTTATAGAAGCAGGTATATCACACCCCTCATTAAGTAGCACCCCTCATTAAGTATTTTGTGGAAGCAGGTATATCGCACCCCTCAATCTGTATTTTGTGGAAGCAGGTATATCGCACTTCTCAATCAGTATTTTGTGGAAGCAGGCATATAGAAAGAACTCCTTAATCAGTATTTTGTAAAAGCAGGCATATCGCACCCCTCAATCAGCATTTTGAGGAAACATGTATATAGTACCCCTGAATCAATATTTGGTGGAAGTAGGTATATTGCATCCCTCAATCAGTATTTTGTTGAAGCAGGTATGTCAAACCTTTTCATCTGTATTTTGTGGAAGCAGGTATATTGCACCCCTCAATTAATATTTTGTGAAAGCAGGTATATCAAACCCCTTAATCAGTATTTTGTGGAAGCAGGTATATTCCACCCCTCAATATGTATTTTGTGGAAGCAAGTATGTCAATCCCCATAATCAATATTTTGCGGAAGCAGGTATATCACACTTCTCAATCAGTATTTTTTGGAAGCAGGCATATAGAACCCCTCAATCAGTATTTTGTGAAAGCCAGTGTATCGCAGGCCTCAATCAGTATTTTGTGGAAGCAGGTATATAGAACCCCTTAATCGGTATTTTGTAGAAGCAGGTATATTGCACCCCTCAATTAGTATTTTGTGAAAACAGGTATACAGAACACCTGAATCAATATTTAGTGTAAGCAGGTATATCGCATCCCTCAATCAGTATTTTGTTGAAGCAGATATAGCAAACCCCTTAATCAGTATTTTGTGGAAGAAGGTTTATCAAACCCCTTAATAAGTATTTTGTGGAAGCAGGTATATTGCACCCCTTAATCAGTATTTTTTGGAAGAAGGTACAGTACAGACCAAAAGTTTGGACACACCTTCTCATTCAAAGAGTTTTCTTTATTTTCATGACTATGAAAATTGTAGATTCACACTAAAGGCATCAAAACTATGAATTAACACGTGGAATTATATACATAACAAAAAAGTGTGAAACAACTGAAAATATGTCATATTCTAGGTTCTTCAAAGTAGCCACCTTTTGCTTTGATTACTGCTTTGCACACTCTTGATGAGCTTCAAGAGGTAGTCACCTGAAATGGTCTTCCAACAGTCTTGAAGGAGTTCCCAGAGATGCTTAGCACTTGTTGGCCCTTTTGCCTTCACTCTGCGGTCCAGCTCACTCCAAACCATTTCGATTGGGTTCAGGTCCGGTGACTGTGGAGTCCAGGTCATCTGGCGCAGCACCCCATCACTCTCCTTCATGGTCAAATAGCCCTTACACAGCCTGGAGGTGTGTTTGGGGTCATTGTCCTGTTGAAAAATAAATGATGGTCCAACTAAACGCAAACCGGATGGAATAGCATGCCGCTGCAAGATGCTGTGGTAGCCATGCTGGTTCAGTATGCCTTCAATTTTGAATAAATCCCCAACAGTGTCACCAGCAAAGCACCCCCACACCATCACACCTCCTCCTCCATGCTTCACGGTGGGAACCAGGCATGTAGAGTCCATCCGTTCAACTTTTCTGCGTCGCACAAAGACACGGTGGTTGGGACCAAAGATCTCAAATTTGGACTCATCAGACCAAAGCACAGATTTCCACTGGTCTAATGTCCATTCCTTGTTTTCTTTAGCCCAAACAAGTCTCTTCTGCTTGTTGCCTGTCCTTAGCAGTGGTTTCCTAGCAGATATTCTACCATGAAGGCCTGATTCACACAGTCTGCGATCTTCTTCCTCCGGCTGTCGGCTGTGCTCTGTGAACCGGAGCGTACAGCGTGAGGTCACAGAGCGCCCTCACACTGTGTGCAGCTTTCACAGCTGACAGCAGAGGACCAGGAAGTGGTGAGTACAGAGCTTTCACCGCTTCCTGGTCCTCCGGTACTAATGAGCGCTTCTATAATGGAAGTGCTCATTAGTATTCGCAGTGGCATTTTTCCCCCATTTTGAGGGGGGGGGGGGAGTGCGTTTTATGGGGCAGTGGCCAGCAGGGCTGAAGAGGCAGCTGCCCCTTTTGCCCTGCGTTAAAGACGGACCTGGGTGTATCGCAGGCCTCAATCAATATTTGGTGGAAGCAGGTATATCGCACCCCTCAATCAGTATTTTGTAGAAGCAGGTATATCGCACCCCTCAATCAGTTTTTTTGGGGACAACAGGTATATCACACCCGTTGCAAATAGTTGTGCCAATAGCGTTTGTCCCTCTGTATAGCAGCAGAACAGCAACTGCTGCACAATACAAATGCACTATAATATACTTTCTATGTTAGAAAGTATATTATACATATATCACACCCCTCAGTATATCACACCTATCGATAGCACACCTATACCAGTCCTTAAAAGGACTTTTGTGGCCCTATTAGCTAGCGTTTGGTGTCCCTAACAGCCTTTCCCTGCTCCACAATGCAACCTCTCCCTACACTGGCAAAACACAGAATGTAAAATGGCTGCCAGATCCGGTTCTGTTATAGGGTGGAGGTGTGTCCATGTGCTGAAATGTCTGAATTGGCTGTCCTGTCCCACCTGATGGATGTGTCATGAGTCAAAGTTCGGCACAATGCAAAAAAAAATTGCGCATGCGAACATTGCCATATGTTTACATCTTCCGCGAGCAAAGTTTGCGACGAAACGACCGCCGGGCGAACCGCAAGGCCATCCCTAATGGCTCTCCTTTCCTTCTGACCACTGCCATGTGCCCATAGAGTAGTTTATCGCCACATATGGGATATTTCTGCAAACTGCAGAATCAGAGTAAGGCCTCTTGCACATGACCGTATGTATTTTGCGGTCTGAAAAAACGGATCTGCAAAAATACAGATGACATCCGTGTGCATTCTGAATTTTGCGGAATGGAACAGCTGGCCCCTAATAGAACAGCACTCTCCTTGTCCGTAATGCAGACAAGAATAGGACATGTTCTATTTTTTTTGCAGAACAGAATGCACATGGAGTACCTTCCAGTAAAAAAGAGAAAGGTCCAGCTTCCAAATAACGTGGAATCTTAATTATTCAGTGCAATAAAACCATGTACATCCAGGTCTACACGTTTCGGATCTTTGACAATATAGATTCTTACATATATCAGAAACGTGTCTGCAGATTCTGGTTTTTAAACTGTTAGAAGTGCAGCCGAGGAGGTTATGTTATGCAATACACTACAAACGTAGTGTTGCAATTAATGTATTGTTTGATACCAAAAGTTTTATTGTAAGCAGTTCAACAAACATGGTCACCAACCTGCATGAATGTGCAGCAGGTACAAATTTTGTGACCACACTTGAAGCTGCCAATGAATCTCAGCCAAATGGCTACGCTAGCCTCTGTGAACATAGAGGGACTCACCCTGTTACCTAGGGTGGCCGTTTTACGTGCAATACATTTAGTGCCCCCAGAGACGACTCTAGACTTTGTGAGACCTTAGGCGAAACTCAAACATTAAGCCCCCGCGAAGATCGTTGGGATGCCCGTGTTTTCCCCCATACGGCACCCCAACCCATACTGCCTCACTTTGCGGTTTATACTTCTTCCTGGATGAGTTGTTCACTGCTGAATACTGCTTCTCCTGATTCCTCAGATAAGTATTTTTTCTTTTATTTGTGTTTCCTTGCTGTCTTGATTGTAGGTGACCCTGACTCCGTCCGTATTAAGTGCAGGCAGCCGGTGGTCTTGTCCCCTCACTATTATAGGGTTTTCAGGTGTCACATAGTATAAGGTACGTGGGCATGCAATTGTCTACCATAAAGACCTTTGCATGGGTATGGCAGTCAGGGAGAGCTCTAGGGTTTTATAGGGCTCACCCAAATGCTCCTTAGTTTGGGATCAAACCAGTCGGATGTTTATTTATAAGTTCCAGCTATCTGCAACACCATCCGTGACAGTAATTTGCCCGCGACACTGCCCCTATTAAGTAATTTGCCCGCCACACTGCCCCCATTAAGTAATTTACCCCCCACAATGCCTCCATTAATCTGCCCCCCACACTGCCCCATCATGTAATTTGCCCGCCTCACTGCCCCCATTAAGTAATTTGCCCGCCACACTGCCCCATCATGTAATTTGCTCCCACACTGCCCCATTAAGTAATTTTCCCCCACACTGCCCCCATTAAGTAATTTTCCCCCCACACTGCCCCCATTAAGTAATTTGCCCCCCACACTGCCCCATCATGTAATTTGCCCCCCACACTGCCCCATCATGTAATTTCCCCCCCACACTGCCCCATCATGTAATTTCCCCACCACACTGCCCCATCATGTAATTTGCCCCCCATACTGCCCCATCATGTAATTTGCCCCCACACTGCCCCATCATGTAATTTGCCCGCCACACTGCCCCATCATGTAATTTGCCCGCCACACTGCCCCATCATGTAATTTGCCCGCCACACTGCCCCATCATGTAATTTGCCCGCCACACTGCCCCATTAAGTAATTTGCCCCCCACACTGCCCCATTAAGTAATTTGTCCGCCACACTGCCCCATCATGTAATTTGCCCGCCACACTGCCCCATTAAGTAATTTGTCCGCCACACTGCCACCATCATGTAATTTGCCCCCCACACTGCCCCATCATGAAATTTGCCCCCCACACTGCCCCATCATGAAATTTGCCCCCCACACTGCCCCATCATGAAATTTGCCCCCCACACTGCCCCATCATGAAATTTGCCCCCCACACTGCCCCATCATGAAATTTGCCCCCCACACTGCCCCATCATGAAATTTGCCCCCCACACTGCCCCATCATGAAATTTGCCCCCCACACTGCCCCATCATGAAATTTGCCCCATCATGAAATTTGCCCCCCACACTGCCCCATCATGAAATTTGCCCCCCACACTGCCCCATCATGAAATTTGCCCCCCACACTGCCCCATCATGAAATTTGCCCCCCACACTGCCCCATCATGAAATTTGCCCCCCACACTGCCCCATCATGAAATTTGCCCCCACACTGCCCCATCATGAAATTTGCCCCCCACACTGCCCCATCATGAAATTTGCCCCCCACACTGCCCCATCATGAAATTTGCCCCCCACACTGCCCCATCATGAAATTTGCCCCCCACACTGCCCCCATCACGAAATTTGCCCCCCACACTGCCCCCATCATGAAATTTGCCCCCCACACTGCCCCCATTAAGTAATTTGCCCGCCACACTGTCCCATTAAGTAATTTGCCCGCCACACTGTCCCATTAAGTAATTTGCCCACCACACTGCCCCCATTAAGTAATTTGCCCTCCACACTGCCCCATTAAGTAATTTCCCCCCACACTGTCCCATTACGTAATTTGCTCCTCACACTGACCCCCATTAAGTAATTTGCCCCCCACACTGCCCCATTAGGTTATTTGCCCCCACACTGCCCCATTAAGTAATTTGCCCCCACACTCCCCCATTAAGTAATTTGCCCCCACATTGCCCCCCATTAAGTAATTTACCCCCCACACTTCCCCCATTAATTTGCCCGCCACACTGCCTCACAAATTTACCCACACACTAGTGCCTCATATTATGTAATTTGCCGCCCACCTTGTACTCAACAAGGACATCCAGGAACATCCTGGCAGAGATACATCTGGACCTGCTGGACGTTTTAAGTCATCCGGTGGTCTGCAAGTAGTTAAAGTGAAAATTCAGAGCGCAACCCCGTCATGCTGGGCGTAATCCCACGAGACCCGTGACCTCCCGCGGTGGGTCTCGCGGGATTATGCGCCGCAGGACGGGGTTGCGCTCTGAAGTGACTGAATTCATGACCATGCGGCGCAGCAGCCTGGCCCTGGCAGATCAGTGGACAAGTAGAACAGCATTCGGGACACTGGAGCTCAAGCCCCGAATGTTTGGACTTAAGGATGTTCCCACCCGACACCCCCGCAAGTGTGTCGGGCCAGAGCGAGGCCCCCACCAGCGCGAGGCCTTAAGCGGCGGCCTAAGTGGTCTAATGGAAGAGCCGCCTCTGAGTGCCCCCACCAATGATATTAGACCATTGACTATCAGTGTGCAGGACTGACAAATGTTTAGTCACAATCTGGTAAATGAGAGAAAATTCAAGGCTGTAATTGGTGACAAAGACCGGAGTCGATTTTATTAGTCCTGCACATCGAATTTTTGTGGGTAAGGTACGAACAATTTGAGAAAAAAATCAAATCGACTCTGGAGATATTGGCTACACTTTCTCTTGTTTGCTGCAATAAAACACTGGAGTATTTTCGATCATGAAGTCGATTGGCAACTGCATCCAATTCCATGCGACATGCCCGATCCACAGAGCAATTGAGTATAGTGCGAATAAATTGCCCTTTGAGAATATTTTTTACTACATGCGGTGGATGACAGGATGTCGCATGCAGGATGATGTTGCCCGCTGTATCTTTATGATAAGTATGAGTGGTCACCGAATTATCCCCACTATTTCCAAATAAAAGAAGATCTAGAAATGGAATGGTGGAGGCATCATGATGAAGAGTATATTTTACTGCATGTATTATTATTGAGGAAATCTCCCAGGAGAGGCACGGCCGCCACACCGCCCAACCAAACAAACAGAAGGTCGTCGATATAGCGACCGTACCACTCCAAGGAGGCCCCCTATGCGTTTGAATGTGAAAAAAGATGATAATGCTCCCACCAAGCCATATAGATATTGGCAAGAGAAGGGGAGAATCTCACTCCTATGGAAACTCCTGTAAGTTGGAGAAAGAAACGGTGATCAAACATAAAAAAATTATGTTGCAGCAAAAACATGACTACTTGACAGATAAAATCTTGAAAAACAGGAGAAAATTTGGCGTAGATTCCAAGGAACCATCCTGAAACCTATCTAATGCATCAGTACGTGATTGAATGCAGCAATCTAGACCTTGCTCCGAACATGTTTTTTCACATGATTTTGCACATAGTTTTGTGACACATAACCATAATTTTTATCCTATTTAATCACGTAAACCTGCATTGGATAGGTTTCAGGAGCTGGTTGAATGGCATCTATTTGCTTTGGAGGCCTCTGTTCACTCTTCCAGTGTGAACAGGCACTCCAATAATCTCACTCATCATGAGCGGCTTGCGCTCCATGAATTCGAGCAGTTGTCCGACATTGTTACTAAGCGGGCTGATAAGGGGAGTGCTGTGGTAATCCTGGACGAGCTCATTTATAAATCTCAAAATCTAGCTATGCTAGAAGATACCAATAGGGTATTAGAGAGTTTGTACATGATCCCAAACCCCTTTATCAACAGGAACTCCTTTCTATTTTGTCTAAGGGCCTTCAACAGGGCTTCTTGGATCAGAGGCAATTTGATTACATTTTTGTCCCTCGTCCGATTATTCCCATATTTCATTCCCTCCCAAAAATTCACAAGAAAGGTTTCCCTCCACCTATGCGCCTGATAGTGTCGGGCATCGGCTCATTTTCGGAGAGATTATCAGCTTGGGTAGACAGCATTTTACAGCCGTTGGTCTAGTGCATTCCTAGCTTCCTAAAATACACAAGGGCAGTTCTCCAAGCATTTCATGATTATCATTGATTGAATCACAGCTGATGTCACGTCGCTGTGCACTGTTATTCCTCACGATCTAGCCATTGTTTCATTGCAATGGTTCCTTGGAATCTACGCCGACTTTTCTCATGTTTTTTTAAGATTTCATCTGTCAAGTAGTCATGTTTTTGCTGCAACATTATTTTTTTTATGTTTGATCACCGTTTCTTTCTCCAACTTACAGGAGTTTCCATGGGAGCGAGATTCTCCCCTTCTCTTGCCAATATCTATATGGCTTGGTGTGAGCATTATCATCTTTTTTCACATTCAAACCCATGGGGGACCTCCTTGGAGTGGTACAGTTGCTACATCGACGACCTGCTGTTGGTTTGGTTGGGCGGTGTGGCGGCTGTGCCTCTCCTGGGAGATTTCCTCAATAATAATACATGCGGTTTAAAATGTACTCTTCATCATGATGCCTCCACCATTCCATTTCTAGATCTTCTTTCGTTTGGTAATAGTGAGGCTAATTCGGTGACCACTCATACTTATTGTAACGGATCTCCTGGCACCCCGACCAGGTACCTCCGTCGATGGATGCTCCTAGCCCTTTCCGAGGACTCCAAGCACTCCACTTGACACCATAACCGCCACAGACCCCACGAACCGCCGAAGCTTGGTTGAGGTCTCGCCGTCTCCTACCCACCCTGGACCTACGACAAGGCTCCAGGCTCCAGTGGGGGAACCTCTCCTAAATCCAGAGAGCAGGAACAGCTCTTACAAGAGCTAGGAGTTATAGCCAGGGGAGTATAGCAAATCTTCAGCGTATAGCAATCCCCCAGTGTTGATCAGTTACCCAAACACCAGCCTCAACATGATAAAGGGTAAAACAGGAACTCTTTATTGAACACACAGCATTGACTTATATACACATGACATACTGAGGACATGACATAGCAGCCAATCCTGTACAGTTTAAACACAAAACAAACCCTATTCAACAAACACACTGGCATTGTCTTTGACGCAATCCACAATGAACATGCAAACAGATATCTTCACCCCCTCCATAATGAATGAATGGGAAGAGGAGACGCATGTGATAGGATTATCTCCTGAGTGTATCATAGGACATGTTCTATTTTTTTTGCAGAACAGAATGCACATGGAGTACCTTCAATTTTTTTTTGCGGACCCATTGAAATTAACAGTAAAAAAGAGAAAGGTCCAGCTTCCAAATAACGTGGAATCTTTTAATTATTCAGTGCAATAAAACCATGTACATCCAGGTCTACACGTTTCGGATCTTTGACAATATAGATTCTTACATATATCAGAAAAGTGTCTGCAGATTCTGGTTTTTAAACTGTTAGAAGTGCAGCCGAGGAGGCAGCACCAAAATACAAGTTATGCAATACACTACAAACGTAGTGTTGCAATAATGTATTGTTTGATATGAAAAGTTTTATTGGAAGCAGTTGAACAAACATGGTCACCAACAGGGTGAGTCCCTCTATGTTCACAGAGGCTAGCGCTATACAACCCACTTGGCTGAGATTCATTGCCAGCTTCAAGTGTGGTCACAAAATTTATACCTGCTGCACATTCATGCAGGTTGGTGACCATGTTTGTTCAACTGCTTCCAATAAAACGACCAGTTGCCGTATTGTGGACCGCATTTGCGGATCCACAATACACGGGTGCCGTTCCGTGGGCATTCCGCATCACGGATTCGGACCCATTCACTTCAGTGGGTCCGCAAATCGAGAGATGCGGAATCGTGCGGAACGGAGGCCTTAGGCCTCTTCCACACGAACGTATTTTCTTACCATGTCCGTGCTATTTTTTTTGCAGACTGTATACGGAACCATTCATTTTAATGAGTCTGCAAAAAAAACGGAAGCTACTCCGTCCGCATTCCGTTTCCGTTCCACCAAAAAATAGAACATGTCCTATTATTGTCCGCATTACGGAGAAGGATAGTACTGTTCTATTAGGGGCCAGCTGTCCCGTTCCACAAAATATGGAATGCACACGGATGTCATCCGTATATTTTGCAGATCCGTTTTTTGCGGACCGCAAAATACATACGGTCGTGTGCAAGAGGCCTTAAAAGTTGAGAAATTCAAATTATGAATTTTTCCAAATTTTTGGTAAATTTTGGATTATTTGAATAAATACAGGTAAAATATATTGACTCAAATTTACCACAGTCATGAAGTAGAATGTGTCACAAGAAAACAATCTCAGAACGGCTTGGATAAGTGAAAGCGTTCCAAAGTTATTACCGCATAAAGTGACACGTCGGATTTGCAAAAACTGGTTGGGCAGGAAGGTGAAAACTGGCCCGGGGTAGAAAGGGTTAATAACTATGCAAAGAAAAGACAAACATTCAAAACAATAAAAAAAAAAACATGAGACAATCAGTAATATAAATGCCATAATGATAATGTGAAAATTAAATGAAAGTGCAGAACACTGCAAAAAACAATAAATAATGTCTCACAAAATGTGCAGTGGGGATTCCCCTAGCAGCTTCTTCAGGGATCGGGTGCTGGAGGGCGATACGTGTGGGGTCTCTCCTATCCCCACAGCGCATGTTTTGTAAGACTTTATTTATTGTTTGTTTTTTTTTTGTTCGTTTTTTTTGCTGTCCTGCTCTTTCATTTCATTTTCACATTATCATTTTGTTATGCTGTCTGCCAACCCTGTGCTCTGGTGAACTCTCGCGCCGTTCAGCATTCGGCGCAGGCACGGTGAGGGAAAGACGCTCATAGGGTAATTAGCATATTATAGAAGTTATATTTCTGGAGTAACGGGGGCATAGATAAAAGTAGGAATAGGCTAGTTAGGTTTAGCTGACATCGGCACATCGCTAATGTCAGCTAGCTTAATAGGGTTAAATCTGGTGACAAAACCGCTTTAACGTTTGTCTGCTTGTCTTTTTTTAGTATAATTTTGGTGTGCTTTCAGCTCCTGTGTACTTTGGGGCACATTTATCAAGCTCGCCTCGCCTGGCAGGCGTATTTGCTTCACCTGTTAATGTTTTGATGAATATTTATAAATCACTTCATGGTTGAACTTGATGGACGTTTGTCTTTTTTCAACCGTATTAGGCCTCATGCACACGACCGTTCCGTTTTTTGCGGTCCGCACCTGTGTGCCTTCCGCAATTTGTGGAACGGAACAGGCGGCCGTCAATATAAATGCCTATTCTTGTTCGCAAAGGCGCGGACAAGAATAGGACATGTTATTTTTTTTTTTTGCGGAGCAACGGATGCGGACAGCACACGGAGTGCTGTCCGCATCTTTTGCGGCCCCATTGAAGTGAATGGGTCCGCTTCCGAGCCGCCAAAACGGCGGCTCGGATGCAGACCCAAACAACGGCCGTGTGCATGAGGCCTTAACTATGTAAATTAGACGAGGCATACCGCAATTAGTCTGACCTCTAGTAGTTCTTTATCAGTACGACAGGTTCCTATTTAGGCTTCGTTCACATCACCGTTCAGCCTTTCCGTTTAGGAGCAGGAGAACGGAAAGGACGGAGAAGGCACATTACTGAGCCAAACGGAGCCCACGGGGGGCCCCAAAGGCTATAATGGGGTCCGTTAGGTTTCCGCTCAGAAGATGATTTTGAAGCGGAGACAAAAGTCCTGTGCGCACAACCTTTGTCTCCGCTCCAAAATCATCTTCTGAGCGGAAACATAACGGACCCCATTATAGTCTATGGGGTCCTAAGGGCTCCGTTATGTGCCTTCTCCGTCCTTTTCGTTCGGAAAGGCTGAACGGTGATGTGAACGAAGCCTAAGACTGGTAGAATTTGTATGTGCATGAAAATATTAGGCAAGTGAGCTGAAAGTAGGCGCACGCACATGAAAGGGGGAATTTTTAAGCAAAATGTGGCAAAACTCACCACCTAAAACCAATAAAGAAAAATATGCCAGCCCTGGAGTGGAAATTAGACTATTTCTGCAACTAAATCAGGCACAAAGTAAGGCGCACCTACATAAATAGGTCAGAAAATAGGCGCAAAAGTTAGAAAACTTCTGAATTAGGGCTCATGCACATGACCGTTGTTGTTTTGCGGTCCGTTTTTCACGGATCCGTTGTTCTGCATCTAAAGGTTTTTCTTTTCTCTGATTTAAGTCCTTCCGTTCCGTTATTCCACAAAACATATCATATGGTTTCCGTATGCGATCAGTTATTTTGCGGATCGGAAACTGAAACAGTAGCTTATTTATCACCAAACACATGAACAATATGGGCTGGGCATAGCATTTCTACAGTGTGGATCCGCAAAATACGGATGACATACGGATGTGTTCTGTGTGCATTCCGTATTTTTTGCAAACAAATTGAATTGAATGGGGCCTTGGATTGTGTTGCGCGGCCGTGAACGGTCCGTGGTATGATGGCCTGGATTCCTGCTGACAGCAGGGGCGCACGGCGTCATAGCAACCAATTTTTAAACTTTAAAACACGGATCCGAAGTTGGCTTTGGTACCGGCTGGTACCTAGCTACCGAAGATGACTTTGGATCCATGTTTTAAAATGGTTTTAAAGTTTAAAAATCAGATCCTGAAGTTATTCACCGGAGTCCCGCGAGACTTCGGGAATAACGAATTTGTCTCACCAGGAGCCCATACATTTGAATGCCGTGTGGAGACGAAGTGACTTCGGATCTAGGATCCGAAGCGAGCCTCGCTCAACACTAGATAAGATATGCCGTCACTTGCTCATCAGTGGGGGTCTGACCGTTAGGACCCCCAGCGATCACTACGGGGCCACAATCCATTCTCTACAAAACAGTGCTCCATTTCAGGGGTTATTGGGTTGTGTTTCAGGTCCTGTGGGGCAGGCAGAGCAGTGATCGTTAGATCCTCACAATTTTGGCAAGTGATTACTGGAATACCCACTTAGGGAGATTTGTTTTGGACAAGATCAGTCCCCCCTCCCACAACGAACCAGAGCTCTGAAACACTATTGATCTCCCATTATCCGCAGGACACAGGCCGCCATAAACAGCACAGGCGGGCAGTTCACTTAGAGCAGGTGGCAACGGTCATGAGGAATTGCCGTTTATGCGTTTTCCCGACGAGGGTATACAGTGTATCTCCACAATACAGCCGGATCTCTAAATGATCTCGGGGTCCTGAGCACAAAAGGGTCTGATATCCTTCCTGTGACCGCAAAGGTTCAGAGATGTAACAGTGTTAAGGCTGCGGATTACATGGACGCTATCTATCAGGACAGAGAACAAATACTTCCTATGGTAATTCACCTGATGATAACGGACCACAGGTGTTTGAGAGACCAAAACAAGTAGATGTAGCAGAGCCGAGTGCGTCATTCAGTGCATTGGGTGAAAGTTTTTTTGTTTTATGTAGCTAAATCTTAATAAATGTATAATAATAATAAAAAAATCTGCAGTGTTCTAATACCCTTTTCTTGCCTTGCTTTACCACTTTCAAAACCTCTGCTTGCTGTCAGTGAATGCAAACCTATGGGCTGTTTCACACGAGCGGATGCCGTGCGTGACATCCGCTGCGTGAATGACAGCCAAGAAGTAGCATGATTGATAATGCTCCGTGCCTCTCTGTAACCTCTTTACTACGAAATCACAGTGAGATAAAGTTGTCACTGTGATTTCGTAGTAAAGAGGTCACAGAGAGGCACGGAGCGTTATCAATCATGTTACTGCTCCGTGCCTCTGCAGTCTGCATCGGGTCTTGGCTGTCATTCACACAGCGGATGTCACGCACGGCATCCGCTCGTGTTAAACAGCCCATAGGTTTCCATCCAGAGCTTGAACACCTGCCGTGTTCACGGCCCAGTTAGGCCCCTTGCAGACGAGCATGTAAAAAAATAAATACATTTTCTGCACAAAACCGCGTCCAAGGGTTGGGTCAGTTATTGCCACTTGGCTCCGCTGATTTGACATGTGATACTGGACACAACCTGTGGACAGGGGTGGCGCTGTTTTTGGACATCAGCAGCCACGTTTTTCTAATTATGGACAACGCCTTTATTAATCGTTGGTTTTCCCATCTTAGACTGCAATGTCATATCATGTCTGCCTATGGGAAACCAAGACCCTTATTATTTGGTGCCCTTAAAGGGGATGTCCAAGGAAAATGATTTAACACCTGTCCACAAAATAGGTGACAAATACTGGATAGTAAGGGTGGTCTAATCACTGGGACCCCCAGCATTACCAAAAAACGAGGGGTCGCTGAGTCCCCTCTGAATGAAGCAGTAGTACATGTCGGTCTATGGCTCCATTCACGTCTATAAGATTGACACAGCGGGGGACCGACAATACTCACTACCACTCCATTTAGTGAGGGCACTCCAACACCCATCATTCTCGGGGTCGCTGGGGGCCCGAGAAGTCAAACTATTGCTGCAATGTCCTTTGGATTCTCTGACTGAAAGTAGAACTGTCTTTGTTGCCCCCGGCAACCAATCAGAGCACAGCTTTCATTTTTCAGGAGCATAATATGACATAAAAGCTGTGCTGTGATTGGTTGCCATGGGAAACAAAGCCAGGTTTACTTTCAGTTTTCATAAAGCACAGAAAAACATGGCCGCTTTCTTACAAAAACAGTCCCAGCTTGTGTAGTATTGCGATTCATCCTCATTCGCTTCAGTGGAGCAAAGTTCCAATACCGGATACAAACCATGGACGGGTGTGGCGCTGTTCCTGGAAGAAAGCGGCCAGAAATCCTGTACAAGATGAACTGCGCAGCCCTGTGTGCGTCTACCTCACCCTTCCCCATTCCAACATCTACATCCTGATCCCCTCATCATGAACGCTTCTGTTAAAAGACTAATATAACAACTGCTTTCTGTCTAGATACAGCGCCCCCCCGTCGTCCATGGCAGTGTCTGGTATTGTAGCTGAAGGCGACTTTTAAACAGTCCCTTTAATCATAAAATCATCACAAGACACCAAATTCTGCTCCTTCTGTTTATTACGCAATGCCGCCTCCAGCTGCTGTAAGAGGTCTTTGGTGGCTCCAAAACTCCATTAGCGGGGGGCGCCCCCCTTCGAATTTATGAATGCCGTCTGTAACACCAGATATAAACACAGTATATACAGATCCTCTGGATTGTATACATTCACCTTGTCTACGACTTTCCCGCCGCCCCTCGTCCGGTATTGGCACCACCTTCTAGTTGTCATGGTGATGACCAGTTGGTATCTTGCTTTTGTAAGAAGTAAGTAGTTACTAATGGCTGCCAGCACTCTGCCCCTCCTATATACCCTCTGACCATTGTGATGTCACAGTCTACAGGGAGGGGCCAAATAACCCTATAGAGAATGTGACATCATAAAGCTGTGATGTCACAGGGTATATAAAGCAGGCACAGGGCCCAGCGGCCATTTGCATTCTGCTCCTTGCTATAAGAAGATACATAAAGGACACCACAATGCCACCTAGAAGGAAGAGAGTCAGCAACGCACCTCGGAGGAGGCGTAGATACCGCAGGACGAGCGACTATAAGCACCAGCAAAGAACAGGTAGCGCCATATCATCTCCTGCTTTGTATTCTCCTAGGTCCAGGCTGGTGTGTGAGGAAGCACTTGCTGTAATTTTGAGACTGAACCTCATCCGCCATTTTTGTTGCAGTTCACAGGCGCAGACGTCCTAGTCGTCGTTAAAGCTGATGGGCGTGAAGAGGGTGAAAAACGTCTCCCGCTAACAATCATCAATTACTGAAAAATCCGTCAACCAGCGATCCATCCCGAAGCCGCAGGAGATAATCCCTAATAAACGTATGGAGCAGAATTGAGTGTCTTGTGAGAATTTTATAATACCTACACACAGGGGTGGGATCCAGATGGCTCAAACCGACCCCTAGAACCAGGATGATGACCCCGTTCCCACCTCCACGAAACACTGTATCAGAGACTCGTGTGGGCAATAAAATCACTTGCTTGCACTGCCTGCGCCACTGACTTGGTCCCCACCCCTTGGACTGCCCTGTCCCTGCCAGAGAACACCCGCTTGTGGACGGGGTTTATGTAAGCCCTGCCCGTTTTCTGCTCGGGGCAGCCCGAATTTGCCAGGACTGTCCCTGAAAATGAAGGACAGTCCGGCCAAATTCGGGATAGTTGCAACTATGTGACTGGCAGCACAGACAAGGGGCACTGAGACACTGTAATCCTGTCCTTCACGTCTGCGCTCCTGCAGTGTCCCACTACGTGCTAAAAGGGGACACTTCAAACTTTTGTATATGTCATCTTATGCCATTGTCTATTCCCTCTGTAATAGCTGCAAGCTCCTCACAATAGGCTGGTAACTGCATTTACACACATTCACCACTAGGTGGAGCTGTCACATCATACAGTTGCAAGAAAAAGTATGTGAACCCTTTGGAATGATAGGATTTCTGCACAAATTGGTCATAAAATGTGATCTGATCTTCATCTAAGTCACAACAATAGACAATCACAGTCTGCTTAAACTAATAACACACAAATAATTAAATGTTACCATGTTTTTATTGAACACACCATGTAAACACTCACAGTGCAGGTGGGAAAAGTATGTGAACCCCTAGACCAGTGATGGCTAACCTTGGCACTCCAGCTGTGGTAAAACTACAACTCCCAAGATGCCCCCCTTGCTTGGCTGCTCTCAGAACTCTATAGAAATAAATGGAGAATGCTGGGAGTCGTAGTTTCACCACAGCTGGAGTGCCAAGGTTAGCCATCACTGCCCTAGACTTATAACACACAAAGAATTAAATGTTCCCATGTTTTTATTGAACACGCCATGTAAACATTCACAGTGCAGGTGGAAAAAGTATGTGAACCCCTAGACTAATGACATCTCCAAGAGCTAATTGGAGTGAGGTGTCGGCCAACTGGAGTCCAATCAATGAGATGAGATTGGAGGTGTTTGTTACAGCTGCCCTGCCCTATAAAAAACACACACCAGTTCTGGGTTTGCTTTTCGCAAGAAGCATTGCCTGATGTGAATGATGCCTCGCACAAAAGAGCTCTCAGAAGACCTACGATTAAGAATTGTGGACTTGCATAAAGCTCGAAAGGGTTATAAAAGTATCTCCAAAAGCCTTGCTGTTCATCAGTCCACGGTAAGACAAATTGTCTATAAATGGAGAAAGTTCAGCACTGCTGCTACTCTCCCTAGGACTGGCCGTCCTGTAAAGATGACTGCAAGAGCACAGCGCAGACTGCTCAATGAGATGAAGAAGAATCCTAGAGTGTCAGCTAAAGACTTACAAAAGTCTCTGGCATATGCTAACATCCCTGTTAGCGAATCTACGATACGTAAAACACTAAACAAGAATGGATTTCATGGGAGGATACCACAGAGGAAGCCACTGCTGTCCAAAAGAAACATTGCTGCACGTTTACAGTTTGCACAAGAGCACCTGGATGTTCCACAGCAGTACTGGCAAAATATTCTGTGGACAGATGCAACCAAAGTTGAGTTGTTTGGAAGAAACACACAACACTATGGGCCAGATTTATCATTAGCTCAAGTCAGAATAATGGAGTGAAAAAGTCGAAAATTTTTGCTCGGTGAGGCGCGACAAACCCATAGTCCATTGTATTGAATCACTAAGTGACTTATATCAGCGTTTTACACATAAGGCTACATGCACACGACCGTTGTGTGTTTTGCAGTCCGCAAATTGCGGATCCGCAAAACACGGATGGCCTCCGTGTGCGCTCCGCAATTTGTGGAACAGCACGGACAGCCACTGATATAACTGCCTATTCTTGTCCGCAAAACAGACAAGAATAGGACAGGTTATATTTTTTTTGCGGGGCCACGAAACAGAGCAACGGATGTGGACAGCACATGGAGTGCTGTCCGCATCTTTTGCGGCCCCATTGAAGTGAATAGGTCTGCACCCGAGCCGCACAAAAACAACAGTCGTGTGCATGAGGCCTAAAAGTCACACGGTGAGGCGCGACAAACCCATAGTCCATTGCACATTACTGAGTGCAATAGCTGATCACACAGGCACCAATCAGATTAAAGGCAGTCTCTACAGCTGTCATATGCAGCCACTCCCAAGGCTATGTCTGGGAGGTTGGCGTCTCTCTCTCTCTCATTTAAATGGGGTTGTCAAATATTCTACAGTTTTCAAACCACCTGAATCTGACATTTATAATTGCAGGTAATTAAAAATGTTGTATAGCCATTGAGTTATTCAATAAAGTGTTTCTGTATAGCGCCACCTGCCGTTTGTTTTTCTTTTCTTATTTCTTTGTCCTGCTCAGTGATATGGCCGCACATGCTCAATTTCGTTCTTCAACTGGACACGCCCCCCTGAGCTGCAGCAGAAAGGACACGCCCCCCGAGCTGCCGCAGAAAGGACACGCCCCCCGAGCTGCCGCAGAAAGGACACGCCCCTCGAGCTGCCGCAGAAAGGACACGCCCCTCGAGCTGCAGCAGAAAGGACACGCCCCTCGAGCTGCAGCAGAAAGGACACGCCCCTTGAGCTGCAGCAGAAAGGACACGCCCCTTGAGCTGCAGCAGAAAGCCCCTTGAGCTGTCAACTTGATATAAATCTAGCAGAGCAATGAATGTGGAGATCTCTGGATCCATGTGAGGTGCAGGGATGGTTCTAGCTTTGTTAGGCCTCCTGCACACCACTGTATGGCTTTTTAAGTGTTTTGCGGTCCGTTTTTCACGGATCCGTTGTTCCGTGTTTTTTTTTTTGTTTCTGTTGTGTTTCCGTTTCTGTTCTGTTTTTCCAGATGGCATATACATTATACAGTAATTACATAGAAAAAATTGGACTGGGCATAACATTTTCAATAGATGGTTCCGCAAAAAAAAATGGAACGGATACAAAAGACATACAGATGCATTTCCGTATGTCTTCAGTTTTTTTGGGCGGACCCATTGACTTGAATGGAGCCACGGAATGCGATTTGCGGGCAATAATAGGACATGTTCTATCTTTCAACGGAATGGAAAAATGGAAATACGGAATGCATAGAGAGTACATTCCGTTTTTTTTTTGCGGAACGCAAAAAGCAGCCAGTAAACGGGGGGAAAAAAACGGTCGTGTGCAGGAAGCCTTAGAAAGAGGATGTCATGTACTATGTGATGTCTGATGTGTGCCAGTATAAAAAAATAAATAAAATAAAAATGCCCCCAGTTAAACCAATGTTTCCCCAGGTAGGACCCATAGACTTCAATGGGGCCCCGTCCCGATTGTCACTGACAAGTATAGGACATGTTTGCGGAACCGTGGAATGGAAGAAAAGGGCCCCACAGAAATGAATAGGTCTGCATCTAATCCGCAAAAAAATGGATCCGCATTTTTGCGGACAGCATACGGCCTTCTGAATGAGCCCTTATAGTAATGTCAGACTATGCTCTGCACCTTTTTTACAGGTTGTTGTACTCAGAGTTAAGCCCCTTTCACAGGAGCAAGTTTTCCACGCGGGTGCAATGCGTGACGTGTACCCATAGCACCCGCACTGAATCCTGACCCATACATTAAATTTTTTTCACGCATCAGTTCTGCGTTACATGAGAATCGCAGCATATTCTATATTCTGTGTTTTTCACGCATGCCTGGCCCAATAGAAGTGAATGGGGCTTCAGTGAAAAACGCATCGCATCCTGGTACGTTTTTTACTGATGGCTGCTCAAAGATGTGGTTTGTAAATCGAAAAAAAAAATATATGAACTAAACGCAATCGCAGACAAAACTGACTGAACTTGCGAAATGGTGCGAGTTTCACTGAGAGCATCCAGAGCCAATCCGTATCATTCGTGTGAAAGAGGCCTTAGGCGCCCTGCCTTAATTCACGAACACTGACCGTGGGGCAGCCGCAGCAGATCGCGGACGCATTCACTTTAACCCTAAGTTCACACCTGAGCGTTTTACAGAGCGTTCAAACGCGCTGTAAAACGCTCAACACATGAAAACCAATGCTTCCCTATGGGAATGGTTCTCACCTGGGCGTTTTACAGCACGTACGATCGCGCTGTAAAACGCCCAACGCATAATCAAGTTCTTGAGCTTCTTTGGGGCGTTTTGACGCGCGTTTGTGGCCATAGGACACTGCAGTCAATCACACAAACGCGCTTTTACTATTGCAAAAAACGTGCATAAAAACGTGCGACAAAAACGCGCGTAAAACGCACGTTTGAGAAACGCTCAGGTGTGAAAGCAGGGTAATGGGTCTGCAATCCGCCTGTTCTGCAATAAGATATGACATGTCCTATCTTTTTGCGGAACGGAAGTACGGGACGAAACCCCACGGAAGCACCCCGTAGTGCTCCCGTAGTGTTCCGTTCTGTGCTTCCGTTCTGCATCTCTGAACCCATTGAAGTGAATGGGTCCACATCCGTGATGGGGAATGCCCACGGAATGGCGCCTGCGTTTTATGGATCCAAAAATGCCGTCACCGGGCAGCACACGTTCGGGATGTGGATCTTTTAGAGACTTCCACAGTGTGCATGTAAAGCAAGTCCAGGTACCATAAGAGTAAGACTAAAACGGTTTATGCCATAATTGATGTAAAAAAATAAAAAAATGTTCACCTTCACAGCGCCAATTGCTCTGCTAGATAATTTTCAGCCTGGGGCGTGTCCTTTCTGCTGCAGCTCTCTCCCTATAACTGCCACAGCTTCTAACAGAACATATGGCAGGTGGCAGTTGAAGATTTATACTGAGCATGTGCGACCATCTCAGTAAGGGCCCTTGCACACGACCGTATACCCTCCAAGACAGGGATCAGCAACCTTCGGCACTCCAGCTGTTGTGAAACTATAATTCCCAGCATGCTCCATTCATTTCTTTGAGAGTTCTGAGAAGAGCAGAGCAAGTATGCATGCTGGGAGTTGTAGTTTCACAACAGCTGGAGTGCCGAAGGTTGCCTACCCCTGCTCCAAGATATACGGTCCGTGAGCGGGCCATACGTCCCCGGAGCGGCATTGATCGTGCACACACCATTATGATCTTATGAATGCGGGCGGCCTAACGCGCATAGCATCATTGCGCACGATCAATGCCGCTCTGGGACGTATGGCCCGCTGACGGTCGTGTGCAGGGGCCCTTAGACTGACAAAAAAAATATAAGGAAAAGAACAAACAGCAGGTGGCGCTATACAGACACACTGGCTATAAAAAAAAAAAAAAATAATTCCATGTAAGTACAAACGTATTCAGCTCCAGGTGCTGGTTTGAAAAATGTGACACAACCGGTTTTATTCTCCGGCGCGCGGAGGCTGTACAGCCCATACCCTTCCCTGACATCTCCTGTGTGACGTTCCCTGGTGTCTTTTCTCTACATTTGTGCTTCTCGGCGGCCGCTTTTCACTCTAGGACTGTAGTGAGCGGCATACACTTGGCGGTCTAGCGCTAGACTCCAACTCCATGGGGAAGGGATATAGCGCTACCTAGTGGTGACAATAGGGACCTGTTTACTCTTGACCACTTAGTCCACCAAAAAGGCATAGACAGATCCTAAACCACATTTTGACCATCTTAGGTTAAAATACACATAAAACACAACTCTTGAGACCTCTGGTGCCGCCTCTCGCGTGTCCATCTTCCAATCTGCGCCTTGTTTAATTGGTCCCCGGCACGGGCATGAAGCAGGCACCTACATCAAGTCATAATAGTAACCCCCCCCCCCCCCCCATCACAGTTTTATACCATTTTAAAAGGGAATCTTCCCCCGCCTCATCCATTATATAACCCGAGTTGGTTTCGCCTACATCCCAATTTTTCTAGCATTACTATTTCGGTTTGGGCGGTGCACAGATGCAGGACGGCACTGGATTAGCAATTTTGTTTGACTGTTGCTGCCACCTAGTGGATAAATGTAGTACTAGTTTACCTACCACTCCAAGCATGAGAGATCTATATATTTTATTATTTTAATATATTTATATATTTTATAATTATACTTGGAGAGTTGTTTGCCCCTCTTACCTCCTTCTAGAGGAAGTCAGCACTGTGTATGATTAAAAAAATACAGACCCCTTTAAATAATAGCACCAGTAAGGTGCACAAACACTAAACCACTGCTTGGAATCAGGGCCGTATTGCCAATTAGGCACTTAGGGGCACGTGCCTAGGGCAGCGTGAACTCTGAATACGGCCCTGCTTGGAATAACATGTTACCCCTATACCCAACCTTTTTCGAGAGACCCCAATAGACTGCCCTGCATTGTGCATTATGGGTTCCTTCCTGCTCGGACCACTCAGGCACAACTGCTCTTCACTAGAGAGGAGAAATCTGCACATATACAAGGTGCTCAATCGCGCACTTCAGTAGGACTACTGACTCTAATGCAAGGGTTGGCAACCTATGACACGCCAGCTATTGGCAAACTACAAATCCCAGCATGTCTGATTTATTTCTATAGTTGTTCTGAGTGCCGTTGATCAGGTATGCATGCTGGGAGTTGTAGTTTCACAACAGCTGGACGGCCAAACCCTGCTCTAATGTGTCAGCGCTCAGTCTGTCCAAAGTCATACAAAATAAAAGAATGCGAGACGCTGACTGGATATAAATTTCGGTTTAATCGTGTGTTCAGTCTCATTTACACTTCTATAAATACATCAATGACGTAAACATCCAGGTGATTGTAGTGATGATAACACTTAAAACTCAGAGCGCAAGTTGAACAATTAATAAGAAATTAAAAGAGAAAAAAATAATGTAATATTGGTTCATGGCCACCAGGGGGAGTCGGCGCGCACAGAAATAAAAAATAAAAAAAAACACACAGGACACCAGATTATCGCTCTTCAAATGTACAATCCTTACCAACTACGATACTTTAGACTACAACTCTCATTATGGAATGAAAGAACAGTGCTGATGGATCCCAGCACGAGCAGGGGGTGGCCTGGGGGTATCACGCAATATACACTGCAGCCAATATAAAAAGATGAAGGTCTAGGATCTGAACCACTGGTGCGATTGCAGTAATTACTGTATTTATCCCCCTAATGTCCGGGTGCCATAGGTGTCAAGCCCCGCCTACCTGACTCCCTAAAATGCAGGTCTGCGGAGGACGTGTCATATGATCCTAGTGGCATAATTCTAAGGAGCTCACCCCCGGGGGGGGGACGACACGTACAATAAGTCCATTTCTGGCCCCTGACTGGCACATTGCTGGGCGTTTGTCGCATTGTACATATGCCTTAGGCCTCTTTCACGTGACCGTATGGCTTTTTCAGTGTTTTTCAGTCCGTTTTAAACGGATCCGTTGTTCCGTTTTTTGTTTCCGTTGTGTTTCCGTTCCGTTTTTCCATATGGCATATACAGTATACAGTCATAGAAAAAATTGGGCTGGGCATAACATTTTCAATAGATGGCTCCGCAAAAAACGGAACAGATACGGAAGACATACGGATGCATTTCCGCATGTGTTCCGTTTTTTTTGCGGACACATTGACTTGAATAGAGCCAGGGAACGTGATTTGCGGGCAATAATAGGACATGTTCTATATTTTAACGGAACGGAAAAACGGAAATGGAATGCATACGGAGTACATTCCGTTTTTTTAGCGGAACCATTGAAATGAATGGTTCCGTATACGGAACGCAAAAAACGGCCCGCAAAGCGGAAAAAAAAAAAAAACCAGTCGTGTGAAAGAGGCCTTACAGGTTACATCAAAGGGGGTGTCCAGCTAGGAAAACGTAAAGGAGTTAAATGACAATTTAAAAAACATTAAAAAAAAAAAAAGTTAAAGTTTATACCTACCTAACTGATCCCCTGCCGGGCCCCTCTATACGCAGAAGTGTAATAATTCAGCTAATCTCTGGCTTCGTTGGGGGCCACAGTCACTGAGAGGAACCAGGAATTAGAGACCGGCAGGGGAAATGTCGAAACAGAGGTGGGGATGTTTTTTTTTGTTTAGTTTTTTAAGCTATTCTACCCCTTTACTTTTTCACAGATGGACATCCCCTTTCAAACGTACTATTAACCTTCTCTAATAAATCCAATTTAAAGGGCAAGCACAAAACGTACCAATATTGGCTGAGACTTTATAAAGTAATTGTGGGGTCGGTGTTGCTATATTCATCTAAGATGAGCTACAGGGTGGATTGGTTTACATCGATATCAAGAATTTATAAACCAAGCAGTAAAACAGCACATGTCATATTAGATCTGCCCCTTTAAGGGCATCTGTCAGCAGTTTTGTCCCTATGACACTGGCTGACCTGCTACATGTGCTCTTGGCAGCTGAAGGCATCTGTGTTGGTCCCATGTTCATATGTGCCCGCATTACTGAGAAAAGCTGATGTTTTAATATATGCAAATGAGCCTCTAAGAGCAACGGGGGCGTTGCCGTTACACCTAGAGGCTCTGCTCTCTCTGCAACTGCCGCACCCTCTCCACTTTGATTGACAGGACCAGGTAGTGAAAACATCATCACCCCTAGCCCTGTCAAAGTGCAGAGGGCGCGGCAGTTGCAGAGAGCAGAGCCTCTAGGTGTAACGGCAACGCCCCCGTTGCTCCTAAAGGCTCATTTGCATATATTAAAACATCAGCTTTTCTCAGCAATGTGGGCACATATGAACATGGAACCAACACAGATGTCTTCAGCTGCCAAGCGCACATGTAACAGGTCAGCCAGTGTCATAGGTACAAAACTGCTGACAGATGCCCTTTAGAAGGAACAGGCTTGCTGATTGTTTTAATATACGACGGCTTCCTCCATATTCTCTTAAAGGCGAACTTTCTGAAGAAAATCTCCAAATACTGATAGACTGCTCAGGTCCTGTGATCAGTCGATTGCACCTGGATTATAACGAGGAGTAGCAGGGATTGTACCGCGGATTTACAGTCCGATGAACAAATATCCGTGATCGGAAGCATGACCATGTCCATGTGGAATGTAGAGCGGACGCACAGGCCCGGGTCATAAGTGCACAAAAAAGATCAAAGAGGAACTGCCCCTTTAAAAAAAAAATTAAAAAAAAATATAAAAATCATAATATTCAAGGGTCCCTGAGTGACAACCCGTTGGTACAGCACCAGAAGTCATACTGGTTGTCACCCAGCATTCTCAGGGACAGGCATCACAGGGTTGCATAGAATGGATACATCCTAACAGAAGAGGAGTCAGGATATATGCAATTTTATTTTAAAGGGGAAAGGTCCTTTAACGAATATTAAGCATTGCAAGTAGCCGAGTGGTCATGGCCTATGGCTTTCAGTAAAAAACTAACAAAAAACACACGGAATCGGTGCAGTGCATCCAGTTAGAGGAGGAGTAGTAATAGTAGTAGTAAGACTTCGCCAATACTGGCATACTTTGGACGTCTCAAGAAAAGGTAAGGCAATAAGTTATGAAGACGGCGTCACGTCTCGCGAACGGCTTTGGTAGCGACGGGTTCGTAAAACCGAGAGTTCCCAGCAGCATGTAATGAATGATGGGAAATATTACCAGGTCCCGGAGATCAGACCAAGGCGAGATGCCACCTGAGGATCATTTCCAACGATGACGCACCAAGGAGGATTCGTCGTTGACCACCTCGGGGTCTTCTCTGTGCCTTCTGTTGGGAAGAAGCAGCAAGACCACAAGGACCAGCAGAACGATGCCGCAGAAGGTCATGAGGGCGTAAGATATAATCCACATGACCGGCTCCCTGAGGGGGTTACTGGCTATGCAGTTACTGGCTATGTCCTTAGTACTGAACGGGCCAGAGATCTCAGATACCACCACGCCATTGACCACTGCAAGAGGAGAAGAAAAAAAAAATGAAAAAGTTGGAAAAAAAAGTTAAAAATTAACAAAAACTGGAGTTGGAGTTAAGTCTTAAAGGGGTTATCCAAGATCTATAATGCCTGCACCCCATATGCCTGGGCCCCTCACAGAGGTTGTACTTACCTGGCTCCCCGGCACGGCCCCCACTGCATCTCCCCATGCCGGTATAAGAAGCAAGGCGGGTGCTGGGGGGCGAGGTAAGTACAACCTCTGTGAGAGGCCCAGGCATATAGGATGGAGTGGGGTATAGATCTTAGATAACCCCCTTAAGTAATACTTTACCTTTCCCTAAGTGACTTATGGAGCAGAATTTTATATGAATATTTTTGTAACTTTTATATTGCCGGTTTGACGTTTTTAGTGCTTTTTTGTGAAATTGCTTGCAATTTTTTTTTCCCTTTCATTGCCGTTTTTTGGGTTAACGCTTTTTTTTATTTTTTTTTCTCAACTAGCAACACGTTTTGGGTATGGAGTTTTTTTACCACATTTTTATTTTTTTTGACAAATAAGACAGCCATTGTTTTTTTTTTGGCCTGCCTAAAAAAAAATGCAAGTATCAATGGTGTTGGCTGCATTTTTATGTCTTTTTTCAAAAAAAATTTTTATTTTTTAAAACCATGGCTTTGTTTTCCCATTGATCTACGGAGGACAAAACATCAAATGGTCATTAAAAAAAAATTGCTAAAACACACCATTTGAAAAGGGGCAACACAAAGCACCACAAGAAAAAGGGGGGGGGGGGGGGGGATAATGCAGCACTAGGTTTGTGTTTTTGGAAGTTTTTTTTTCTTCCTCAAAAAACTTTAAACAAAAATGTAGTGTCACAGCAACCCAAGTCCTTATATGCCAATTTTCTGGTTTACTTTTTTAAATAAAAAAAATAATAAAAAAAATTAAAAAAAAAAATAAAAAAAAATATATATATATATATATATATATATATATATATATATATATATATATATTTTTTTTTTTATTTATTTTTTTTTTCCTCAAAAATTTTAAAAATGTAAGTCTTGGGGAAGGAGGATAGGTATTTAAAAGTTATTGTTTTACCCATTTAAAATGCTTTCATATGACTCCCCTTCATGAATAGACTCCTGGTAGGACTGAATAGTATTTTTACAACTTGACAAAAAACAACAAGTCAAGAATGATGGTATTTTTTCATTAGATTTTTCAGTGATCTGTAACTTTGCACACGTCCACTAGATGGCGCCAAATATCCTCCAACATACTGGATACACTATTAACTTTATGGTACACACACAAGTAGAATTTCTTTAATCCGGCATAAATGGGACCCGCCAGATACACCATTATTATACGGTTATGGAAAGTTATATAAAACTCGTGGGTAGTGAGGGAATGTTTTTGGGGCTAGCTGTAGTTTCTATTGGTACCATTTTTTATTTATTTTTTGCAAGCTGCAGTTTTGTGTCCGGTCATAAAAACAGAAAAACAAACGGATCTGTCACTAAAAACAATGTAAGTCAATGAAGATGGATGTTTTTTTTGTTTTTTTTAGGGTCCAAAAAACTGATTTGTCACCCGTTGACTTTTAATGTATTTAGTGATGGATCAGGTTTTTTTCCCCCCCATTTTGATTTCACACAACGGAACGGATGCATCCTGATGTGCGAAATCAAAACGGATCCATTTTATTCCGGTATTGACATCCTCTGCTGGATCTCCATATCGGAATTAACACCACAAGTGTGAAAGTAGCCTTAGGCTAGGTCTACACGACGACATTTGTCGCGCGAGATAGGGTGCAACAGTTGTCGCGCGACATTTTGTTGCACCAATGTCGCGCGACAATTTTTATAATAACAGTCTATGGTGTCGCATTGCAACATGCGACATGTGGCGACTGCGACGCGACAGTCGCAGAAAAATCCATCTTGAATGGATTTTCTGCGACTGTCGCGTCGCAGTCGCAGCATGTCGCATGTTGCAGTGCGACACCATAGACTGCCATTATAAAAATTGTCGCGCGACATTGGTGCAACAAAATGTCGCGCGACAACTGTCGTCGTGTAGACCTAGCCTTATTTCCAAATTTTTTTTTTTCTCTCTTTTTTTTAACCACTTCAGCCCCGCTAGCTGAAACCCCCTTCATGACCAGAGCACTTTTTACACTTCGGCACTACACTACTTTCACCGTTTATCGCTCGGTCATGCAACTTACCACCCAAATGAATTTTACCTCCTTTTCTTCTCACTAATGGAGCTTTCATTTGGTGGTATTTCATTGCTGCTGACATTTTTACTTTTTTTGTTATTAATCGAAATGTAACGATTTTTTTGAAAAAAAATGACATTTTTCACTTTCAGCTGTAAAATTTAGCAAAAAAAACGACATCCATATATAAATTTTTCGCTAAATTTATAGTTCTACATGTCTTTGATAAAAAAAAAAATGTTTGGGCAAAAAAAAATATGGTTTGGGTAAAAGTTATAGCGTTTACAAACTATGGTACAAAAATGTGAATTTCCGCTTTTTGAAGCAGCTCTGACTTTCTGAGCACCTGTCATGTTTCCTGAGGTTCTACAATGCCCAAACAGTAGAAAACCCCCACAAATGACCCCATTTCGGAAAGTAGACACCCTAAGGTATTCGCTGATGGGCATAGTGAGTTCATAGAACTTTTTATTTTTTGTCACAAGTTAGCGGAAAATGATGATGATTTTTTATTTTTATTTTTTTCTTACAAAGTCTCATATTCCACTAACTTGCGACAAAAAATAAAAAATTCTAGGAACTCGCCATGCCCCTCACAGAATACCTTGGGGTGTCTTCTTTCCAAAATGGGGTCACTTGTGGCGTAGTTATACTGCCCTGGCAATTTAGGGACCCAAATGTGTGAGAAGTACTTTGCAATCAAAATGTGTAAAAAATGACCGGTGAAATCCAAAAGGTGCACTTTGGAATATGTGCCCCTTTGCCCACCTTGGCTGCAAAAAAGTGTGACACATCTGGTATCGCCGTACTCAGGAGAAGTTGGGGAATGTGTTTTGGGGTGTCATTTTACATATACCCATGCTGGGTGAGAGAAATATCTTGGCAAAAGACAACTTTTCCCATTTTTTTATACAAAGTTGGCATTTGACCAAGATATTTCTCTCACCCAGCATGGGTATATGTAAAATGACACCCCAAAACACATTCCCCAACTTCTCCTGAGTACGGCGATACCAGATGTGTCACACTTTTTTGCAGCCTAGATGCGCAAAGGGGCCCAAATTCCTTTTAGGAGGGCATTTTTAGACATTTGGATCCCAGACTTCTTCTCACGCTTTCGGGCCCCTAACATGCCAGGGCAGTATAAATACCCCACATGTGACCCCACTTTGGAAAGAAGACACCCCAAGGTATTCCGTGAGGGGCATGGCGAGTTCCTAGAATTTTTTTTTTTTTGGCACAAGTTAGCGGAAATTGTTTTTTTTTGTATTTTCTCACAAAGTCTCCCTTTCCGCTAACTTGGGACAAAAATTTCAATCTTTCATGGACTCAATATGCCCCTCACGGAATACCTTGGGGTGTCTTCTTTCCGAAATGGGGTCACATGTGGGGTATTTACACTGCCCTGGCATTTTAGGGCCCTAAAGCGTCAGAAGAAGTCTGGAATATAAATGTCTAAAAAATGTTTACGCATTTGGATTCCGTGAGGGGTATGGTGAGTTCATGTGAGATTTTATTTTTTGACACAAGTTAGTGGAATATGAGACTTAGTAAGAAAAAACAAAAACAAACAAAAAATTTCCGCTAACTTGGGCCAAAAAAAATTCTGAATGGAGCCTTACAGGGGGGGTGATCAATGACAGGGGGGTGATCAGGGAGTCTATATGGGGTGATCACCCCCCTGTCATTGATCACCCCCCTGTAATGCTCCATTCAGACGTCCGTATGATTTTTTACGGATCCACTGATACATGGATCGGATCCGCAAAAACACATGCGGACGTCTGAATGGAGCCTTACAGGGGGGGGGGGTGATCAATGACAGAGGGGTGATCACCCATATAGACACCCTGATCACCCCCCTGTAAGGCTCCATTCAGACGTCCGTATGATTTTTACGGATCCACTGATACATGGATCGGATCCGCAAAAACACATGCGGACGTCTGAATGGAGCCTTACAGGGGGGGGGGTGATCAATGACAGAGGGGTGATCACCCATATAGACTCCCTGATCACCCCCCTGTAAGGCTCCATTCAGACGTCCGTATGATTTTTACGGATCCACTGATACATGGATCGGATCCGCAAAACACATGCGGACCTCTGAATGGAGCCTTACAGGGGGGTGATCAATGACAGGGAAGTGATCAGGAATTTTATGTGCGTGATCACCCCCTTGTCATTGATCACCCCCCTGTAAGGCTCCATTCAGACGTCCGCATGTGTTTTGCGGATCCGATCCATGTATCAGTGGATCCGTAAAAATAATACGGACGTCTGAACGGAGCCTGACAGGGGGGTGATCAATGACAGGGGGGTGATCAGGGAGTCTATATGGGGTGATCAGTGGTGCATAAGGGGTTAAAAAGTGACAGGGGGGGGGGGGGGGTGTAGTGTAGTGTTTTCTGGTACTTTGCACAGCTACCTGTGTCCTCTGGTGGTCGATCCAAACAAAAGGGACCACCAGAGGACCAGGTAGCAGGTATATTAGACGCTGTTATCAAAACAGCGTCTAATATACCTGTTAGGGGTTAAAAAAAAAATCACTGGCTGGAGATCCACTCGCTTACCTTCCGTTCCTGTGAGCGCGCGCGTTCACAGGAAATCTCGCGTCCCGCGAGATGACGCGTATATGCGTCCAGGAGGAGTAAAGCAACCACCTCCCGGACGCATATCTGCGTACAGCGGTCGGGAGGTGGTTAAAGGGGTTCTACAGTTTGTTTTAACTGATTATCTATCCTCTGGATAGATCATCAGCATCTGATCGGCGGGGGTCCGATACCCGGGACCCCCACCGATCAGCTGTTTGAGAAGGCAGCGCCGCGGCGTCGTATCGTGCAAGTAGCCCTATGACCCCATTCATTCCTATGGCAGCCCCGCTACACTGTGACCAGAAGCATACGTTACGTTATTTGCCCATTTAGCCTTTACTGTGTCTGTGAAAAATCAAGTTTTATTCCAAAAATATTTAGAGAAAAAAAATATCCTTGCGGATGCACAGCCATCCCGGCCGCCATTTTGTTCAGCATCTCACCTGCACAGTTACTGACGGCAAAACCAACCCTCTTCTGTTCCCTGTCGAAGATGACAAAAAATCCTTCCATGACCGTGGCGCCAATAACCAGAGCATTGGATGAAGGCGAGATGCCGAAACGGTAGCAATTCAGATCCGTGCGCATTGTCAATACCGACTGGATGTATAACTGAAAAAAAAAAATTATAATAATTCACAAAAATTATGTAGAAACAAATAAGAAAAAATAAATAAAAATAAGTATAATTGACTAATAGGTGAAAAAAAATTATCATTTTCAAAAATTATTAAACAACAAGAAAAAAGTAAGCAAAATGTAAAATTTACTAATATTATGTAAAAACAAATCTAAAAATCTTTCATTTACAAAAATTATGTAATGCAGTGATAATGTCAGTACTATATAAGTGCCTAAAATAAATTAATAAATATAAAAATGTAACTTATAAAATTGTATAAAAATGTCTAATTGACAAAACGTAAGATAATATAATGTATAATTTACAAAAATTAGAACAATAAGAAAAACTGTTATACAGCATGGGGGATGTTACATATTATTATTATTATTATTTTTTTTACAAATTTTTTTTTTTTTTTTTTTAAAGGACACTACTTGATGGGACGGCCTGCAGACCTTTCTTCCTCATGTTCTGGTAGATGTCAGGCTGAACGTGACGCAGATTGCCCTCCCCGTTTACCTTCTCTCCAGGAGTTGTTCCGGTTTGACTGACCCCAGACTTTTCTGTCCACGTGACCACAGTCATCTCTAGGAGCCTACAATCTGCAACCATCCAAGATGTACAACCACAATTTTTGTGATAGCAACATTGTCTATCAGTCTGACAACTTTAATTCTGATAGGACCTGGATCCCAGTCCTACATTAATCCTATTACTGCACACACAGTAAAGGGATTCAATTTGGGGACCACAGAACAAGAGAAGAACCTGGATATTCTGGTTACAGGTAGGTGCAGTTCCCCAGTACTGGGGGTATCTGCAACAGGTTGTAATACACCTTACTTCCAGTTTGCTCAAGCAGATGCTAGGTGAGGTAAGAGTTAATCGTCCTAGCCCAACCTCCTCTGGAGCTTAGGGTGTGGGCTGGCCCCACCCCCTAGTTCCAAGATGCCATGTAGTCTAGATGTAGAAAGGGAGCAAATTCCAAGTGCCCCTCTCCCCCGGATTCCAGATTCGAGCCCGGGAGCCTCGGTGACACCTACACGAGCTCCAGGAGATGAAAGCAAGAAAGAACTAGAGGAAGAAAGAGACAGCAGGAAAACCCAGCTTAAAGAGGACCTTTCATCTGTTTAACCCTAGTCTAATTAGGGTCTTACCTTATAGGGCAACCCCACTAATGTCATCGCACTTTAAAGTTCGTCTGCTTTTGTCCCCCGTTGATTTCGGCCCCTTATATTCTAATTTGCCGACTTGGTTATACTAGGTGGAGACTGGAGCGGTTCTCTTCTCCCTGGCTGTGAGCGCAGCCAGTCAGAGCACACCGCTCACAGCCAGGGAGAATTAGGTAAGACCCTTATTAGACTAGGGTTAAACAGATGAAAGGTCCTCTTTAAAGCGATCCAGACCCTGCTGCTGCAAAGGGGAAACATGTTAAGACACCTTATACACCCTAGCCTAGTGGCAGTTGCTAGCCAGAGATACCAGTCAGAGTCTTTGCAAAAGAATGAGTAACCAGAGGGCAATTGCAGCAACCATCCGCCTATCTCATGCTTCAACATCTGAGAGGCATTTACACTGGCTGGATGTACTACGACTCCTATTGTGCACACAGTAAAGAGAAACTTCTGTTAAGTTCAACCTGACCTGGTTTCTGAATCTCACACCACACACTGGCCATTGCTTGTCCATCACCTGTCCTGCCTAGCACCCACTTAAAACATTCAGGCAGGGAACCCACAGCTACAGGGCGTGCCCCTCAATCACTGCACTGACCCCAGGGAGCGACAGCCTGAGGGAGTACACAGTTACACATCATCATCAGGGCCACTACCACTCCCAATCTCTACTCCAGCTCCTCAGGGGCTTGCTGCATAAGCTAAGCAGAAGGGCTCAATGTCGGGCAGCAGCTGCAAAAGCAAATCAGATTTTAGGATGTAAAAAGAAAAAGAAAAAATAAATAATTCAGTACATACCCTATGCTGACAAATATTTCACAAGAGGGGGAGGGGAGGGGGGGGGGGGACAAAATATTTTTATAAGAAATGCAAAAAAATATATACATTTTTTAAATTCTCACACAAGTGTTATTTCAAGATAACAAGGCAAAATAAAATTAAAAAGTCAATGAACCTGAGGCTTTATGGTGAGACGGAAGGACATGCTCGAGTTCACATCCCGCAGATAGATGGACAGGTCAGGAAAATACGCCCATGGCTCTTCAGTCGTCTCCCAGCAAGCGAGCTGCAAGCCCGTCCAGAACTCGTTATTGAAATTCTCAATCTGCAGAATCAATGAGAGAAGACGGAGAATTAATAAACTTTATTGACCGCAATCTCTGCGGACAACATCGACTTACGCCAGTGTTCATCAGTAACTGAAAAAGAAAGACATTTTGCCAAAGACAAAAAAAACTCATGAAATAGAAGCCCGAATCGCACAAGCATCCATTCACTGACTTATAACCCGGAGTATCCATTAGATGTGTACATGAGGAAAGAAAAAAAATATATATTTTTTTAAATTAAAATATAAAATAAAGACATAAAAACATACAAAATAAATCATTCATCTATTGGCCACATACTAAATCCCTCATCATAGTAAACTGAACAACCAAAAGGGATGGCTTTTTTTGGTTGCTCCACTGATTTTCTTTTTCTTTTTTATTACTACTATTAAAGTGGGGGTCTCTGAGGTTTTTTTTGTGGGGGGGCTCGGGAGGGTGTTTGATGTTCCTCCATTTGCATGCACCCTTCCACTCTATTCAACTCCACAGGGCAGCTGAAGACGGCCAAGCACATGTACTTCCCAATATCCAGCTGTCCGGTAGAGCCAAACAGAGCAGGGGGCACACAAGTGTCTCTGCCCTCCAAACGAGGGACCATGGCCTCCGTTCTTGTAACCGGCAGGAGCCCCAGCAGATGGACACCCATAGATCAGAGACTTATTCTCTATCCTGTCCATAAGGGGATAGATTGTTGCAACGGGACAACCACTTTGAAGAAGGCTCGCTCAGAACTATGAAGCCCCTCAGTGATGGAGGCCCCAAATACAACTGGTCCATTGACCCTCCTTATAATCAGGCCCCGATGGTGGGGATACATGTCTCACTTCAGCAATCGAGCAGTGGTGGTGGTGTTTGAACACTACAGGAAAAAGCGCTGGCCGGGACTGGCATCGCACATGGGCTGGTGCTTTTTCCTATAGTGCTCAAGCATGACCACCACTAATGGACTGTGCAGAGTGGTCATAACCACGGAAATGAGAAGTATATAATGTGATGAAAAAATGAATCCAGTCAGCAAAGGAGGCAATATGGACAATCACAATACATTAGTAAGTGCCTTGTATTAGCTTCCTCTACATGATAAATGCCATTTGCTGAAGTGAAACCACCCCTTTAACTTTACTGACCAATGCCAGGCAGCTGCTGCCAAGGCAAATAAAATATCTGTATGAGTCAGCAGAAGTAGATGTACATGAAGCTAGTTTGCCAGTATACAAATCACTAGTCAGACCTCCCATGGACTTGGATACAGCACTGGGGCGCCTGTGTAGACAAAGTGCATAGCCAAACTAGAGCGGATGCAGAGGAGGGCGAAAAAGGCGGGTGGATTGCAATACGGGTTGTCAAACTCGAGGTTACACAATATGTAATAAAGATTGGTTACAGGCAACCTGTAGTCATGACAAAGGGACATTATCCACATCTAAAGGGAAGAAGCTTTCATCATCATCATCGACCGGACTCTTTACAATAAGAGCAGTGAGACTATGGAGCTCATCGACAGGACTCTTTACAGTAAGAGCAGTGAGACTATGGAGCTCATCGACAGGACTCTTTACAGTAAGAGCAGCGAGACTATGGAGCTCATCATCGACAGGGCTCTTTACAGTAAGAGCAGTGAGACTATGGAGCTCATCATCGACAGGGCTCTTTACAGTAAGAGCAGTGAGACTATGGAGCTCATCATCGACCGGACTCTTTACAGTAAGAGCAGTGAGACTATGGAGCTCAGACAGGACTCTTTACAGTAAGAGCAGCGAGACTATGGAGCTCATCATCGACAGGGCTCTTTACAGTAAGAGCAGTGAGACTATGGAGCTCATCATCGACCGGGCTCTTTACAGTAAGAGCAGTGAGACTATGGAGCTCATCATCGACAGGACTCTTTACAGTAAGAGCAGTGAGACTATGGAGCTCATCATCGACAGGACTCTACAGTAAGAGCAGTGAGACTATGGAGCTCATCATCGACCGGACTCTTTACAGTAAGAGCAGCGAGACTATGGAGCTCATCATCGACAGGGCTCTTTACAGTAAGAGCAGTGAGACTATGGAGCTCATCATCGACAGGGCTCTTTACAGTAAGAGCAGTGAGACTATGGAGCTCATCATCGACCGGACTCTTTACAGTAAGAGCAGTGAGACTATGGAGCTCAGACAGGACTCTTTACAGTAAGAGCAGCGAGACTATGGAGCTCATCATCGACAGGGCTCTTTACAGTAAGAGCAGTGAGACTATGGAGCTCATCATCGACCGGACTCTTTACAGTAAGAGCAGTGAGACTATGGAGCTCAGACAGGACTCTTTACAGTAAGAGCAGTGAGACTATGGAGCTCATCATCGACAGGACTCTTTACTGTAAGAGCAGTGAGACTATGGAGCTCATCATCGACAGGACTCTACAGTAAGAGCAGTGAGACTATGGAGCTCATCGACAGGACTCTTTACAGTAAGAGCAGTGAGACTATGGAGCTCATCATCGACCGGACTCTTTACAGTAAGAGCAGCGAGACTATGGAGCTCATCGACAGGAATCTTTACAGTAAGAGCAGTGAGACTATGGAGCTCATCATCGACAGGACTCTTTACAGTAAGAGCAGTGAGACTATGGAGCTCAATCGACAGGACTCTACAGTAAGAGCAGTGAGACTATGGAGCTCATCATCGACAGGACTCTTTACAGTAAGAGCAGTGAGACTATGGAGCTCATCATCGACAGGACTCTTTACAGTAAGAGCAGTGAGACTATGGCGCTCTGTGCCGGAGGCGGCTGTGATAACCGATTCATTGTACGAGTTCAAGAAGGGCCTGGATGACTTTGTTGAATGAAAAATATTGCAGTTTACAGTTCTAGATTTCTGGAGATCCAGGGAATGTTCTGATGGATTATTTTTTTTTAAATCTAATTTGGGGCAATTGGTGACCACCTCATAGGGGTTTTTGCCTTCTTCTGGATCAACACTGCAGGATGACAGGCTGAACTTTATGGACCCGAGTCTTGTTTCAACCGTCCCGACTATGTAACTACCTATAACTGACTTTCTAATGGTCCAGTATAAGAACTTAGAACCAATGAATATAAAATGAAAAAAAATTTTTTTTATCCAACCGGAGCTCAGAAGGCGGCGGCGCTGTCCTGACTGAGCATTTTCCAGTTACGTGTTCTGTTTGGTAAAGGAGAGAACGTACGTGCTGTCTCCAGAAAGAAGTGCAAACATACTAATTGCACAAGTAAAGCTCTGGCATGACTGAGCAAAGTATCCGCCATTCCCTTATTCTTTTTAGAGCAAAAAAAAAAAAAAAAAGCATAAAGAAAAATAAAAGAATTCAAAAAGTTGAATGTTCAAAAATTATTTACAAAAGCCTGAAGTGCTATCCTATTGCTCACCAGAGAAGTCTGAACAATCCCTTCCACCACCGCGTTGAAAACTTTGTCGGGTAGACGCAGGAGGGTCGTGCCGCTGTCCACAATGGCTTTATCGGAGTTATACTAGAAAATAAAACAAAAAATATTTTTTTTAAACCCACACCTCTGTGACAACTCAGAGAAGAAAATAGCCATGAAAGCCATGGTTAACCCCACCCCAAATCAAACTAGATTTTACTCTCCTCCTGGATCATCCGCTGCTGCTGTTCAGGTCCGTGCTTCGCTCCACTTCCTGCTCTTGTCTTGACATGGCGGGAAATAATTGGGAATGCCGTTACCAGCTGGGAGGTGGAGCGCAGCTGGGACCCGAGACTCCTGGAAGCTGATTGAAGGGGTTGCGGTGGCACCATCTTCCGTTGGTCGTCTAGCGAGTGCAGCTCTGCACATTTGGTAATGGCTCGTACTACAGCTCAGTCCTATCCAAGTGTACAGGACTGAACTGCGATACCAGATACAACCACAACCCAAAGCATGGCACTGCGCCGGGCAAACACAGCGCAACTGCAACTCCTCCAATTAGCTGATGGTTGGGGTGCATGGAGTCAGCCCCCCCCCCCCCCCATCAATCCATTATAGATGATTTTTTTCACTTACCGCAGTACAATCCAGGTTTAAGTTGACGCCTCCTACTTCAAACTTGAGAATCTCCACTTGATAATACCACTCCTCAGTGATGGGCGTGTACCAGATGTCACCGCTGTACAGGCTCGGCTCAATACCACCCATGACCTGAAGGGGGAACCACAGCATAAAAAGCTGCTCGTATGCAGAGAGCATTACATTTTTTTGTATTTTTTTTACATTTTTGTTTTCAACGTTTCTACAAAAAGGGTTAAAATATCTGCAACCATTCTACAGAAGATTTCATACAATACAGAAACCCACATTTCTTAAAGGGGTTGGCCCATTGACAACATTTAACACCGAGCCACAGGATAGTTGTCAGGAGTTTACCCAGCCAAAACTCCATGCATGGCCGTGCTGAAGGGTTGCCATGACATACCAGTCAAGCCCCGGCTGGTCAACCAATCGGCGAGGCTGGAAGCCAATCAGGTTCCTGGCTCGGTGTACAATCCCAGAGCTAGGCAGGGGTTTTTAAAGGAGCTTCCCAGATTACACTAAAAGAAAAAATATAAAATACCCCGACCAGCACTGAAACTTACTGCAGGTCAGATGATATGGGTTGGGGGAGGGGTCCTCTTCCAATACAGACTTTTACTAAAGAAAGTATTTAACAGGTCGTCATCAGGATTTGAACCCCAGACCTTCTGTACGGCAGTCAGAATATTTACCATTACACTACAGACCTGCCTGGATGGGACTGAATGTTCTGTGAGTAAATTTTTTCCTCCAGAAGCAGAACACTAAATAAATAGTGTATTACTGAAATAAAAGGGGGGAAATGTGCGCCCTTTACAGATCACAATAAATAATGTGTTCACGATATTGTACAGGTTATGATGATTACAGGGATACAAAATACTCGATGTAAATACACATTATTTATGGTGACTAGTAAACCGTGTAAATAAGATATGGGGCATACGGCAAATGTATGGAGCCCTGAAATCCCTGAAGGCAGCCTTGGATCCAAGTCTGCTTGAATGAAGCCCTGCAGGAAAAACCCCACCCTAAGGACCCTTTCAGATGAGCGAGTGTCACCCTCCGGACTGTCCTAAACATCCAGCACTGTCGGGGGTCGCATAGCATCCTAAATCAATATAATGCTATGTAACCCTTAGAGGTCTGGAATGTACTGGATAACACTGACATAATGCTTGTCAGTGTTATCCAATACATTCCAGCTCTGTAAGGGCTACTTCGCATCATAAATCAATATAATGCTATGCGACCCCAGCGGTGCTGGGAGGTCAGGACGGGTGCTGCGCTGCGAGGCCGGAATGTGACACTCGCTCGTCTGAAACCAGCCCAAGACACAGCATCATTAGTGACATTACGTCTACAGGGCAGGGTCCAGGTAAATCAGCAGAATACCGCCCTGAGAGGCAAGGTCACTGATGATATTGTGTCTACAGGGTAGAGCCGTACCACTCCTCAAATGCACACATGATGTAATCGGGTTAGCCAACACAGTGGTATCATATGTGTCACATGACCATGATGGAGTGCAGGAAAACAGACCATTACAGATTAACAGCCAATAACACAATGTTTCCTGTCAACTGATGCTGAAAATTGCAAAACCAGAATACCCCTTTAAGTCTTCTACTCAGTTATGACCAGCTGATGGTCACTGTCCTGTCTTTCAACCTCTGTGCTTTGTACCTGAACTCTGGACCTCCTCGTTCACCGACTGTGGCTTGTTTTCTGGATTAACTCCTTACCCAGTCATCCTTCTGGTATTCTGACAATGGCTTGTTTCTGGATTAACCCCTCAACCTGTGTGTGGACCTATCTGTCTTTTCTGGTTCTGACCCTGGTTTTCTTCCTGGTAATTTTGATAGACCTGCTTCTAGTGAGCTCACACCTGTTTTCTGCAACCTTACTCCACAGAAATAACCTGGGTTCTGAGCAGCCAAGTGCATACTGCCTTTCAGAAGGCTCTGTTGAAGTACATGCATGGGATAGACATAAGGCTATCCTTCATATAAGATAGGGCCAGGGACTATTCATAGGATTCAGATATATTGGGCAGACTAGATGGGCCAAATGGTTCTTATCTGCCGACACATTCTATGTTTCTATGTTTCTATGGGCAGCCTTAGCTTCCTACCAACCGAAGTGGTTAAGAAAGACTGGTAGCAGTTTGCGTTTGCTGGCTGTTCCGGATGGAGACCCTCAACGATGATTGAAACGAGGGTCCCCGTGTGACTTTAAAACATTTGATAAATGTTCCTCACTGTATTTCAATTCCTCACTATTTTCAAAATAGAAGTTTGGATACAATTGTCTACAGTCTAGACAATGCTCTGTGAGCAAAACATCCCCAGAACCCAGACTGACACATTGTAGCAAACTAGAAGAGAGATTTATGCAGCCGCTGCTGATGTATTTAGCATTAATGAGATGTTATCACAGGTACTTGCCAGGCTGCCACCGTTGCTGCCCGAGTTACTGGTGGGCAGGCCAGCTCCGCACATCTGCATGGAGAAGATATTCGGGATCTTCTGCTGTTCAACAAGGGAGTCAAAGAAAGTTTCGATAGAGCTTGAAGGCTGGAAGACAGGAAAGAAAAATTAAAAAAAGGTAGGACAAAAAGTTTACAGTGATTCTTCCACTGTTTACCAAGGCACAGCGCCATATTCACAGCTGTGGCGGTGCCTGGTACTGCAGCTTAGTCCCATTAAAGGGGTTTTTCAGGTGTTTTATACCAATGACCTATCCTCAGTATGGACCATCAGTATCTGGTTGTCCGACTCCCAGTACCCCTTCCAATCAACTGTTTGAGGAGGCCACAGGGCTTACCCGCCTCCAGTAAGGGACATGTTCAACAGTCACATGGCCTACACGCAGGTCAGCCCCATAGAAGTGAATGTGGCTGAGTTGCGATACCAAGTACAGCCACTATACAATGTATGGCGCTGTGCTTGGTGAGCTGTGAGGAGGCCATGGCGCACGCCAACAGCTGATCGGCATGGGTATGGGTTCCAGGAGTCGGACCCCACCACCACTCAGATACTGAGGACCCATCCTAAGGATAGCTCATCAGCATAAAACCCCTTTAACTTGAAAATGCTTGCAGCTGAAGTGCGGGTCCGGTTCTTCTGGGGGGACTGCACACGACCACTTACCTTGGCCAAGGTCCTGTAGGCCAGTCCCAGAATCCCTTGCCATTTGATGTCAGGCATGAAGAAGCTGTCGGACTCCAGGATGGAGGCGATGTTCACTACGAAGCTGCCATTTATTCCCTTGGGGAGACTAACGACATCTTTTCCAAGAACTCCGCTCCAGCTTCCCTGAGTGTACCGGACAGCGACGTCAATTCCAAGAGACTGGTATGTGGTGGACCTACAAAGGAAAAATATATATAATATATTCTATTTACAAAACATTGTGTTAGCTGTATCCACATTATGGGTAGGGTTGTCACCCGGCCGCCATCTCACTGGCTGCGCCGGTATTTTAGTGGCGGTAATTTTTTTCTACGGTCAATGTTAATTGCTGGTATTTTCCTGTACGGCTGTACAGACCCGGTACTAATAAGCGCTTCCATTGAGGAACCTTTAACTCCCCCCCACTGGGACCACCGCTTATCACAAGCATGGAAGTCGGGTATCCCCCGATATGAATGGAGTGTGCACTGCTGCTCCGTTCATCTCGAGGGGCGGCTGAGCAGCAGCAGAGTACAGCACTCCACCGTCTCCGTCTCATAGAGACATGTTCAACCACCACTCCATTCATATGAGGGGGGGGGGGACATAGGACGTTTAAACCTTGGGACAACCCATTTAAAGAGAACCCGTCTAGTAACTACTTGCATTCCCCCATGCAATAAAAATTCTGGAGCATCTATTCTTATGACTCAATATTGTGCCGTTCCTCTATTATTCCTACTAGAAGTTATGAATGAATTACTAGCAGTCTGCAATACAGGTCCACCTGGGGTTTAAGGTGTAAATATGGAGTCTCTGATCATCTGGACTCCATTAGACTGATTATCTCTGTGTAATCTCTCTTTAAAGAGAGTCTCTGAACCTGAATGGTGCATTTGTTAGCAAACAGTGTTGGGGTCCTGAGGAGTGTCCCTGAACAGTCCGACAGTGGCAGCACCGATTGGACAGTGCACGGACACCTCCCCCCCCCCATCTAGGCCTGTATTGCAGACTTCCAGTAGGAATAATAGAGGAATGTCGCTACATCGAGTCGCGAGAATATATGCTCCAGAATGGTTATTACATGGGGACGTCAGGAGAGGTGACAGCTCCTCTTTAGTGGGATTTATTTTCCAATACTATAACGCTTAGCCTGGAGCACTGACAGATCCAAATTTCAATGCAAAAGTTCAGTCTCCTCCTCCTCCAGTCCATATCCCAGTAGTCACCAGTCTGAGAGGCCAGTAAAAAAAAAAAAAAAAAAAAAAAAAAAAAAAGACAGCCGATCGAAATGTGTCGTCATTTAAAAGTGATACTCCAGGGAAAGCCAATACATTACATTATCCCCTTACTACACTACTATGATGACAAACCTTAAAGCTTCTTGGCCCCCAATGAAAAGTATTAAATTATTAATATTATCAATGTATTCTGTCATAGCAAAAATATTAAATAAATAGACATACATAAATCTGTATGCCATGAGCGCCCCCTACTGGCACTTATGTGAAGACAGTCTCTTAATTGGGTTTATCCTGACTGCATAATAATAGAACCTCAGGGGAGTGGCCTGTACTCATGGGCAGGGTTTACATAGAAAATATAACCTGTGCTGTAAGGCTGCTGTGTGTAGGATTACTAGATCATACAACGCATTGCGCCCTGCAGGATTAGTTCTTCTGTGGCATTGGGACACACTGTATTCAGGGGCCCGGGTGCAGTTTCAACCTCTGCATCCTCTCTGCTACACCATAACACCACCATACAGAAGTAAAAAGCGTGCTGAACCCATGAGGCAGATATCGTGATGTGATGGCCGCGACTGGTACAACCTGTAGGGCGACATTCCTGTTTACAGATTCACGTAAAGAAACTGAAGTGAAAAACACAAGAAGGTGACATCAATATGGTGGAACTGAGGCACAAACCACGAACCTCACTGAGGTGCACTGAACTGAGGATTAACCCATTCACGACAATAGGGCTAGTCCTTGCCTAGATCTGCAGCTGTGCAAACCTATCTCGGGGCAGTAACGGTTCAGTACATTAGAATCTCTACGATGAGCTGAAAGCATCTGATAATCCGGCCCCCGAGGGACCAGTCTGCTGCCGGATTAGGCTACTTTCACACTGCCGTTTTGGCTTTCCGTTTGTGAGGTCCGTTCAGGGCTCTCACAAGCGGTCCAAAACGGATCAGTTTTGCCTTAATGCATTCTGAATGGATAAGGATCCGCTCAGAATGCGTCAGTTTGGCTCCGTTCCACTTTGGAGGCGGACATCAAAACACTGCGTTTTGGTGTCCATCTGACGAAACTGAGCCAAACGGATCCGTCCTGACACACAATGCAAGTCAATGGGGACGGATCAGTCCTCCATTGACTTTCAATGGTGTTCAAGACGGATCCGTTTTGGCTATGTTAAAGATAACACAAACTGATCCGTTCTGAACGGATGCAGATGGTTGTATTATCGGTGCGGAACAGTCTATGCAGATCCATTACGGATCCGCACCAAACGTCAGTGTGAAAGTAGCCTTACCAAACTATAGAGCCATGTTCTTCTCCTAGTTCAGTCCTAGTAGGCAGAAGGTCCAGATTTCTGTGCTTTCACTACATGAAGCAGGCAGCTCAGGATGAAGATTGCTAACAAGTAATTGTCAGTCTTGATGGTGGATTACGTGGCGTCCCTGCCTGACAACAATTAGCGTACGGGATGGTCGTAGTTACCTTACCTGGCAACATCCCGCAAAGACCTGGATCAATACCTAGATCACTGACCTTCCTGGTGTGTAATTACATCTGCAGAGTTTTCGTCCCACTATGCAAGGGATTAGAGATACATAAACCTGAGAAGACAGATCCCTGGGCTTAGCATACAATCCTCCGATCTTATCGCCCTCACACCCTGCACTGACTCACCGCCTGTACGAGTCCACAAGGACACATCCAAACCACACAGGGGCTGTAATGTGGTCGGCCATGTTCTATATACAGAGGATTGTTATATCTGGAGGTTTTGCAGCCCATAGGGGTATATGTCTCTTCAGATGGTTCCCGGGATGTGCATACACTGTGGCATGCAAACATTTGGACGTCCCGTGGTCACAATTACTGTGAAAAGTTAAGCAAGTTGAAGATGAAATGATCTCCAGAAGGCATAAAGTTAAAGATGACTAATTCCCTTTGTATTTTAAAGCAAAAATACATTTTTATTTTCATCTTTATTTGGAAAATAATAAAAAAGGAAACGGGTCCGAAGCAAATCTTTGGGCACCCTGCATGGTTAGTACCTAGTAGCACCCCCTTCGGCAAGTATCACAGCTTTGAATCATTTTTTGTAGCAGCCAAGAGTCTTTTGGTTCCTGTTTGAAGGGTTTTCATCCATTCTTCCTTGCAGAAGTCTTCCAGTTCTGAGATTCCTGGGCCATCTTGCATGCTCTGCTCTTTTGACGTCTATCCACAGATTTTCAATGATGTTCATTGATGAGGACCAAGGTAGAACCTTCAGCTTGTGTCTTTTGAGGTCGTCTGTTGGGGATTTTGAGGTGTGTTTAGAATCAATATTCATTTGTAGAAGCCATCCTCTTTTCAAATTCAGCTTTTTTTACAAGTTGGTGTTGTGTTTGTTTCCAGAATTTTCTGGAATTTCATTGAATCCATTCTTCCCTCTACCCATGAAATGTTCCTGGTGCCATTGGCTGCTACACAACCCCAAAGAATGATTGATCCACCCCTATGCTTCATGGTTGGAGAACGTGTTTTTCTGTGTCTTTTTTTTCTCCAAACATACCTTTGCCCATTGTGGTCAAAGAATTCTATTTTAACCTCATCGCTCCACAGGACTTGTTTCCAAAATGCATCAGGTTTGTTTAGATGTTCTTTTGCAAGACTGGTAAAGACTCTGGAGGGGTTTTCTTCTGATGAATCTTCCATAGAGGCCATATTTATGCAGGTGTATCTGAACAGTAGAAGAATGTACCAAAACTCCAGAGTTTGCTAAATCTTCCTGAAGGCCTTTTGCAGTCAAGCGGGTATTCCGAATTTGCCTTTCTAGCTATCCTATGAGCAGCTGCTCCTGAAATGTTTCTTGGTCTTCCAGACCTTCTCTTGACCTCCACTGTTTCTGTTAGATGCCATTTCTTAATGACATTTCAAACTGAGGAAATGACTACCTGAAACTACCTCAAGAAGCGCAAGCAGAAGGTTTTACCATGGTCCTCACAGTTCCCTGATCTGAGCATTATTGAAAATCTGTGGACCGACCTAAAAAAAAGCAGTGCAGGCAAGACGGCCCACAAATTTCACAGACCTGGAATATTTCTGCAAGGAAGAATGGATGAAAATCCCTCAAACAAGAAATGAAAGACTTTTGGCTGCTACAAAAAGTGATTAAAAGCTGTGATACTTGCCAAAGGAAGTGCTACTAGGTACTAACCTTGCAGGGTGCCCAAAGCTTTGCTTCAGACCCTTTTCCTTTTTATTTTGAAAATGTAAAAGTTGAACATAAAAATCGTTTTGATTAAAATACAAAGGGAACGTGTATGCCTTTTGGAGATCATTTCATCTTCATCTTGCTCACTGTTCACAGTAACAGTAATTGTGACCAAACTTTTGCATGCCACTGTATATCTCAAAGTTCTGCTGCATATACTGTATATATCTATAGGATGTGCAGCATTCAGAGGTGTGCATACAAATATATATCTGGAGGCTCTGTAGCATCCAAGGGGCCTGTAGAAATATATCTAGAGGTTCTGTAGCATCCAGGGGGGTGGGGGAGTAAGGTGTATACATATATCTGGAGGCTCAGCAGCAGCTGTACAGTAAATGAAGACTCTGCAGCATCCAGGGTGTGGGGGGGGGGGGGGTAAGGTGTATACATATATCGGGAGACTCTGCAGCATCTGATGGGTGGGGGGCAGACGGTGTACACATATCAAAGCTCAGGAGCATCCGATGAGTGGGGGAGGGGTGTATACATATATCTGGAGGCCCTGCAGCATCCAATGAGTGGGGGGCTGGGGGTGTATACATATATCTGGAGGCCCTGCAGCATACAATGAGTGGGGTGCATACATATATCTGGAGGCCCTGCAGCATCTGATAAGTGGGGGCAGGGGTGTAAACATATCTGGAGGCTCTGCAGCATCCAATGAGTGGGGTCTAGGGGTGTATACATATATCTGGAGCAACTGGAGGCTACACAGTATCCAATGAGTGGGGGGCCAGTGGTGTATACATATATCTGGAGGCCCTGCAGCATCCGATAAGTGGGGGCAGGGGTGTAAACATATCTGGAGGCTCTGCAGCATCCAATGAGTGGGGGGCTAGGGGTGTATACAAATATCTGGAGCAACTGGAGGCTACAGAGTATCCAATGAGTGGGGGGCCAGTGGTGTATACATATATCTGGAGGCCCTGCAGCATCTGATAAGTGGGGGCAGGGGTGTAAACATATATCTGGAGGCTCTGCAGCATCCAATGAGTGGGGGGCCACTGGTGTATACATATATCTGGGAGCGACTGGAGGCTACGCAGCATCCAATGAGTGGGGGGGCTGGGGGTGTATACATATATCTGGAGGCCCTGCAGCATCTGATGAGTGGGGGGGGGGCAGGGGTGTAAACATATCTGGAGGCTCTGCAGCATCCAATGAGTGGGGGGCCACTGGTGTATACATATATCTGGGAGCGACTGGAGGCTACGCAGCATCCAATGAGTGGGGGGGCTGGGGGTGTATACATATATCTGGAGGCCCTGCAGCATCCAATGAGTGGGGGGGCTGGGGGTGTATACATATATCTGGAGGCCCTGCAGCATCCATTGAGTGGGGGGGCCAGTGGTGTATACAAATATCTGGAGCGACTGGAGGCCCTGCAGCATCCAATGAGTGAGGGGCCGGGGGTGTATACATATATCTGGAGTGACTGGAGGCCCTGCAGCATCCAATGAGTGAGGAGCCGGGGGTGTATACATATATCTGGAGGCTCTGCAGCATCTGGTGTGTGTGGTGGTGGTTGTGGGGATCTGATGTCTCTACTTTAAGAATAACAGGAATACCTCACCACCACTTCAGGAAAGTACAATAACCCCGAACCTCCCCCTGATCAAAAGATAATGGGAGTAGTAATGAAGACATTCCGCCAAAGAGTGAAACACATAAGACGCATCCATCAGAATTTGTCACATGATTCCGACACTCACAAGACCCAATGGAAATATTCCGTAACGTCAGGATTTGGGCCTCCAGCGACTGCAAAATTACTGCTTCCCGTGTCCACCAATATGTTTAACTGGAAGATAAAAATAAAATAAAAACGCTTAAAATTAGCGATAAAGGGACATTTCCCAAAAATAATAGCATTATCACACTAACATTTCACCCAGCAGAGTCGTCTGTTGTAGATTCGAATTCTAGTCTTCACTACGACTTTCGCATTGAGTTCATAAATCAAAAAGCTCAGGCTGAACAAGTCCATTCCATATAGATGGAGCAGTGAGAGAACGTGATCTGTGACTTCTGATAGGTCCTGCATCATACAGTCCGTCCATACATGCTCCAACTACATAGTTAGCTACAGCGTATCCGCACTTCAAACCCTGGTGATACCGTACTACATGGGAACAAAGGTCAAAATCCTGTCCATATTCCCTATCAGGGCCAACTAATGTCAGAGGGGCGTCCATGTCTGGGGTTAGTCGATCTCATCGCGCATATCCTAGGGAAATGCCATCCATGTCACATAGGTGCAGGTCCCAGAGGTAAGACCTATACCTATCTCCAGAACGTGACCTTCACTGCCACCCTCCGATCACTGCTATGGGAGTTCCGAAAAGAGCCAAACTGCTATTTTCTGAACTCCCATAGGGATGAGTGGAGAGCATGTTGCGTCTTGGGGGCCCATTCTGGAGATGGGAGCAGGTCCCAGAGGTGCGACTTGCACCTACCAATATAGGCCAACACCTTTAAAAGGCAGTTTTTGCTTATGATTGCAATTTACTCATTTTTGGCTAAAAACTCTATTTTCAATTGGCCTTTATTAAAAAATATTGAGCCATTCTGTCACAAAGGGTTAAGAGTTTTTCTAGCTGTGCGAATCCTGCTTTCACTTTCTGCCGTCATCTAACAACACTGATCTCTAAATTACTGAGAGGTCAATAAACACTTATTTAAGCCACATTCTAGATGGGAACTGAGCTATAATGAGTGTTTATAATGTCAGAGTGCAAAGATAAAGGAGCCAGTCAGCTCCCTGCCCGACTGAAAAAGAGAAAATCCAGATCCCTCTATTAGAGCATCTCAGCTCTGTACAGAGAAAAGGTCTCCATATTTTTAATAAAAAACAATTGAAAAAATGATTTTTAGCTAAAAATAAGTACAATGCAATAAAAAAAACAAATTGCCCCTAAAAGGTGTACACATAGCCTTTAAAGGAGCCAAACCTGGTAGAATAAAATGTTATATTCTTACTGCTCATGATGACAAAAGCTCAGCAAAAGGCGTGCTTGTCCTGCTCTTTCCAGGCCGTAGCTAGTGCCGTCAGCAGTTTACCATGGTCAAACCTGCTGACAGACTCCCTGTAAATACTTAGAGTGGCGGAAGGCCTCCTGTTCTAAAACACGTTGCTTGTGAACAAGCCCTTACCCTAGCAAAATCAGCAGTCTGACATGTTGTCTCGGGATCCCCGGTAATCAGCTAGTCTCATTTTAAGAGGGTGCCTATAAGGAGACATCCCCTTTAACCCCTTAATGACCATCCACTGACTTTTGCATTCGCTTCTGCTCTGCAAACAGCCTTTTTGCTCTACAGCCAGGATTGGAGGGAGCTCCAATTTATTTATTTAATGCAGTTATATAGCGCTACTATATTCCGCAGCGCTTTACAGACATCAGCATCCAGCTGTCCCCAATGGGGCTCACAATCTAAGGTCCCCATCAGTATGTCTTTGGAGTCCCAACTGTTAACCAAGAAGGTTGGGCAGCCATTAGCGAACCACCTGGGAATGCCACCCAGCTTTCCTAGAATTCAGAACGTCATTAGGTGGTCAATCAGCTTCCCTAGGGACAGGCAGAACTTTAAAATTCCATTACGCTGCTTGCTGTCACTGAATGGAAATCCTCCGCTTTACACAATTAGAGGCTAAAACCAGCACAGACCTAATATTTCCCGCCGGTGAAGATTTGCTACAATGGTATCCAGTTTATATTTTCCCCAGCAGTACATAATCACTATTCCGCCCTGAGAGTTTGTCACAATGTAGCAGAGAAGGTATTATGTCTAGAGTGCAGGCCGTTTAGCTCACAGAGAACGCCTAAAACGCGTGCATTCCTGAAAGGGTTAACAGGAGAGGTTGTCAGGGAGTTTAATAGATGCCAGGCCTGTCAGTAAGGAGAGTAACACATTGCAGAGTAAGAGGGGAATCTGCTAATAGTGTAATATAGGGGGCGTCCCCTGTGGTTGGGGGGAGGCGCCCGTGTTTCTAGAAGGAAGATCTTCCCATGTTACTGAGAAATGTGCCAAGATCTGGTGTGTGACTGTGGAATGTAAGACAATCAGCGGACAGCCCCGGGCATTCGCAGATCTGATCGCCCACCAGTCAGCCCAGCAAGGCAACACGGGCACACTGGACACATTGTACAGAAGGAGTGCCCATAGTCACTGAATTAAAGGGACAGTACACCTACACTCTACAGATCAGTGTTCATAAAGGGGTATGGCGGAATATCTCTAATCTCTGTAGTGGAATGCAATGCAGTGCTCCCTGTTATCAGCCCATCCATGCAGCGGAGAGGACGTCTGTGAGAGTGCTGGCAGATGTCCAGAAACATCCCTGCCCCCGTGATCTGCTCTCCACATATCTCTGCAGTGCGGAAACATTTACATCTGTATAGGTGACAGAAACCCGCAGCTCCTCTTATTACACTGCAATCCTGTGTGTCACAATACAGATCTATAGGGGCAGGATTATAGTAGTTATATTCTTGTACATAGGAGGCAGTATTATAGTAGTTATATTCTTGTACATAGGAGGCAGTATTATAGTAGTTATATTCTTGTACATAGGAGGCAGTATTATAGTAGTTATATTCTTGTACATAGGAGGCAGTATTATAGTAGTTATATTCTTGTACATAGGAGCAGTATTATAGTAGTTATATTCTTGTACATAGGAGCAGTATTATAGTAGTTATATTCTTGTACACAGGAGGCAGTATTATAGTAGTTATATTCTTGTACACGGGAGCAGTATTATAGTAGTTATATTCTTGTACACGGGAGCAGTATTATAGTAGTTATATTCTTGTACACGGGAGCAGTATTATAGCAGTTATATTCTTGTACATAGGAGCAGTATTATAGTAGTTATATTCTTGTACATAGGAGGCAGTATTATAGTAGTTATATTCTTGTACATAGGAGGCAGTATTATAGTAGTTATATTCTTGTTTTATTTCTACTACTACGATTTTCCCATTGGCCATCGCTAGTGATAATAGATGCACAGTCAAATAGGGCTCCAATAAAACCTCCATTTTCCTCCCTTCATTAGGCAGACGTCTTCAGTATTGCTCTGAAGTGAGGATTCCCAGGAGAAGCAATCTATTATCTGCCTCCCGGGCCAGTGTCATCTCTCACAGCTGGACGCCTTTAAAGTATGGGATTCTGAGAGGCGGCCATGCAGCAGTCAGGAACACAGAAAGAGAATCCACCAGAGGCAGTTACTGAGCCACAAAGAACCTCATGCCTCGAAAAATGTAACAAACTCCCAGGCTAAAGTCAGTGCACCATTGCCACCCGAAATCACGTGCGCCCAAATATAAAATACACTGAATATTCAAAAAGGGAACACGGCTCACGAGAATGAGTAGGACACCAAGTGTAGTACGTCTTGAGCGTCCTTCAATAAACTTTATTTACACAGTCCTTTAAACAATTGCCATTTAAACCATTATATAAAGCTTTATTGTTGTATAATGGAATTTTTGGCAACTTTCTAATAAATCACAACTAATAAACTTTCTAATAAACTAAATCCAGAAGAGGCTAAACAGATCCTGACCTAATTCCATTTGCATCTGAGGGTTTGTTACAATTGCACTTAGTCTAGCCATCACTTTTAGTCTACATGTACATGACCATTTGCTTGGGTCCGCATCCGAGCCGCATTTTTGCCGCTCTGCTGTGGACCTATTCACTTCAATGGGGCCGGGAAAAAATGCGGACAGCACTCTGTTGCTGCGTTCTGTGGCCCCACAAAAAAAAAAAAAAAAAAAAAATAGAACAGGTCCTATTCTTGTCCATTTTCTGGACAAGAATAGGCATATCTATTATGAGCGCCCCGTTGCGCAAATTGTGGAACGAACACGGACGGCATCAGTTTTCTGCAGATCCGCAATCTGCGGACCACAAAACACAGTGCGATTGTGTGCATGTAGCCTTAGGCTGATTACATCAGAAAAAAAACACAATAATGCAACATGATGAACTAATGATAGACCCATAATAAAGTTATTGGGGTCTGTCTGTCACAGACCACGCCAGTCATGCGACGCATTCGTCCCAGGTCTGCATTCCATTTTGGAAGCCTAAAGCAGATGTGAACTCAATCTCAACACCAGGAATCTCTCCCCCGTCCTGATCGTTTGTTACAATGTATCATTCCGGAGTTCAGTTTATTCTCCAGTCTGGTCACATTTGTAGCAAACCTTCAGCTGTGAGAAGTATTAGGCTACGTCTACACAACGACATTTGTCGCGCAACATTTTGTTGCACCAATGTCGCTCGACAATTTTTATAATGGCAGTCTATGGTGTCGCACTGCAACATGCTGCCACTGCGACGCAACAGTCGCAGAAAATCCATTTGAGATGTTTTTTTCTGCGACTGTTGCGTTGCAGTCGCAGCATGTTGCAGTGCGACACCATAGACTGCCATTATAAAAATTGTCGAGCGACATTGGTGCAACAAAATGTTGCGCTACAAATGTTGCAGTGTAGTTGTGCCCTATGTGTCGCGCGACAAATGTCGTTGTGTAGACGTAGCCTTAAAGTGGTTCCTCTAGAAAGATCATTAGTATCTGATCGGAGGGGGTCTGACACTCGGGACCCTCGCGGCTGTGCTCCTGTGATCGGGCCCTATTCACTTCAAAAGGGGCTGAAAAGAGCCTAGGCCATGTGACTGATGAATGTGATGTCACATGGCCTAGGAAAAGCTTGAGAAGGACAAAGCGCTACTGCGTGATCAGCAGGGGCCCCGGGTGTCAGACTCCCACTGATCAGATCGGGGGCCACTGCACTCACATGTAACGGGAGCACTCTGACGGGGCCCGGTCTGAAGTACAGTGACAATGCTTCAAACATGCATAATACGCGCTCCAGCACCCACACGGTAGTTCTGGTCACTGTTCGTTTTCAGAGTGAAGCAGGGAGCCCTCCCCGCTCTGTGGTCGACCGTTCTTCTGAGCTCCGACGCTCCCCCCGCAGGCCGCACATAGCGCTGCTGGCTGTGCCGTAGGCCGATTCCCGGGCTTTCAGCGCTCCTCCCGCAGCCAGCAGCGCGGTGCGGGTGTGGGAGCGCGTCATCAGGGAAGAAGGCAAGTATGTGGTTTTTATTCTTTCATAAAGCTGCAGTCTGGAGAGGGTTCAGGAGGCAAAATGGGGCCCACAACTAGAGTAAGGGGGCACCTAATCTGGCATAACTACTGTGAGGGGGCACAAAAGTTGGCATAACTACTGTGACAGGAACAAAGTTTACACTGGGGCCCATAACACTCTAGTTACGCCACTGGATCAGATACTGAACTGTATAAGGCCTCATGCACATGACCGTATGCATTTTGTGGCCCACAAAACACGGATGCACAAAAAATACGGATGACGTCCGTGTGCATTCCGTACTTTGCAGAACGGAAGAGCTGGCCCCTAGTAGAACCGTCCTATCCGTGTCTGTAATGCGGACAATATTAGGACACGTTCTATTTTTTTTTGCAGAACAGACATACGGAGACTAAATGCACACAGAGTCATTTCCGTCTTTTTTGCGGCCCCCATCGAAGAGAATGGTTCCGCATACGGGAGCGGACACAGAAACAAAACACGTTCGTGCGCATGAGCCCTAAAAGTCTTGGGAAACTCCTTCAAATCCATAGGATTTTCAAACTCAGGAGGCAAGCCTATTGAGAGTTGTAGTTCCACCATCGCTGGAGAGCCACTTTCTGCAGACGACGCCTCCCCCGATATCGCCATCACTGACATCCAAGTCCATCTGGCTGGACAGAAAATTTTATTCTTTTTGGTTTACTGCTTAACCAGCAGAAAAAAAATAAAAATAGAATTTGCGGCATTTTCCATTTTTCAGCGGGTTAATAGATGTGAAAATTAGCAGCCAATTTAAATAATGCCTCATTTAACACAAAGATTCCTAATTACATTACAAGCCCATCTGCTGCAACTCTTCGCAAGCGCAGCGGAGTAAATGGCTTCCTGGCCGGGCTCTGCTGGGTTTGCGTGCGATTATTACATGTTATTATTGGCGCTCATTCTGTTAATCATGTTCGTTTGGCACTTTATAACCAGCAAAGCGTCTCATCTGTTTAAACATATGTTTCGTAAAAGATGCCGGTGCCGCGAAGAATCATGCATCATGTCTGCACCGCCGTCTGCCGGAGGAATCCTCCATACTTACAGGGGTTTTCCCGGGATTATTATAAATCTCAATATTATGGATCGCTTACCAAAGACGGAGATTTACCAAGAATGGTGCAACCAAACGTCAATCCGATTGGCGGTGTTGCCCAAAGCAACCACTTAGACTATGACAGGGGTCAGCCACCCCAGCTGTTGTGAAACTACAATTCCCAGCATGCTCCATTCACATCTGTGGGAGCTCTGAGAAGAGCAGAGCAAGTGTGCATGCTGGGAGTTGTAGTTTTACAACAGCTGGCACGTCGGAGGCTGCCTACCACTGGACTATGACATAGAAGGCCTTCGAAAAACGAATACATTGAGTTATGCCTAGTGCAGGGCCTGAGCAGGTAGAGCATGGCTCTTGTCTTTGAATCCCGGTGTCATGCTCCACCCCCTCAGGCTCTGCCCTGGACTTAACAGTATACATTTTTATGGAGTATTTCTTCACAATCTAGCCACACGAGACCTCTGTTAGCGGACCACTTTTTCTCCCGACCCCAGTGTACTCCAAAGGGAGACAATAGTTCCTATGATGTGTCTACAAAAAAACAGGCCATAAGGTTTACAATATTTTTGGACTCAGGCTTCCTCCATTTACATAAGGCCATACCCCCATCTAAAGACACCTAAAAAGTGCAGATCAACCCTCTTCAACACACTCTAAAATGAATGCAGATGTCTCAAATACAGACCCCCGCAGACTGCCCACCAAAACACAGACGCCCTCCAGAATGCCCTTCTCTCGCCCCCCAAACACAGACCCCAGCCTGCCAGTCTCTCGTCTGGAGGGAAATTGGCAAATTATAAAAAAAAAAAAAAATACAAATTCAGATTCTGGATCCCAACTATTAGAACATTCTGATCGGCAGCCGAAATGTGAAAGAGATGAAATTATATATATATATATATATATATATATATATATATATATATATATATATATATATATATATATATATATATATATATATAGAAGATTCAGCCCGCACAACCCCTAGCAGGTGCAGATTGCTATGGCGAAATACAGATAGAAACGTACGAGATTATATATATATATATATATATATATATATATATACACTGCCAGAAGAGAGCCAGCACTGACCGCGCAACACAAGTGTGAACGGGACACCTCTGATGGAATAAAGGCTGCGCTCACACCTCGTTTAGAGTGTATGCTGGAAAGCTAGTGCTGTACACGCTAAACGTGTCCATAGGGCGACATTAGCCAGACTGAAGCCAAGCGGGTTTTCCCTCTGCGGGGCTGGTACTTAACAGTATTTAATAGCACAGTAGACTGCGCCATTCCATACAGCATCCTGTAAAAAGAGAATATCATAAAAAAGGGCCTGTGCTGTGAGGGAAAGGGGTGGAATAGTTACCTTGGAAAAATCCGGGGGTGCTTTTTTCTCACCGCGGAAGAATAAATACCAAAAATCTGTCCAAAATGCAATACCAGGACACAACCCATAGACAGAGGTGGCGCTGTCTTTTGGAAGGGAGCAGACATTTTTCTAATCCTGGACAACCCGTTCAGCCTTTTCCTCTGTGTAAACTATTAGGTCTGTACAGGTTTGCAGCCTTTGGATCCAAATTATAAGTTTTCCATTCACCAACAGCAAGCAGAGATGACAAATGAAATCATCTAGGGGCGTACAAAATTACCAATTACCGGTAGATCACCTCTTTAATGTTAGAAGCCGAGGGAAGATGAATGCTGGGATCGGATTGATAGGCAACATAGAACATATACCTTCTTAGTTCAGTTCTTAAATTGGGTATTATGGGGGAACTTGAATGGGACTGAGCTGCGCCTAGACCATGTGACCCAAGGGGTAATAAGAACCCCCCCCCCCACATCTGACCAAGCAACTTCCACTTCCCTGCAGCTCGTGAATACAGCCCTCACTTGCCATACAACCCGGCACCCACTCAGTCACATAATAAATATAAAAAACATATGCCCGGGGCCCGTAGCCAAGTCAGTTCTGCCTCGGATGCGACTGATTGACTGGACGTCACAAACAGAGGAAGAGGCACCACAGCCTGTTCAAAAAGCTTCCTGGGAGTTGGACCCTCACCAATCAGATACTGATAAAGATTATCAATATGCAGTGACTCGCTGGTTGACTGCTAAAGGGTTAATGTTATGGTTCACTGCTGAAGCGGTTAAAATGTTGACTTTGATGGTCACTATGATCTATGCACTATGTAACCTAGAAAGGCTATGTATGGGTAGGAAAGAGTTAACTGGCAGTACTCAGCCTTAGTTGCTGGGTAGTGGGCTGGCCCCAGCCCCCAATTAGCGAGTCTTCTGGTAAGAAAGCCAGAGCTCCTGCCAAGGAGGCCAAGACAAAATCCTTTTCCAGGGAAGACACCATCCCTGTGAGATATCAAGCTGCCAGAAAAGTAACCCTGCCACAAGAAAACCTCGGAGGGAAGGAAGAATTGAACTTTTACAGAAAGTTGAGGACCTAAAAGGGACAGTGCTTGGACAGACAGTAAAGGTAACGCAGGTATACGGCTGTAGACTTTACTGTATTTTGTCAGGGTATATTGCTTCCAGAACCCGCCACCTTACTGGGATGGAATGTCCATCCGTTGGAAGACTGCACCCCGCTGAAATGTTGAGAGCGCTTACACGCATCTATAGAAAGCCCATCAGAGTAGCCGACACTTATAAGGACATCCCAGCCACCACCAGGCAGGAGACCTCAAAGTCAAGGGTGTTCCTCGAGAAAGGCGCCCACTCCACTCACTGCATGTGCGGCCTGGACGAGCGCTGGAGCGGGGTTAGCCACCATGTGGACTACCAAACGCTGTCATGGTCAGTACTCCCATGCCCCCCACCAGTCCTCGCACTGCCCAAGCAGCTGGCACGCTGCAAATAAGTCCTGGAAAATCGTTTTGATCCAACGACGACATACAAAGAAAGGGCGATGGGTATGATGGAAGACCGCTTAGCTGCTGGCGGACACCGGTGTGACCACGTCGTCACTGCGAAACGCCTGACTGTGACTACCACCGTCATTATCAAAACTGTGACTGAACTGGAAGACCTGCGTGATATGTTCTGCATGTTGCAATTCACTGACAAAGGGCAAAGTGCTGCACTATTCAAGGCCTTGACAAGTAACCTCTAGGTCAGGGGTGCACAGCCTTTTCTGGTTGGGGGCCACATTGTCAGACTGAACCAATTCCAAGGGCTGAAAATAAAGTTAAATGGGTATTTACCAACTGAAAAACTATGTATATGGCATATTGAACACACAGTATATATCATAAATGTCTAGTTACACTTCTAGGACTCCCATCTAATAAGAGAATACATGAAAAATACATTTGAGCAGCCACAAGACATAGACATACATGTGCAGCGGGCCGCCCCCTGGGGCCCTATTAGAGGACCCAGGTGTAGGAATGGCCGAGTGGTATAGGGTGGCCTAAAATGTCCCTTTATGCGAGTTGTGAGTGTTGCGGTGCTCCTACCTGGACACGCCTGGTCCCCAGGCGTTGGCTCCGAAGCAAACAAATAGGGGGAATAGTTGAGGGATAAAAGAATAACTTGAGTCCAGACCTTGAAATGCAGTTGAAAAGCAGCTTTAGGCTACATGCACACAACCGTATGCGTTTTGCGGTCCGCCCCAAAAAAACAGACGACATCCGTATGTCATGCGTTTTTTTTTGCAGATCCATTGTAATAATGTCTACCCTTGTCTGTAAAACAGACATCTATATTTTTTTGCGGGGCTACAGAACGGACAAACGGATGCAGATAGCAAACGGTATGCTGTCCGCTTTTTTTGCGGACGCATTAAAATGAATGGGTCTGAAATCCTATCCGCAAAGAAAAAAAATAAATTTAAGAAATAAAAAAACAGAACAGGCACAGAAACAAAATACATTTGTGTGCATGAGGCCTTACTTTGTATAAACGTTCTCCAAAACGATTTACAGACTGTCTCGGTCCCAGCAGGCTTTAGCATTAAAACTCTGGCAGGCAAACTCGTCTCTCCTACATCTGTTGCTCTCTGGCTCTGCTGTACTGACAATCTGACTGTATAACTTTGCTTTTGCTGTATGCTGCAACTTCTCTCTTTATAGTCTGTCTCTTACCCTAAGTTCACACCTGAGCGTTTTACAGCGCGTTCAAACGCTCAAGACATGAAAACCAATGCTTCCCTATGGGAATGGTTCTCACCTGGGCGTTTTACAGCGCGTACGATCGCGCTGTAAAACGCCCGACGCATAATCAAGTACTTGAGCTTCTTTGGGGCGTTTTGACGCGCGTTTGTGGCCATAGGACACTGCAGTCAATGACACAAACGCGCGTCAAACGCGCGTTTACTATTACAAAAAACGCGCATAAAAACGTGCGACAAAAACGCGCGTTTGGGAAACGCTCAGGTGTGAAAGCAGGGTTAAAGGGAGTCTGTCACCAGATTTTGACCTTCTAGACCGCTTACATAGCGCTCTAGCATAGCAGTCTATGATTCTAATGGTACCTTTGATGTTTTCTTGTGAAGTTCCCCCAAGGCAAAAACTGAATTTTATTCATATGTAAATTAGGGCTCGCAAGTGCCCAGGGGCAGCGTTCACCTCGTTGGTGCCCAGGCTGTTCTGCCTCTTTTCGTCATATCCCCGCCCCAGCCTCTTCCTCTGCGTCCTCCTCTGCAGCGAGATCCCACACCTGTGCTATCCATAGCTTTGCCAGGACATGTGCACTGCGATGCCCATTGTGGGCAGGGCATGGCAGTAGCTACTGAGCATGCCCCGGCCAAGCAATGGAGAGCGCAGGCGCGGGATCTCGCTGCAGAGAACTTTAGAAGGAGGACGCAAAGGAAGAGCGGGGCGGGCAGAGGAAGAGGCTGGGGCGGGGCTATGACAAAAAGAGGCAGAACAGCCTGGGCACCAACGAGGTGAACGCCGCCCCTGGGCACTTGCGAGCCCTAATTTACATATGAATAAAAGTCAGTTTTTGCCTTGGGGGAACTTCACAAGAAAACATCAAAGGTACCATTAGAATCATAGACTGCTATGCTAGAGCGCTATGTAAGCGGTCTAAAAGGTCAAAATCTGGTGACAGACTCCCTTTAATTAGGCCAGGAAACTTTCCTCCTGGCTCCTGAGGCTTTAAGCTGTGGCCTTCATGACCAGCAGAGCTGAAGGTGCTCTGGCAGGCTTGGGCACGTCCAGGAGAGAAATGCCCGGCACACCCTCCCTGGTCAGGGGGTAAGCTGGAACTCACTAACTCTCATCCCCACCCTTCCTACATGAAGTGGGACTCTCACACTCCTCCATAGAGGGGGGGTTAGAATGGAATGGAAAGTTCCATTCTACCTAACTGCAGCTCTGCCATGTTTGCTACCACCTGCTGGTGAACCAGGAACATTACATTTGAACATAACAGTTGCAGAACATTATTAGGAATGCACAGTGTAGTGGACCTGAAATAAACACACAAGATGACATGATCTTAGTATACACAGATAGAAGCTGGGCGTAGGAGTGGTAATGCCACTCTGGGGTATTACACATGTCTGTTACCAGATGGTTGGGGGCCGCACAGAATGGTATCGATGGCCGCAGGTTGTGCACCCCTGCTCTAGGTGGACCACAGCAAAACTTGGAACGGGGCCCCCCCTTCACCATGACCATCTTCAAGAGAACATTCGATACAAGAAAACGCATGATCATTTTAGATATTTTGGCCAGTGTGAGGTCAGAGCGCCGGGCCAGCGCACACAAGGTGGCGTCAGAGCGCCGGGCCAGCGCACACAAGGTGGCGTCAGAGCGCCGGGCCAGCGCACACAAGGTGGCGTCAGAGCGCCGGGCCAGCGCACACAGGATTCACATCAAGATGCCACAGAACAGGCATAATGTACACTATGACATCACTGCACAAGAAAAATGCTGGTATAATGAACTTTTGATGTCACAGTATTCAGCAGTGATGTCAGAGCACACGAATAATGCAAAAAGTAAGACTCCATTCCATATAAACATCACTATGTTCTGCACTTTAGGTCTGAGAGGGGATGGGCCCCCGTAGGTGTGACGGCTACCATTATAACAATACATTATAGTCATCTGCATGGTAAAGCCAAAAATAATTCAGCATTTCTACACGACAACTGCTACAATGTGTCAGGATCAAGCTTTTTTTGTTACAATGTGAACAAGACGCCCACCAGGAGATCACACAACACGCCGCCAGGTCAAGTGGTACAAATTTTAAGGCCTTCGTAAAACCACAAATTGATTTCTGCAGGGCATGTGTCATAGGACTTCCATAGGGACCTATGTAAGCGCCCCCGCCCTCCTCATCAGCTGAGAGATTCCTGGCTTCATCACAAGGTAACACATGACTCAGACTTTTTACAATTCACTGAATACAAGCAATCTGCCCAGATTGGACATGTGACATGGCCCTGAGCGAGGAAGGGGCATGTGCACAGACAAAAGGACAAAAAATAATAATAATAATATCAAATAAAAAAATTATATTACAGGTCCCACCTTGGACATCCATGGAAACCAGAACAAAGCTCGGGTTATAGCAAGGATGGACTGCTCAACCGTGCCCCTACGATTCCGGCCAGATGCCATTTATGGAAGCCTGTGACCGCACTACAGGCTGCCATAAAACATCCGGTCGGCAGAGGAGCTGTGGAGAAAAGGGCAGGAGATTTGGTTTTCCCATGACTGTCCCATTTTCCAAAAAGGTACAGAATATAAAAGGGTGTATAGAGGATGAGTATTTATGCAACTCATTAGTATTCTGGTACCGTAGAGGACCTCTAGGAGTGAGGCTCTTAAAGGGATTGCCCCAGATCCCTTTAAGAGCCTCACTCCTAGAGGTCCTCTACGGTACCAGGTTTGAGGACTCCCCATTGTGAGCTGGTCAGGGCAGAGCAGGTTCCAGGACCTTATACTATCGGAGGCTCACAGCTGTGTGTTTGTAGGCCCGCAACAATCTCATTCTGACAGGTGACTAGTAATGTCTGTGCGTGTTTCTGTATCCAGTCCCTGGAATTTCCAAGCTCCTTGCTAAACTTGGCAAGAGTGGAAGAGAAATCAGGAAAATGTTATTGCAAGTTTATGAGGATAAAGCTATAAAAAAGCAGCGGTTTACAGGCAGAATTAACCTTTTCCTATAGGCAGAGAAAGTGTTGCTGACGAAGAAAGAGAGAGAGGGGCGGCCAAGAGCAAGCAGAACCGACGAAAGCATTGCACGTGAAAATTCTTGGCTAGGTGACCATATCTCCTCTTTCCGGGTCCTAAAAAGATTGTCTGGCAATGATTTTTAAGTTACTAAAAATTTCTGGGATGGAGGTTAAAGTATGGCGCCAATGGGAGGGTACTATAATCTGCTACAGTGCAAAAGATGAAGGATCTGTGATGAGGTCACTGTCGTATGATCAGTGCAGGAAGAGCTGAAGCTCAGCAGTGGAGAGGAGAACTGGTAAAGGACCTTCGATGACGTCACCGTCATGTGATCAGTGCAGGAGGTTCCCGAGTGCAGCAGTTGAGAGGAGAAGTAATAAGGACCTGTGACTGTCACAGCCATGTGATCAGTGCAGTAGGGGCATGAGAACAGTAGTGGAGCGGAGAAGTGGTAAGGACCTGCGAAGATGTCACCGTCATGTTATCAGTGCAGGAGGTTCCCGAGTACAGCAGTGGTGTCACGGTCCCTCAGGTGACTGATGTCAGGAGATCAGGGAGACTGGCTGAGCGTGGAGGAATCTAACAGCCTCCTTGATTTCTGTTGATTCAGTATTGATAGGGTTAATGACCACTTCCCTTTTCTCAGCTGTTCTCACTTCTACCCTTTATAGTCTGACCTTCTGACTATGCGGTAGATAGCTTAATTTGGGTTTGGCTGAGCTGGTGCGAGTTTGTCTCTGGTGTTCCTGCTTATCCTTCTATTCAAAAAAGTTAAGTGTCGTGTTTGTTATATTCCCTGTTTGTATTTTGGCCTGAGACAGAGACTTCCATTCGTCCATCTGGGGAGGAATGGGTCGTCTCTGGTCCTAACCTTATTCCAGGGCCTTAGAGGGAATTAAGGGCCTAGGTATCCTGCATGAGTATTCCTACCTTCAAGGTCTATTCATATTAATAGGTGGTTAGGGCCCGGAATGGGGTTGTTTAGGGAGTGACCTGTTCCTTCCCTAGTTTCCAGGCCCAGTTACAGCTCCCCTTCCCTCCTGTGTGGCATTTTCTCCCCATACTGATCGTGACAAGTGGATAGGAGAAGTAATAAGCACCTGTGACAATGTCATAGCCATGTGATCAGTGCAGGAGGGCCTGAGAACAGCAGTGGAGCAGGGAAGTGGTAAGGACCTGTGATGATGTCACTGTCATGTGATCAGTGCAGGAAGAGAAGCAGTGGTAAGGACATGTGATGATGTCAGTCAGTGCAGTGCAGGAGGAGCAGAGTTCAGAAGTGGTGATCCTGAGAAACCTTAGAAGATGTAGTTCTCTCCTCTTATACCCCCTCTCTGAATTGTTCTTGAATATCCCATAACAGCCTGGATACGCTGGGAGTTGTACTTCTCTCCTCTTATACCCCTTCCCTGTAGTGCCTTCTGATGCTGTTCTATAGATCACAGTTTCCGTTCTGTCTGCTCTATCGTTACCCACTGTCCTTCTTTTGGGGGTTATGAAAGTGGTCACCCTGACTGTCAGAAGTATAGCAGAGCAAAAGAACAATTGGCAGAGAAACAGTAAGGAAAATCTTGCAATGAGGAAGGCATGTGCCAAAACGGTCCCCATGATGCTCACCAACAAGCACAACCAAAAGGAGAGTAAAGATTTGCAAAGACCTTTTGAAGAAGCAAGATGAAGTTTTGGGCCGTGCCATCTCCCTGAAACCAAGCGGCAAAGTGCACAATGGAAGACGATTCTCCCACAAATGTACCAAAGGTTGAAATCCAAAAAGTCAGAAAGTTGGTAACTTTCTTTGACCTTTGAGGGAGTGTTCACTTCAAACCACCAAGTGTTCCATTTGGAAGTGCTGATGAGGGGGGGGGTCGCGAAAAATGTAAAGGCTACTTTCACACTCGCGTTTTGGCTTTCCATTTCTGAGATCAGTCATGGGCTCTCACAAGAGGTTCAAAATGGATCTGTTTTGCCCTAATGCATTCTGAAGGATCCGCTCAGAATGCATCAGTTTGCCTCCAGTCTGCATTCCGCTTGACGAAACTGAGCCAAACTGGCACACAATGTAAGTCAATGGGGAACAGATCCGTTTTCTCTGGCACAATAGAAAACTGATCCGTCTCCTATTGACTTTCAATGGTGTTCAAGATGGATACGTCTTGGATATAGAAGACATAATACAACCAGATGTGTTCATAATGGATGCATGCGGTTGTATTATTGTAACTGATCCGTTTTTGCAGATCCACGAGTTTGAAAGATGTAAGAACCACCTGAAATTTTTCCTGAACACTCATGGATCTTGCATAATGACAATGCACCTGTTCAAACTGTGCCATCTGTGAGGGAGTTTTTAGCTAAAGAAATAACTGTGTTGGGACACCCTCCATAATCACTGGATCGAGCCCCCAAAGAAAAAGGAAGGCATTTTATACGACAGCTGAAGGCAATTCTACAAAACCAGTTCCACAATTGCTTAGAAGAGTGGACGAGGAGCTGGCCCCGAGGCAAGGCTTCCCAGCGGGACAAATCTAAAGGCAACCTCGTGAAACTCAACAATGAGATATGTAGCACTTGTACTGAAAGACCTTGTAGGTAATAAGTGCTTTATTGGTGGTGGGGGAAGTCCGACCACTGGTGGCAAGAATGGGGTCATCGGTGTAGCAGTCTACTAACTTCTAGAAGTTCATAGACTTTGACTAGAGCAGCAGAGTGCCCGCCACGCCATTCATACTGCTGAAACATTTCCATACTACATAGATCAGATCAGAGAGTCAATATTTGTTCAGTGAAATAGGTTCATTTGCTTTTCTCCAGGAAAAAAAAATAAAAAACAGGTCCCTGCTGATCTACAGGAGACGCCTAAAGGTCGAGAACCCTGCTCCATGCAATCAGCATGCAGAAGAAGTTGCCATTCGTGGCATGCTGGGAGTTATAGTTTCACAACAGCTGGAGGGTCATAAGCTGTTTTATGGTGAGAGGTCATCAGTAATATAGAGGTGCCCTTTGGTGACCTGGCTCCTATACATGGAAAGCGATGACCTGAAACTCCAAATTCTTCTGGGACAATCTTATAATGGTGGGAAGTAGAAGTCCTTGCACCAAAACAGGCACCGAGCCATCAAGGCATATACTCCACAAGACCTCTGAGGACTCCATGGATCGGGCTTGTTGTTCCAGCACATCTCACAGATGATCAGATTGAGATCTTGGGAATTTGGAGGCCATGTCATTGCCTTGAGCTCTTTGTCATGTTCCTCATTCCAGGACAGTTTTTCCAGTGTGGTGGGGCATTAGCCTACTGAAAGAGGCCACTAGGGGGGGCACTACTGCCATGAAAGGAGAGTCATTGTCTATACAGTGGTTAGGTAGATGGTACATGTCACATTATGTGGCTTCTATGGATGCACATAAATCCACACTTGTGGATTTGATGCGGGTTTTCTGCAGATCTCACCTTCCATTGAAAAGGGTGAAATCTGCACACAAAAAAAATAAAAAGACAACAACACGCTGCAGATTTCAAAATCTAGAACAAAAACATAAAAACCTGCACCAAAAGGGTAATAAGTAGTGTGTATTTTCTGCATACAAATCTGCACCGGGTGCACTTGATTGAGAGCAAATAAAAATAATTTAACTTGGGGGGGCGTATAAAAACTAAAACAATAACTAAACAAATTAAAATATATTAAATTTTTCCCGGAAACAGGATTTTCTGAAACCAGCAACAGAATAGGGTAAATGGCTGTAGTCCACATGGAACAGGCTGAGTCAGTCCCGCACCCTCAGGCCCAGGTTTTCCACATACTTGCTCTTCCTCTTCTGTAGTGGCTTAGCCCTGGGGACGGATCTGGCAGTGTTCACGAGGGCGGCCTTTGATCCGGACACTGCGTCATCACACAGGAACACGTTTACACAATAACAGGATCTGGAGAGATCTGTCAGGGTCCTGCTGTCCTGGAGGAGTAGGGCGGCACGCCTCATTTGGAGGAGACTCTGGAGAAGTCACTTGCCAATAAGGTCCGTGGACTAGCCCTAGTCTACCGCTGTTCTGCGCCCAATGTTAAAGGAAGGCGTCCTCATAAAAAACAAAAACTAATGTTTAAATATTGTTTTTATGTAAAAAAAATTTTTACTTTTCCATGTCGTTATATTTAAAAAAATATAAATAAAACATTGTATATAATCCAGACTGTTTTTACACTGGGTCTTTATAGGTCCAATCTCCTGTTCTGTACAGGTAACTTCTGACTAATTCTCATCATCATCATCATCATCACAGGCAGGATTACAATGATAATGAACACCTCTGTATAGATAAGACAGGATCCACCATTCATCCACCATTCACAATGGGGAATATCACAGCTCATCTTCCCCCCTCCTGACCTCCGCACGGATCACAGAACAGAAGACTCTCCCATATAAGTCAAAGGGATCCACTTCCAGACCATTGTGTCTAAGGCCCACGTAGCTGCTCTCAAAAGACAGGAGGTCTTAAACTGATAGGTCATCAGTGTTTGATCGATGAGGATCAAATACCCAGGAACCCTGCCAATCAGCAGTTTGAGAAGGCACTGGTGCTCACAGTAGCGCCGCGGCATTCTCGCAGCTTAGTCTAGGTCAGAGACGTCACGTTTATTGGTCACCTGGTTTAGGCGCAGCTCAGCCCCATAGAAGTTAGGCTAAGCCGGGTACGGTGAACTCCAGCGGGCTGTTGCTCTGCCGGATACCTTTACTGCAGGTGCGGAACTAGCCTTAGCTTCCACTTTGCAGACCTGTGTCACAGGGAAAACCTCATCTCAGAAGGGACCAAAAGTTGGACCATGCTGACGTTTTCCCTCAACCTAAAATCTGCTCCTATACAATTCTGATCATGGGTCAATCCCACCAGGGTCAATGGGCTCCAAAATAAATTAGGTTTATAGCTCTCTTTCCAGACAGCAGTTACCATACACAGTTTGGGTGGGTCCTAACATAAGCTGGATTTACACGGGCCGATTTGTTGGGAAGGAAGCGTTCCTTCCCGACAGTTGACTTCTCGTCCAGTGGAAGAGACAAGTGTATTTACATGCAATGACGTCCTCCACAGTATGGGGGGGGGGGGGGGGGTCGATATACTTCTCTATACTGAATCATTGTTTGCCGGCAGCAGACCGCGATTACACAGCGCGATCTGCCGCCAGAAAAAATTGATTTTTACATCTCTTTAAAGATTCCAATTACCCAATGAACTAGCGTTTGCTCGTTCATCAGGTAATAGGCGGCAGTATTACACTGCCAGCTGAAAGATTTTCTGCCCATCTAATATAAGCTTCAAGAACATAAAATTAAGGTCAGGAACTAGCAAATGGGCCTGGAGAACAACGCAGAACAGGAACACTCCGGTTGGGGAAGGTTTAAAGGAACTCGTGACTTACTCGAGCCCTACCATCAAATGGACAATGTCATAATCTCCTTGTTATCAGACAGGTCTACCTAAGTGTGGAGCCTGGAGCTACTGTCATCACCTAATCCTGAACTGATAAGACGCTGTGAAAATACCTAAATAACCAGGAGTTTTAAAGTATCAGTAGAAGATTAGTGAAGAAGACCGCTTCGACGGGCCCCGGGGGGGGGGGGGGGGGGTTAGGCGGAAAGACCGCTTAGACGGGACAAGGGTCCAGGCGGGAAGACAACTTCGACGGGACCAGGGTCTAGGTGGCAGCAGATCCACATGATGGCTTCTTCGAGCTTTCCAACCATCTGGTCTCCTAATACCCAAGAAGGGTCTTTCTCATATGGTTTACCCAATGAATACTACATGTCTCATCATGCCTGACTTTGCAGAGACAGAGAGGACAGAGTCTCAACACACTGCACTGCTCTGTGTAATGGCAGCCATGACAGATCAGTGACACAGAGCGGCTGAAGTGATCTCACTTGCCGAACTGTAAATGCGTCTTTAGTGGTCACAGCTCATCTTCAAGTGCCCCAACCCCAAGATTCAATGAAGGGACCAAAAGCCCAAATGGTTATCCGACTCTTCTCTCTGTGTTGTAGGACCAGACGGTGCTCACTGAAATCAATGTTTGCACAGTGATGACTTTCCCGTCATGCGTCTCCTTACCTGTGGAGGCGCTGCAGGGAAAATAAGCAGCAAATTACAAGGGCTCCCAGCAGTCATACCCACCCCATAATCATATCTGAAGACCAGAAAACCCCTATAATATATTTGTATGAGGGCTACAGTGCGAATCATACAATGCAGAGGTAAACAACGCCAAGGCCCGCGGCATCATATGTATAGGATGAGCATGTGAACCAGAGCCATAGCTAGAGCCACTTTCACCAAGTGGCAAAGGTAAGTTTTGCTGCCATAGCCCTATGTTTAGGTAGCCTGGCAAGACAAAGTGGCCTATTTGTGTGCCCACGGGGAACCATGTGCTATCTGCATTCGTATGTCCGTTCCATAGCCCCGCAAAAAAAATTATGTCGTCCTATTCTTGTCTGTTTTGCGGACAAGGATAGGCATTGTTACAATGGATCTGCAAAAAAAATCCGGACGTCATCAGTTTTTTTTTTGCGGACCGCAAAACACATACGGTTGTGTGAATGTAGCCTTACTTAAACTTTTATCTTTCACATTTTTACTCAGTGAAGTCAAAGATGGAAAAATGCCACAAAAAATATAATCATCATGGGGTAGGGCACGCTGTTCTTTGGGAAAATAACATAACAGGCCATAGCATGTTTCCGTGCCAGCACGAGGACGGTATTTTTTTATAAATCCCACTGACTACGTACAGCTAAATTCGTTGAAAGGGGTTTTCCTAGATGGGAACCCTGTTGAGATGGCCAGGCAGGGTGCAAATTGCAAAAGTAAAGAAAAAGTCTAACGCTCAGCTCCCTTCTCCTCCGCTTTCGGTCCCCATGTCATGCCATCAATGCTGGCCAATCGATGTCCTCACTGGTGACGTTCCAGGCCCGCTCCCACTGTGGAGGCCATCGAGTGGTCAGAAGTGGGGACGTGCATGTAGACGGCATTTCATACTTCCAATCCAGCGAGGACCAGAAGCTGAGGAGAAGGGAGAGCAGCGCTGGGCTTGGAGGATCTGCGGCAGGTGAAAGTTTTGCACCTTGCTTGGCCATGGTCTCGGAAAACCTCTTGCACACCATCTACTGTCTGCATAGAGAGGATAGAAAAGGTCCTATTCTCGTTCAGTTTGCATACATTTGTAACTTGCCGGATGGTTACGACCACCCTGCAATCCATCACTGGTGGTCGTGTTTGCACACTACAGGAAAAAGCGCTAGCCTATGTGCGATTTCACGACCCCCGGCACCAGAGAGGCTGGTGCTTTTTCCTATACTGTGCAAGCACGACCACCACTGATGGAATGCAGGGTGGTCGTAACTATGGAAATGGGCTGTGTATAATGTGATGGAAAAATGAATCCCGCCATCGAAGGAAGCAATATGGATAATACATTAGGAAGTGCCTGGTATTAACTTTCTCTACATGATAAATGCCACTTTCTGAAGTGACACAACCCCTTTAAAAAAGGTGTGGTCTCTGGAAAAGATCCCTTTAATAATCGGTACCACTGGCGTATCTAGAGGTCATTTATGATGGGCATCCCTACAGTATCTAGGATTACCCAAGGGGCAGAGCAGTGGGTTTCAGCGGCCAATCACACAGTAATCAACTTATTAGGCTACTTTCACACTAGCGTTCAGAACGGATCCGTCTGCATTATATTGTCAAAAAATGTCTAAGTGTGAAATTAGCCTGAACGGATCCGTCCAGACTTTTACATTGAAAGTCAATGGGGGACGGATCCGTTTGAAGATTGAGCCATATTGTGTCATCTTCAAACGGATCCGTCCCCATTGACTTACATTGTAAGTCTGGACGGATCCGCTTGCCTCCGCACGGCCAGGCGGACACCCGAACGCTGCAAGCGACGTTCAGGTGTCCGCCTGCTGAACGGAGCGGAGGCTGAACGCCGCCAGACTGATGCATTCTGAGCGGATCCGCGTCCACTCAGAATGCATTAGGGCTGGACGGAAGCGTTTGGGTCCGCTTGTGAGCCCCTTCAAACGGAGCTCACAAGCGGACAGCCGAACGCTAGTGTGAAAGTAGCCTTACCCTCAATGATTTCCATTCAGTGACTGTATAATGAGCCAAAAAATAAAATAAAAATCGGGACTTTAAACTGATACATTGTAACAAACTATCAGGATGAAAGAGATTGGCTGCTGCTGATGTATACGCTGACGAAATCCTCAGCTATGAGAAGTATTAGGTCTGTGCTGGATTTCCAGCCTCTGGTTGTAAACAAGGATCTTCCCAACCACTGACAGCAAGCAGAGATCTTGAAGAAGAAAAAAAAAAAAAAGGCAGGAGGATTGAAATACAGGACTATTGCAGAGCTTTCCATTATACAAGGCTGGAAAAGACCTAAAAATGTCACAAGGCGTCGTAAACTATCATCTAAGACCAGGTGTAAAACATTCCTCTACAAGGAGACGCAGCACATGACGGACAGGCTGAACCTGTCACAGCCGGTTTTGTGCTCCGCCGTTTTGTGTACGCAGCACGCATAGGGATGGTCACGTAACAGGGGCAGCAATGAACGCCAGCAGTAGCCGCAGCCCACACATTGTAGACAGCAGTTGGTCAATGCCACCTCTAGATTGGGCATAATAACCGCCCGATCCTTCTCTACGGCACCAACATCTGCCATAGATGGGATGCCCCCACATTAGATGGTCCACCGGTTCCACCGAAATTGGAGGGTTCAGTCAAGAATAACGTGTAAGGTCACCTTAAAAAGGGATTGTCTGTTTTTTTTAATTTTAATGGGATTTTCTGAGACCTTAGCATAGGTCATCAATATCAGATCGGTAGTACCACAACACCCAGGATGCCCATGACGTATCCGCACCAAACGCGAGTGTGAAAGTAGCCTTATGTTGTTTTCAGCATAGCAGTCGGACATGCAGTAATTTTAGTCCGGCGGCCTCTCACCGCGCACTGCCGGAGCTCTGCCCCCTGTCCCCATTATAGTCAATGGGGACGGAGCGGCGGTCCGGCGAAATAGCGGCAGGGCGGGTCCACAGGGCGAACAGCCTGTGGGATCCGCCCTGCCGCTAGTGTGAAAGTAGCCCAAGGTCCTCCACCTTGCTGCACTGCGCCGAGGAGGGCTCCCAGCAGAAGGAACAATGTAACACTGACAAATGTTTCCAAATCTGTTACTGTAAACATAGAATGTATCGGGACGTCTCAGGAACAAAGGAGCCCATTGAAGCCCGAGGTCAGCGCTTGCACATACAGGGCGCACATTTTAGGATTCATTTTACTACAAGACGGTCCTACAGAACTTCGCAGCCGTATATAGGGAGCTTAAAACTCGTTCCATGGCCTGTTTCGAAAAGTGACTCCAGACTCCCTTCCCCCCATCTACTGAAGCCAAGAGCCACCTCCAAAAAAGCAAACAGAGGTGGCCGACCGCTGGATCGGATAGTGGATAGCACAGACATGGGCCGTAACGGGCACGAACGGATAAATACTTAGTGGGGTTATACTCCACGTACTCCAACGGACGGACACAACCTGGCACAGGGTTGCTGCAGAATTCCTTTAGTAGTATTCTACGTAGATCTTGTGTAATGATCAACCCTGGACTAATGGACGCCTGTGTATCAACGTCAAAGACAGTGGTTCCTAACTATTGCAAAACTACAACCCCCAGCATGTCCTGGCAGCCGAATTATTACTGTACGCAGCCCTGAAGTTTTTAGAAATGAGCCTGTATCCAAATACAAGAGTCTTACTGGCAGAACCGAAGACATTTAGCATTGCCAAAGTATTAACAGGGGGGGGGGGGATTCGGTTGTGGGAATAAGGGAAGGGTATAGGGGGTTAGGGTACTACAGTCCATAAGGGTGCGGAGAATATAAGGGACAGTATGGGGGGCTGGGATATACAGTCCATGGGGGGCAGTATAAGGGGTATACAGTCCATAAGGGGGCAGAGGATATACAGTCCATAGGGGCAGTATAAGGGGTATGCAGTCCATAAGGGTGCAGAGGATATAAGGGACAGTATGGGGGGCTGGGATATACAGTCCATGGGGGGCAGTATAAGGGGTATACAGTCCATAAGGGGGCGGAGGATATACAGTCCATAGGGGCAGTATAAGGGGTATGCAGTCCATAAGGGTGCGGAGGATATAAGGGACAGTATGGGGGCTGGGATATACAGTCCATAGGGGGTATACAGTCCATGGGGTATCATGTTCCTCTCCGTTGGTGGCAGGTAGTGACGGATCCACTGGATAATTGCACAGATCACCTCTTAGGTTAGGGAATTGCGTAAAGTGCAGTTCCCCGAGAGGTTTTCTAAGGTCAACGCCATCATATAGACACATTGCAAGTTATACAACAGTACCCCCCTGGCCACACAGAAACCTGCTGGGGTACTCACCGTCTGTGGTGGGGTACCTATCATCATCTCCAGGTAGTACCCCCTGCCAGAGTCCCCCTCCAGATTATCCACCATGGCCATGAAGTTGATTTTGCCACTGGGGTCTGAGGCCAGGGATAGTCCCACTATGTCCTTCGGAGTGGCTGGAGACACCAGCCTGGGCTGGCTGACCAGAGCTGGAGAGATCCTCAGAGGGAAGGAGAAAGGGGCAGAGGCACCACACACTGCCCCCAGCACCAGCAGAAGAGCCAGGCACCCCCTCATGATGTCTGGTCACAAGAGCTCGCACTCCACTGCCCACATGCCTGCTCCTCTGCTCACTCTCCTGCAGCAGGCAGCCCCCAGTCCCAGCTCTGCCCCCGGGGCTACACAAACGGATATGGCAGGGAGGAGCAAGCTGCAAACTTCTGCAAACTTCTCCTGAAGTCCTGGGAGAGGGAGGAGCCCGGCTGCCCCCTGCTGGCCACACACGGGTACTGCTCAGTGCCTTATCAGCCAGGTTATCAGAGAGCAGACATTTGGTGGGGGAAGGGGAACAGCCTCCCCTTTGTGTAGAAGATGGTCAAACATGGTGCAGCCCCCCCCCAATCTAAAACTTCTTACTACTTAGTAAGGGGCACACCTACCCCCCAAAGCTCAGGAAATCTAAAATAAATCCAAATCATCACCCAGTACACGTGTATCCCATACCTCCCAAGTGTCTCTCTTTTGGAGGGACAATCCCTACTTTTGATCCATGTCCCTTTTTGCTCCTTAAGGGCTTAGCACACGAACGTACTTTCTTTCTGTGTCCTTTCCGGGGTTTTTTGCGGACCGTATGCAGAACTATTCATTTCAATGGTTACCCTGTGTGCATTCCGTTTCCATATATACGTATTTCCGTGTCCGATTATTGTCCGCATAATGGACAAGGATAGGACTGTTCTATTAGGGGCCAACTTTTCAGTTCCGCAAAATACATTCGGTCGTGTGCATGAGCCCTAAGGCTAAATGCGCATGATCAGGATTGCGTGCGGATTTTCCGCACCGTAGGTCATGTGTATTGTATTCTATGAGAATTTAAAAATTCACATGCACACAATGCAGATTTATTTTATTTTTTCCTGACCGGATTTTTTCCATTCACTTCAATGGGGAGAGTAAAATACGCACCAATTGATGCGGATTGACCGCACGGATTTCCCGGCAAACACCTGCGGATTTCAGTGCACATTAATTCTGAACATGTGCATTTACCCTAAATTAATGTCCCCCTTTATGATCTGAGGTAGAGATCTGCATTATTAGGCCTCATGCACATGACCGTTTTTCGGGTCCGCATCCGAGCCGCAGTTTTCGCGGCTCGGGTGCAGACCCATTCACTTCAATGGGGCCGCAAAAGATGCGGACAGCACTCCGTGTGCTGTCCGCTCCGTTCCGAGGCCCCGCAAAAAAAAAAATATAGCATGTCCTATTCTTGTCCGTATAGGCATGTCTACAAAGGGCCACCCATTCCGTTCCGCAAATTGCGGAAGGCACACGGGCGGCTTCCGTTTTTTGCGGATCTGCGGTTTGCGGACCGAAAAAAAGTCACGGTCGCGTGCATGAGGCCTAACATTTACAATCTTGATCCAGAAAGTGTTTCCCTGGTTCCTCTCTGCATATTAGAGATCACCTTGCATATTATTTCATTATTTGATGCATATTTGGAGTTTAGAAATTTTTACATTTATATATAAAAAAATATATATTTTGATATTTATAATTATTGCGCTATTGTGTAAAAAAAAAAAGTTATTGAAGTTTATAAATATGCAGGGAAAGTGGATCTTTCACACAATAAACCATAAGTGTCCCTTTTTGACCGTCCAAAAAGTTGGGAGGTATGGTGTCCTGTGGCAGATGTTCTCCCCAGGCACTGTCCCCTGGTGTCATCCAACATGTCCCCAGAAACATCACCAATAGTGACCCCCATAATGCCAGGCACTGTCCCCTCAGTGTCCCCATAATAAAGCCTCGTAGTTTCCTGGTGTCATCCAACATGTCCCCAGAAACATCACCAATAGTGACCCCCATAATGCCAGGCACAGTACCCTTATAAACAGAGGAGCAACCTGAACCCCTGGAAATATTGCTGCTTGTATTTTGGGGGGGTGTATTTCAGGGTTATTCTGGGGTTGGTCCTTACTCTGTCGTCTGGTATGAGGTCTGTACTTATTTCTGGGTCTGTATCTTGGGATGCGGTCTGGGTTAATTCTGAGGTCTGTGCTTATTTTGGGGTCTGTACTTCCATTGGGATCCGTTTATTCTAAGGTTTGGTCTGGGGTCCTTATTCATTTCGGGGGGTGATAAAGGATGTACGCACTACTCGTGACTGGAGCTTAGGAGGTGAGCAGCGTCTGGGGTCATGGTCTATGTCAGGCATGGCCAACCTGTGGCTCTCCAGCTGTGGTAAAACTACAGCTCCCACCATGCACTGCTGTAGGCCGGTAGCCGTAGGCAGTCTGGGCATGTTGAGAGTTGTAGTTTTGCAACAGCTGGAGAACCTCAGGTTGGCCATCCCTGGTCTATGTAAATGAAAGCCTTATACGCGTTATATTTTATAACCCATTCACGTACATAGACCACCAGTGATGTTTCCATTAACCTCTTCTCTACCAATGACCCAACCGTCAATCATTTTGAATGGATATAATGGCTTGGAGCGGGTCAAATTCATTATCCGTATAGAGCACCAAAACGCATGTCCCAGCCCTGAGTTCTTGTAGTATATATTGAGGGTAGCGCCTCTTTTAGACTGAGCAACGTCCGTCTGCCTGGGGCTTCTGAGCAGAGTACGTATGTAGCGGGTCTCTTCACTGCCCTGATAATGTGGGCTCAGGAAAGTCCAAGAGAGGCGGTATATTAGTGTTAGGGACCCGTCTGCGGAAGCCACCTTGACGCCTGCTAGATGGGCCCAACACACGTTTGATCAAATTTGTGCGCTAAGAGCTTCTATTTTTCCATTTCTAGTAGGTATAATACCACTTTAGCCACTTCACATCTGGGCCATTTGCCCCCTTCCCGACCAGGACTAATTTAGCAAATCTGACATATCTCACTTTATGTGGTAATAACTTTGGAACGCTGTTACTTATCCAAGCCGTTCTGAGATTGTTTTCTCGTGACACATTGTACTTCATGACTGTCATAAATGTGAGTCAATATATTTCACCTTTATTTATAAAAAAATCCCAAATTTAATAAAAATGTTGAAAAATTAGAAATGTTCAAAATTTCTATTTCTCTGCTTTTAAAACAGAAAGTGATACCTCTGACATTCCCCATATGTCTACTTTATGTTGGCATCATTTTGTAAATGTCACTTTATTTTTTTAGGACGTTAGAAGGCTTAGAAGTTTAGAAGTAATTCTTAAAATTTTTAAGAAAATTGCCAAAACCCACTATTTAAGGACCAGTTCAGGTCTGAAGTCACTTTGTGGGGCCTACATAGTGGATACCCCCATAAATGACCCCATTGTAGAAACTACACCCCTCAGGTTATTTAAAACTGATTTTACAAACTTTGTTAACCCTCTAAGCGTTCCACAAGAATTAAAGGAAAATGGAGTTCAAATTTGAAAATTTCACTTTTTGGGCAGATTTTCCATTTTAATAAAAAAAATTTTCTTTAACACATCGAGGGTTAACAGCCAAACAAAACTCTATTTATTACCCTGATTCTGCGGTTTAGGCCTCATGCACACGACAGTATTTTTTCACGGTCCGCAAAACGGGGTTCCGTTGTTCCGTGATCCGTGTCCGTTTTTTCTTCCGTGTGTCTTCTGTGATTTTTGGAGGATCACCAGACATGAAGGAAAGTTAAAAAAAAAGTCGTTTTGGTGTCCGCCTGGCCGTGCGGAGCCAAACGGATCCGTCCTGACTTACAATGCAAGTCAATGGGGACGGATCCGTTTGACGTTGACACAATATGGTGCAATTGCAAACGGATCCGTCCCCAATTGACTTTCAATGTAAATTCACGAGTCTCTATCGGAGTTTTCTCCAATCCGATGGTATATTTTAACTTGAAGCGTCCCCATCACCATGGGAACGCCTCTATGTTAGAATACACCATCGGATTTGAGTTACATCGTGAAAACTCAGATCCGACAGTATATTGTAACACAGAGGCGTTCCCATGGTGATGGGGACGCTTTAAGTTAGAATATACTAAGAACTGTGTACATGACTGCCCCCTGCTGCCTGGCAGCACCCGATCTCTTACAGGGGGCTGTGATCCGTACAATTAACCCCTCAGGTGCCACATCAGTCCAAATTCAGTCAGTTTTGTCTGCGACTGCATTCAGTTGTTCAGTTTTTTCCATGCGGGTGCAATGCGTTTTGATGCGTTTTTCACGCGCGTAATAAAAAAAGGAAGGTTTACAAACAACATCCCTTAGCAACCATCAGTGAAAAATACATTGCACCCGCACTTGCTTCCGGATGCAATCTGTTTTTCACGCAGCCCCATTCACTTCTATGGGGCCAGGGCTTTGTGAAAAACGCAGAATATAGAACATGCTGTGATTTTCACACAACGCAGAACTGATGAGTAAAAAAAAATGCTCATGTACACAGGACCATTGAAATGAATGGGTCAGGATTAAGTGCGGGTGCTATGCTTTCACGTCACGCATTGCACCCGCTCGGAAAACTCGCTCGTGTGAAAGTGACCTCACACAATAGAAAGCCCCCTTAATTCCCCACACAGTAGAAGGCCCCATAGTGCCCTCAAACAGTAGTTATGCCCCCTTCGTGCCCCCCTTACAGTAGCGTTGGCCTCTTAATGCCTACTTACAGTAGTGAAGCCCTTTGTAAAAAAAAAAAAATTAACACTCGCCTAGCCCCATTCTCCCAATGAATGGAGCACATCCGGCTCTCCACAGCAGCAGGAGCGCACTGTGACGTCATTGCTGAGCAGTAGAGCGCACAGACCAGGGACAGGCTGGAGGATGTGCTCTCCTTCTCAGCCCAGCAGGGGCGATGATGTCACAGGCCAAGGAATGAGGCCCAGGCCCTCGGGGATGGCAGACACAGCAGTCTGAGTTGGGCCTGAATTTCGGGCCTAAGTCTGACTGCCGTGCAGTGGCGTTGTGTGGGGGGATCGGCCAGGGAGGCCGTTGCCCCAGGTGCCAAATTGCAGGGGGCGCCAGGCAGCAGGCAGTACAATGAGGGAGATGGAAGCCTATGGCTCCTGTCCCCACTGTTATGCCTCATAGGCTTCAGTCCACTATGCCTAAAGCCTATGAGGCAATTGGACAGCGCAGGAGATCACGATTACCTCACTGTGACCTCCTGCGTCGGATCTCGCAAGATGACGTGATGACGCGACGCAGGAGGGTACGGTGATGTGTTTCTGACCGCCTGCGCCAGGACGCCCGAACACAGGCCACAATCAGTGACGGACCGAAGAAAAGAGGTGAGTTTTTTTGTTAGTTTTTTTCATGTATGCATCCTTCATATAGAGAGGGGCCAATACTTCATATACAGAGGGGGCCAATACTTCATATACATGTAAGCCATGTACCGGGGTGGGCTCCCCAGGATACAGCGAAGTCACAGACAAGGAAAGCGACACTGACACCAGCTTAATATGCAAGAACAGAAAACTTTACTTAAACGACAAGTAATAAGATAAGCAACACCAAAACAATACAAATACGCATAGAAAAGGCTATATCCCGGACCCATAGTAAATGTCCCTGCCCAATGGACAGGCCTAGCCGATGGCGGACACAGCAGAGCCTGCAAGTCGTGCTGTGCCGCTACAGAGGACACCCCTAGCCGGTGGCAAACGCAGCAGAGCCTGCAAGTCAATAACTGCGCTGCAGTCCAGTACAGTACAGCCTAGCAAAAACGATATAAATCCTAACTGACTAACTAATGCTAGTCCTAGGCTAGTCTCTGTAACTTCAGGCGCCACACAATATATTGCAATCAGTAACCAGGTGTATTGACCTGTGTCCGTTCTGGGCCCGAGGATGTAGCCTACCAGAGATGGCCACCAACTTCTCAGCAACCATGCGGCCTTGCTTGATAGTGAGGCCTTCTGTCCACACACTGAACTGGTCTTCCTGGGACAACCTCTCTTTCAAAAGAGCTGGATACAGAAAGGATATAACAGCTACTCTCCTCCTTCTGAGTGTCCATTAACTGCCGGACATCTGCAAGCCAGGATGGAATCGGATTCAGTCCCTCACAGCACAATCCTTCCTCCATGCCTGATCAACACTTCCTGGTTCACTCACAGGCAGCAGCATTAGTGATGTCCGGATCATGAACGAATCGTTCTTTTGAATCGATTCCTCGGACTGAGCCGATCCGAGTGAAACAGCAGGCAGTGTAATAGGAGCCTACAGTGGAAGCTAGCCCCGCCCCTCCCCGCCCCTCCCCGCCCTCCAACCAATCAGAGGCAACCAGCACTGACTCACAGCACAGGGGGAGGAGTGCAGGGACTCAGAGAATCGTCTGAGAGTTTATTAGGGCTCTTTCACACCTGCGTTCTTGTCTTCCGGCATAGAGTTCCGTCGTCGGGGCTCTATGCCGGAAGAATCCTGATCAGTTTTATCCTAATGCATTCTGAATGGAGTGAAATCCGTTCAGGATGCATCAGGATGTCTTCAGTTCCGGAACGGAACGTTTTTTGGCCGGAGAAAATACCGCAGCATGCTGCGCTTTTTGCTCCAGCCAAAAATCCTGAACACTTGCCGCAAGGCCGGATCCGGAATTAATGCCCATTGAAAGGCATTGATCCGGATCCGGCCTTAAGCTAAACATCGTTTCGGCGCATTGCCGGATCCGACGTTTAGCTTTTTCTGAATGGTTACCATGGCTGCCGGGACGCTAAAGTCCCGGCAGCCATGGTAAAGTGTAGTGGGGAGCGGGGGAGCAGCATACTTACCGTCCGTGCGGCTCCCGGGGCGCTCCAGAGTGACGTCAGGGCGCCCCACGCGCATGGATCACGTGATCGCATGGCACGTCATCCATGCGCATGGGGCGCTCTGACGTCACTCTGGAGCGCCCCGGGAGCTGCGCGGACTGTAAGTATACCGCTCCCCCGCTCCCCGCTCCTACTATGGCAACCAGGACTTTAATAGCGTCCTGGGTGCCATAGTAACACTGAAAGCATTTTGAAGACGGATCCGTTTTCAAATGCTTTCAGTACACTTGCGTTTTTCCGGATCCGGCGTGTAATTCCGGCAAGTGGAGTACACGCCGGATCCGGACAACGCAAGTGTGAAAGAGGCCTTAGTTAAAAGAATCGAATAAGTCAGAGACTGTGTCACCGAGTCCCTGCCAGGCTTCCTGCTCTGCGGCTCCTTGTCTCCCGACAAGTCCGTGGGGGTGGGGGGGAGGGGGGGGGGAGGGCATTAGTATAGCATGTAGCGGAGCTGTGTGTGTACAGGGTGCTTGCAGCAGTGTAGCATGTAGCAGAGCAGGAAGTCTGGTATGGATTTGGTGACACGATTCTTTTAACTCAAAGAATCAAATGAGTCTCTGACTCATTCGATTCTTTTAAAGGGCTTCTGTCAGCCCACTAAACCGTTTTTTTTTTTTTTGGTTACTAATAATCCCTATACTGCAAGCTCCCTATACATAAGTTAAACATGACGTCACATCTACACCCGGCGCAGGCGCATTGAGGATGGAGCGGCCGAGCGAGCGGCCGCCTCTCAGTGCGCCTGCGCACATTGAAGATAGGTACGGCCGCGGCGCAGGCGCCGGATTTTGATTGCAAACAGGCAGGGCCAGCAGAGAATGATTCTGTTCCCTGGCCCTGTCAATTACAATGCGGAGGGGGCGTCATTAGGATCGGAGGATGCGGCTGCTACCAGCAAGTAGCCGCCCTACTTGCTGGTAGCAAGGTAATTTACATATTTTAAAAATAGCTTTTTATCAAATTTTACTGAACCAAAATGATTATTTAACTTATGTATAGGGAGCTCGCAGTGTAGGGATTATTAGTAAACAAAAAAAAAAAAACGGTTTAGTGGGCTGACAGAAGCCCTTTAACTAATAAACTCTCAGACAATTATCTGAGTCCCTGCAATAACTATACATTGTAATTACATCACAGTCTGCTCCACTGCATTCACTGCAGCAGAGCTGTGTTTGCCAGGAGCGAGTCCCTCCTGACCTTCGGTTCACTTGAGAGCCGACTCAGCAAGTGAACCGAAGATTCGATGAGCTGAGCATGCGCATTGATCTTCAGTTCACTTGCTTCTGCCGACTCAGGAAGTGAACCGAAGATCCGATTCATGAAAAAGATCCGAACTTCCCATCTCTAAAGTAGAGTTGAGCGAACACCTGGATGTTCGGGTTCGAGAAGTTCGGCCGAACTTCCCGGAAATGTTCGGGTTCGGGACCCGAACCCGATCCGAACTTCGTCCCGAACCCGAACCCCATTGAAGTCAATGGGGACCCGAACTTTTCGGCACTAAAAAGGCTGTAAAACAGCCCAGGAAAGAGCTAGAGGGCTGCAAAAGGCAGCAACATGTAGGTAAATCCCCTGCAAACAAATGTGGATAGGGAAATGAATTAAAATAAAAATAAAATAAATAAAAATTAACCAATATCAATTGGAGAGAGGTCCCATAGCAGAGAATCTGGCTTCACGTCAGCCACCACTGGAACAGTCCATTCTCAGATATTTAGGCCCAGCACACAGACAGAGGAGAGAGGTCCCGTAACAGACGATCTGGCTTCATGTCAGCAGAGAATCAGTCTGCATGTCATAGCAGAGAATCAGGCTTCACGTCACCCACCACTGCAACAGTCCATTGTCAGATATTTAGGCCCAGCACCCAGGCAGAGGAGAGAGGTCCCGTAACAGAGAATCTGGCTTCATGTCAGCAGAGAATCAGTCTGCATGTCATAGCAGAAAATCAGGCTTCACGTCAGCCACCACTGCAACAGTCCATTGGCATATATTTAGGCCCCGGCACCCAGACAGAGGAGAGGTTCATTCAACTTTGGGTAGCCTCGCAATATAATGGTAAAATGAAAATAAAAATAGGATTGAATGAGGAAGTGCCCTGGAGTACAATAATATATGGTTATGGGGAGGTAGTTAATGTCTAATCTGGACAAGGGATGGACAGGTCCTGTGGGATCCATGCCTGGTTCATTTTTATGAACGTCAGCTTGTCCACATTGGCTGTAGACAGGCGGCTGCGTTTGTCTGTAATGACGCCCCCTGCCGTGCTGAATACACGTTCAGACAAAACGCTGGCCGCCGGGCAGGCCAGCACCTCCAAGGCATAAAAGGCTAGCTCTGGCCACGTGGACAATTTAGAGACCCAGAAGTTGAATGGGGCCGAACCATCAGTCAGTACGTGGAGGGGTGTGCACACGTACTGTTCCACCATGTTAGTGAAATGTTGCCTCCTGCTAACACGTTGCGTATCAGGTGGTGGTGCAGTTAGCTGTGGCGTGTTGACAAAACTTTTCCACATCTCTGCCATGCTAACCCTGCCCTCAGAGGAGCTGGCCGTGACACAGCTGCCTTGGCGACCTCTTGCTCCTCCTCTGCCTTGGCCTTGGGCTTCCACTTGTTCCCCTGTGACATTTGGGAATGCTCTCAGTAGCGCGTCTACCAACGTGCGCTTGTACTCGCGCATCTTCCTATCACGCTCCAGTGCAGGAAGTAAGGTGGGCACATTGTCTTTGTAGCGTGGATCCAGCAGGGTGGCAACCCAGTAGTCCGCACACGTTAAAATGTGGGCAACTCTGCTGTCGTTGCGCAGGCACTGCAGCATGTAGTCGCTCATGTGTGCCAGGCTGCCCAGGGGTAAGGACAAGCTGTCCTCTGTGGGAGGCGTATCGTCATCGTCCTGCCCTTCCCCCCAGCCACGCACCAGTGATGGGCCCGAGCTGCGTTGGGTGCCACCCCGCTGTGACCATGCTTCATCCTCATCCTCCTCCACCTCCTCCTCATCCTCGTCCTCCAGTAGTGGGCCCTGGCTGGCCATGTTGGTGGAGTACTCGAAACAGCGCAACAGGGCACACAGGTCTCGCATGGAGGCCCAGTCATTGGTGGTGAAGTGGTGCTGTTCCGCAGTGCGACTGACCCGTGCGTGCTGCAGAGGAGGAGGAAGCTGAGTAGGAGGAGGTGGCAACAGGAGGCAAAGAATGTTGCCCTGTGATCCTTGGCGGCGGGCTCTCCGCCTGGGGCCCAGCCGCCACTACATTTACCCAGTGTGCAGTTAGGGAGATATAGCGTCCCTGGCCGTGCTTACTGGTCCACGTATCTGTGGTTAGGTGGACCTTGCCACAGATGGCGTTGCGCAGTGCACACTTGATTTTATCGGATACTTGGTTGTGCAGGGAAGGCACGGCTCTCCTGGAGAAGTAGTGCCGGCTGGGAACAACATACTGTGGGACAGCAAGCGACATGAGCTGTTTGAAGCTGTCTTTGTCCACCAGCCTAAATGACAGCATTTCATAGGCCAGTAGTTTAGAAATGCTGGCATTCAGGGCCAGGGATCGAGGGTGGCTAGGTGGTAATTTACGCTTTCTCTCAAATGTTTGTGAGATGGAGAGCTGAACGCTGCCGTGTGACATGGTTGAGATGCTTGGTGACGGAGGTGGTGGTGGTGTTGGTGGTACATCCTCTGTTTGCTGGGCGGCAGGTGCCAATGTTCCTCCAGAGGCGGAGGAAGACGCCGAGGCGGCAGCAGCAGAAGAGGCCGAGGCGGCAGCAGCAGAAGAGGTAGCAGGGGGAGCCTGAGTGAGTTCCTTGTTTTTAAGGTGTTTACGCCACTGCAGTTCATGCTTTGCATGCAGGTGCCTGGTCATGCAGGTTGTGCTAAGGTTCAGAACGTTAATGCCTCGCTTCAGGCTCTGATGGCACAGCGTGCAAACCACTCGGGTCTTGTCGTCAGCACATTGTTTGAAGAAGTGCCATGCCAGGGAACTCCTTGAAGCTGCCTTTGGGGTGCTCGGTCCCAGATGGCGGCGGTCAGTAGCAGGCGGAGTCTCTTGGCGGCGGGTGTTCTGCTTTTGCCCACTGCTCCCTCTTTTGCTACGCTGTTGGCTCGGTCTCACCACTGCCTCTTCCTCCAAACTGTGGAAGTCAGTGGCACGACCTTCATTCCATGTGGGGTCTAGGACCTCATCGTCCCCTGCATCGTCTTCCACCCAGTCTTGATCCCTGACTTCCTGTTCAGTCTGCACACTGCAGAAAGACGCATCAGTTGGCACCTGTGTTTCGTCATCATCAGAGACATGCTGAGGTGGTATTCCCATGTCCTCATCATCAGGAAACATAAGTGGTTGTGCGTCAGTGCATTCTATGTCTTCCACCGCTGGGGAAGGGCTAGGTGGATGCCCTTGGGAAACCCTGCCAGCGGAGTCTTCAAACAGCATAAGAGACTGCTGCATAACTTGAGGCTGAGACAGTTTCCCTGGTATGCATGGGGGTGATGTGACAGACTGATGGGGTTGGTTTTCAGGCGCCATCTGTGCGCTTTCTGCAGAAGACTGGGTGGGAGATAATGTGAACGTGCTGGATCCACTGTCGGCCACCCAATTGACTAATGCCTGTACCTGCTCAGGCCTTACCATCCTTAGAACGGCATTGGGCCCCACCATATATCGCTGTAAATTCTGGCGGCTACTGGGACCTGAGGTAGTTGGTACACTAGGACGTGTGGCTGTGGCAGAACGGCCACGTCCTCTCCCAGCACAAGAGGGTCCACTAACACCACCACGACCATGTCCGCGTCCGCGTCCTTTACTAGATGTTTTCCTCATTGTTATCGTTCACCACAACAACAAAAATATTATTTGGCCCAATGTATTGAATTCAAATTCAGTCCTTTTTTTACACACACCTAACACTATCTGGCTATCTATTTAGGTACCGTATTACACTAATCAAGGCACAGCAGTAACCACAGATTTGAGGCCTATTATTTAGGCGCTGGGTGACAGGTATACGTTTATGGACAGAATTAGACTGGGATATGCACAGTAGCGTGTGTGAAGTTATTGAGAATGACCATATCTGCACCTTGAATCTAATATACCCTTTTAGGGATAAATTTAAAGTAGGCCTGATACAGCAGAAACCACTAATTTAGAGAATTGCTAAATTGGGAATTGTATTTCAACCCAGAACAAAAACTGTGCTTTGACGGACACTAAATAACTTGCGCAGCCACAGCAATAACCACAGATTTAGCTGACTATAAATTTAAGGCCTATTATTTAGGCGCTGGGTGACAGGTATACGTTTACAGACAGAATTAGACTGGGATATGGCCAAAAAATAACCACACTATTGATGGTTAAATGCACTTGGTGTGACAGCTTGACCCTGATGTAGGATATAGCCAAAAAATAACCACACTATTGACGGTTAAATGCACTTGGTGTGACAGCTTCACCCTGATGTAGTATATGGCCAAAAAATAACCAGACTATTGATGGTTAAATGCACTTGGTGTGACATCTTCACCCTGATGTAGGATATAGCCAAAAAATAACCACACTATTGAGGGTTAAATGTACTTGGTGGCAGCTTGTGCTGGCGCACCACAAGACACAAAATGGCCGCCGATCACCCCAGAAAAAAGTGAATCAAAAATGCTCTGGGCAGCCTAAAAACAGTGAGCAATTGAATAGCAGCAGTTCAATGATCCACAGCTGCAGATCGATCTCTGAATGAAGTCTTTTGGATGAGTTAATCACTGCCTAATCTCGCCCTAACGTCGCAGCTGCAACCTCTCCCTACACTGATCAGAGCAGAGTGACGTGCGGCGCTACGTGACTCCAGCTTAAATAGAGGCTGGGTCACATGCTGCACTGGCCAATCACAGCCATGCCAATAGTAGGCATGGCTGTGACGGCCTCTTGGGGCAAGTAGTATGACGCTTGTTGATTGGCTGCTTTGCAGCCTTTCAAAAAGCGCCAAGAAAGCGACGAACACCGAACCCGAACCCAGACTTTTACGAAAATGTTCGGGTTCGGGTCCGTGTCACGGACACCCCAAAATTGCTGTAGCTGCAAAACAGTGGCCTCTAGTGCCCGGAATGCCAAATGACAGTTTAAGTAAAGACATTATGCAGAAATAGCTGTTTCACAATCTCACATACAGAGGGGCCAATACTTCATATACAGAGGGGGCCAATACTTCATACACAGAGGGGGCCAATACTTCATATACAGAGGGGGCCAATACTTCATATACAGAAGGGGTGATTATACTAATAATACAGAGGCGAAGCTGCGATGGGTCTTTATAAATACTTGGACCCCTGTATGAGGTATATGCAGACACTATAGGGGACTTTATTACTATTGCGGCTCGTATAGGGTTACCTTATAGAGGGGCCTTGTTACTGCTGGGGACACTATAGGAGGCCTTATTTCTACTAGGAGCCCTATGGGGACATTATTAATACTAGGGTGCTGATTTTGTTTTATAATTGAGTGCAATATGGAGGACATTACTACTAATGGGGTTGCTATTGGTGGTACTGCAGGGAACACTATTACCATTGAGGACAGTTTGGGAGCATATTATTATGCAGGGGTATCTGTATGGTACTAGCCCAGTATTGGGGGTAGCAGCAGGATGACCGTGTTGAGGCACCAGGAGGGGGAGGATGTTAGTAAAGAGAGTAATCTAAAGATTTGTTTCTGTGATAAACTCTGCAGAGAGGAGACGTGGCTGAAAGAAGGTATCATGGCGGTCCTATCTCTGAATGAAGATGTTGAGGAAAGAGTCTACATCAGAGGAGACGTGACTGGATGTAAGAGGTATGTGCTGCTGTATTCTACTGTATTTTTTTTATACCAATATATGTAATGTCCATCCACATATTTATTTCATGGTAGGGTTGGAGGGGGGACTTCAGGCCACACTCTGTGTGATCTGAATTCTAGGGCCTCACACCCATCTACCAGATTATCTGTACTCAGAGAGTTATCACTGTGTTACTGTCAAGGAACCATGAACCAGACGTACAACAGAGATAAGTGGAGAAGAAGAAGGTTTTATTGAAGAGCAAGCCGTAAGCAAAGTCCAAACGGATGGCTAGACCGAAGCAGGGTCTTGCGGAGACAGAGGTCAGGAACCAGAAGGGTAGTCAGACGTAGCCAGGATCAGGAACCAACGGGGTAGTCAGACGAAGCCGGAATCAGGAACCAACGGGGTAGTCAGACGTAGCCAGGATCAGGAACCAACGGGGTAGTCAGACGAAGCCGGAATCAGGAACCAACGGGGTAGTCAGACGAGGCCAGGATCAGGAACCAAAAGCAGCAGCAGTCTTGGAAGCATGTGAACACAGGAGGACCAAGCAAGGAACTGAAGCCACAGACCTCCTATATATATGAGCTGGGCATCCAGCTCCTCCCAGTGGGAAGGAGGAGCCGCAGGGTGGGAGGCTACAAGAAAACCCAGAAACCAAGATGGCCGCCAGCACATGTCAAACGAAGGGAACAGCAAGGAGGTAAGACCATGACAGTACCTCCCCCTCAAGGGCCCCTCCTCCGCGGAGTAAGGAACGGTTTCTGAGGGAAGCGTGCGTGGAAGGCTCGGAGCAAGACAGGAGCATGGACATCTGCGGAGGGAACCCAGGAACGCTCCTCTGGACCATAACCACGCCAATGGACCAAAAACTGCACCCGGCCGCGGACCAGGCGTGAGTCCAGGATATTGCTCACCTCATACTCCTCACGATTGCCCACTTGGACCGGACGAGGCCGAGGAATCGAGGAAGTGAAACGATTACACACCAGCGGCTTCAACAGGGAGACATGAAACACGTTGGAGATCCGCATGCCAGGAGGAAGCGCAAGGGCATAGGCTACCGGGTTTACCCTGCGAAGCACTCGGAAGGGACCAACAAAGCGAGGCGCCAGCTTGGGAGTGGGCACTCGAAGGTTGAGGTTGCGGGTGGACAACCATACGCGGTCTCCGACCTGGTAGGAAGGAGCGGGCGCTCGTCTGCGATCAGCCTGGAGTTTCTGGCGCTGCGCAGAGACCTCAAGGGACCTCTGGATCTGTACCCAAGAAGCACGTAGGACGGAAAGGTGATCCTCCACAGCCGGAATATCCTGGGGAGAGAATATCTCCGGTAACACGGCAGGTTGGAACCCATAATTGGCCATGAAGGGAGACGTCCCAGAGGAAGAGTTCACCGCCGTGTTCCTGGCAAACTCAGCCCAAGGCAGGAGGTCAACCCAATTGTCTTGGTGATCGGAGACATAGCAACGAAGGAATTGCTCCAAGGCCTGATTGGATCGTTCTGCGGCCCCATTGGACTGAGGGTGGTAGGCCGAGGAGAAAGAGAGATGAATCCCCAACTGGGAGCAAAAGGCGCGCCAGAACCTGGACACAAACTGACTCCCCCGATCCGACACAATCTCCTTGGGCAAACCGTGCAACCGGAAGACCTCCCTGGCAAAAATCGAGGCCAACTCTTGTGCAGAGGGTAACTTCTTGAGAGGAACACAGTGGCACATTTTGGAAAACCGATCCACTATCATGAGAATGACCGTATGGCCTCGGGATGCAGGGAGGTCCACAATGAAATCCATCCCCAGGTGTGACCATGGACGCTCCCCGGTGGCTATGGGTTGCAAAAGGCCCAACGGAAGGTGCCGAGGGGACTTACTCTGGGCACAAACGGAGCATGCCGCTACATATGCGGCGATGTCGGAACGTAGGGAAGGCCACCAGAACAGACGTGAAACAGCCCAGGACAGCTGATTCTTTCCAGGATGCCCCGCGGCCTTGGAGTTATGGTAGGTTCGCAACAACCGAGTGCGCAACTCCTCAGGCACAAAACACCTGCCGTTGGGTCTCCCAGAGGGAGCACCAGATTGAGCCGCCAAAATCTGCTCACCCAGGGGAGAGGTCAGGCTGGTGCGAATGGCGGCCAGGATCTGATTCGGAGGTATGACCGAAGTCGGAATCGACTCCTCCCCGGACAGCTCGGAGTACTGCCGTGATAAGGCATCCGCTCTGATGTTCTTGGAACCGGGTAGGTAGGAGACCACGTAATTAAAACGTGACAAGAACAGAGCCCATCTGGCCTGACGTGGTGTCAATCTCTTGGCCTCAGAGAGGTAGGTCAGATTCTTGTGGTCCGTCAGGATGAGAACCGGAACCACCGAGCCCTCGAGCAAGTGCCTCCATTCTTTAAGGGCCTGCACGATGGCCAATAACTCCCTGTCACCAATCTGATAGTTGCACTCCGCGGAAGACAGTTTCCGGGAGTAAAACCCACAAGGAAGCAGAGGACCCTCCGGTGTTCTACGCTGAGACAGGAGGGCGCCTACTCCCGTCTCAGACGCGTCCACCTCGAGGACAAACGGCAACCCAGGGTTGGGATGCGACAGAATCGGAGCCGACACAAATGCGGATTTTAGAGCCTCAAAAGCTCGGATGGCCTCGGGCGGCCAGACCTGGGGATTACTTCCCTTCCTGGTCAGATCCGTGAGAGGCTTGGCTAGCAAGGAAAAGTCCCTGATGAACTTCCGATAATAATTGGCGAAGCCCAAAAAGCGCTGCAGGGCACGAAGACCACTGGGCTGGGGCCACTGTAAGACAGCCGAAACCTTCTCAGGATCCATGGAGAACCCCTCAGCGGAAATGATGTAACCTAAGAAGGTTACCTGGGATCGGTGAAATTCACATTTCTCAAGCTTACCGAACAGCTTGTTCTCTCGTAACCTTTGCAACACTCGTCTGACATCCAGAATGTGGGCCTCCATGGATTCAGAATATACCAAGATGTCATCCAAATAGACCACCACACACTGCTGCAACAGGTCACGGAAAACATCGTTGATGAATTCCTGGAAGACTGCGGGCGCATTGCACAACCCAAAGGGCATAACCAAGGATTCATAATGACCGGTCCTGGTGTTAAACGCGGTCTTCCACTCATCGCCCGCCTTGATCCTTACCAGGTTATATGCCGCCCTCAGGTCGAGTTTGGTAAAGACCGTGGCCCCTTTGAGGCGATCGAACAGCTCGGAAATCAAGGGTATCGGGTAAGCGTTCTTGATCGTGATGCGATTGAGACCCCTGTAATCGATGCAAGGCCTCAACTCACCGCCCTTCTTTTTCACAAAGAAAAATCCAGCCCCTGCCGGGGACGAGGATTTGCGAATGTGTCCGCGTGAAAGCGCCTCCCTCACGTACTCCTCCATGGCCTCATTCTCCGCTACCGACAGTGGATAGACTTTGCCACGAGGAGGAACGGCACCAGATTGTAACTCTATGGCACAATCGTATGGGCGGTGCGGAGGTAGGGCAACCGCACGCACCTTATCGAATACATCCCGGTACTCCTCGTATTCAGGAGGCAACAGAGAGTCCGAGGAAGTACTCAGCAACTTGACAGGCCCATGGATGCAACTAGCCCCACACTGCGGTGACCACGAGAGGATCTCGGCCGATTTCCAATCGAAAGTCGGATTATGCTTCTGGAGCCAGGGGTACCCCAAGACCACCGAGTAGTGTGGAGACGAAATAACCTGGAGACAGACCGACTCTCTGTGAACGGCACCAATGACCATCCCCACTGGAAGGGTCTCATGAGTCACGTGTGGCGGCAGAAGGGGTCTGCCGTCTATCGCCTCAAGAGCCAGTGGGGAACCTCGAGGCTGCAGAGGAATGGAATTGGCGGCGGCGAACACACCATCAATGAACAAACCACCAGCACCAGAGTCCACCAACGCCTGGGTCGTCACCGAGCCCCCGACCCAGGAGAGGACAACAGTAATCAGTGGTTTGTCAACACGGGAAACCGGGGACGAGGAGACTCCACCCAAGATCTGCCCCCGACAGGACCTCAGGTGCGAGCGTTCTCCCGGACGGTTCGGACATGCCAACCGAAAATGCCCACCGAGACCACAGTACATGCATCGGCCCTCGCGTCTCCGGAGTGCCCTCTCCCCCTCGGAAAGGCGAGCAAACCCCCGCTGCATGGGTTCACCCCCAGACAAGTCATCCCCAGGAGGCGTGGGAGGAGAGGGAGGCACGGGTGGGACAGCAAACGTAGGCGCCAATCTGTTAGGAGACCTCCGCAGGCTCTCCTTAAAGGAAGGTCTCTCCCTGAGTCTGGTGTCAATCAAAATCAGGAAAGAAATAAGAGACTCGAGCTCCACTGGTAGGTCCTTAGCTGCAACCTCATCCTTCAAGGCATCCGAGAGACCATGAGAGAAAGCAGCGACCAGAGCCTCATTATTCCAGCCCACCTCTGCTGCCAGGGTACGAAACTCAATGGCGTATTCAGCTACGGATCGTGAACCCTGTCTGATGGACATAAGGAGCTTCGCAGCAGAGGCAGCACGAGCCGGCACATCGAATACCTTCCGAAGAGAAGCAACAAAACCGGAAAACTCGGCAACCACCGGATTGTTGTTCTCCCATAAAGGGCTGGCCCAGGCCAAGGCCTTGTCCGAGAGCAGCGAGATCAAGAAGCCCACCTTTGATCTCTCAGTAGGAAAGGCATGTGGCAGCAACTCGAAGTAAATGCCCACCTGGTTAAGGAAACCTCGGCACTGAGTTGGCTCTCCCCCAAAGCGCTGTGGAAGGGGGGCAGAACCGGTCATACCCCGAAACACCACAGGCGCAGCAACAGGTGTCGGGGTAGACTCTGGCGCAACAACTGGAGCGGCAGTAGGAGCGGGCCCAGGAGCGACAACCGACCCATCGGCAACGGAAGCTAAATGAGCCGTGCGTTCAAGCAGGGTTTGCAACGCCACAGCGAACCGACCCAACAGGTGATCCTGCTGATCAAGTCTGGCAACCAGCGTAGGTAGCGAGGGTGGCCCTGTACCGTCAGAATTCATGGCTTGGTCCTAATGTCAAGGAACCATGAACCAGACGTACAACAGAGATAAGTGGAGAAGAAGAAGGTTTTATTGAAGAGCAAGCCGTAAGCAAAGTCCAAACGGATGGCTAGACCGAAGCAGGGTCTTGCGGAGACAGAGGTCAGGAACCAGAAGGGTAGTCAGACGTAGCCAGGATCAGGAACCAACGGGGTAGTCAGACGAAGCCGGAATCAGGAACCAACGGGGTAGTCAGACGTAGCCAGGATCAGGAACCAACGGGGTAGTCAGACGAAGCCGGAATCAGGAACCAACGGGGTAGTCAGACGAGGCCAGGATCAGGAACCAAAAGCAGCAGCAGTCTTGGAAGCATGTGAACACAGGAGGACCAAGCAAGGAACTGAAGCCACAGACCTCCTATATATATGAGCTGGGCATCCAGCTCCTCCCAGTGGGAAGGAGGAGCCGCAGGGTGGGAGGCTACAAGAAAACCCAGAAACCAAGATGGCCGCCAGCACATGTCAAACGAAGGGAACAGCAAGGAGGTAAGACCATGACAGTTACGTGTAGTTTTACATAGGACTGGAGTTGACATCTACTACATTATCTGTAAAAAAAAGGTGCATGTCGACAGGTTGGGGGGGAGGCAATAATTGGCTTGCCCGGGTGCTGGTGTAACACCCCAGAGTTGTGTTACTACATGCTTCTACCCCGCTACTATCTTCTAAGAGCTTTATACTGTCATCTGATGTGATTTTGCTTATGTCCTCCACAAAAATGCATATAAACCTATGTTAAATGTCATTGTTCATGTATTTTGCCTGGTTACCAGTAGGTGGCAGCAACACTTTGGCAGAGACAGTTTAGTATATCTGAGCTGGAATGGTTTATTCCAGCTTAGCTCCCCCTCTGTAAAGAAGTGGACTGTTCCGACATCCTGCAGCATGGGTGGAGAAGGAAGTTAGAGAGGAGTGTAGCCCACCCCCTGCAAGGGGTAGGGTGTGTGTGTGAAGAGCTCCCCTGTATAGGGAAGACAGCAAGGACCAATCTCGGCTGAGACTTGGCCAAACCTTCAGCTCTGCTGGATGAGGAAAGCAGAAAACTACAGACAATTTCCGGAGTTCCAGGAAGAAAGCATCCCCTGAGAATCCATATGAGAGATAAGTCCAGAGACCTAGGAGAAGCTATTCCCTCCTCAGCTAGTCCGGCAGGCGGTGATCGGAACAAGGTGCCTGCTCAAATCATTGAGCAGGCACCTTGGGTCAATGCGCGGCGGGGTCCAGTGTCAATTCAGACCTACGGTTTGCGGATTTTGCGGGAGGTTGCAGCGGTGATCGGCGATGCCATCGGGTCTCCGTGCGGCTGTAAGGGGGACCCGATGGCATGGAAGGCAGCGCAATGCCTTCCTTAGGCATCGGCGCTGCCTTCCGGTGACGTGCCTGTGAGATCCAGCCCCCTGGATCTCACAGGCCGGAAGCTGTATGAGTAATACACTGTATTATTCATACAGCCAATGCATTCCAATACAGAAGAATTGGAATGCATTGTAAAAGGGATCAGACCCCATAAGGTGAAGTCCCAAAGTTGGACAAAAAATAAAGTGAAAAAAAGTTGAAAAAATAAAGTTTTTACCCCCAAAAATAAAAAGTTTCAAGTAAAATAAAACCAAAAATGTAATTTCCCCCAAATAAAGTAAAAAAAAATTGGTAAAAAAAGTTGACATATTAGGTATTGCCGCGTCCGTATCGAGCAGCTCTATAAACATATCACATGACCTAACCCCTCAGATAAACACCGTAAAAAATTAAAAATAAAAACTGTGCTAAATAAACAATTTTTTTGTCACCTTAAATCATAAAAAGTACAACAGCAAGCGATCAAAAAGGCGTATTCCCACCAAAATAGTACCAATCTAACCGTCACCTCATCCCGCAAAAAATGAGCCCCTACCTAGACATATGGAGACACTAAAACATCATTTTTTTTTTTTTTTAAAGCTGATATTGTGTAAAACTTAAGTAAATTAAAAAAGTATAATTATTAGGTATCGCTGTGTCCATAATAACCTGTTCTATAAAAATATCACATGACCTAACCCCTCAGATGAGCACCATAAAAAAATTAAAATAAAAACAGTGTAAAAAAAGCTATTTTTTGTCACCATACATCACAAAAAGTGTAATAGTAAGCGATCAAAAAGTCATATGCCCCCCAAAATAATGCTAATCAAACCATCATCTCATCCCACAAAACATGAGACCCTACCTACCCTACCTTCCTAAGATAATCGCCCAAAAACTGAAAAAACTATGGCTCTCAGACTATGGAGACACTAAAACATGATTCTTTTTTTGTTTCAAAAATGATATTATTGTGTAAAACTTACATAAGTAAAAAAGTATACATATTAGGTATCGCCGCATCCGTAATAACCTGCTCTATAAAAATATCACATGACTTAACCCCTCAGGTGAACACCGTAAATTTTTTAAAAAGAAAACGGTGTAAAAAAAGCTCAATTAAACGACCTTGGCCGACTGGTTTATACACGGTATATATAATACCCTCTAGTTAGTAGAGAGTAGTGTTGAGCGCGAATATTCGAATATCGAATTTTTTTCGCGAATATCGGCACTTCGCTAATTCGCGAATATTTCGAATATAGTGATATAAATTTGATATTTCGAATATTCGTTATTTTTTTTTTTTTTTTTTTTTTTATTGTTATATTTTTTTCTTTCCCACTTCCCTAAAGTTGTTCTTACCTGTCCTTTGGATTCCTGGCTTCCTGGCTGCTCCAGTCAGTGCCCGTTGCCGCTTCTGCCGACTTCCATGCTCATGGAGCGTCCCCATCACCATGGGAACATTTCCATATACTAGAATGTACTGTCGGATTTGAGAATTACGTTAAAATCGCAATTCGATTTTTTCAAGTTATAATAATCGAATTTCGATTTTAACTTAGCACTGCTATATGCCATATTAGGCTAACTAATATGGCATATAGCAGTGCTAAGTTAAAATCGAAATTCGATTATTATAACTTGAAAAAATCGAATTGCGATTTCAACGTAATTCTCAAATCCGACAGTACATTCTAGTATATGGAGTCGTTCCCATGGTGATGGGGACGCTCCATAAGCATGGAATATGGCTTCAATGGCTTGGTAGAATTAGCGAATTGACGAATATATTCGTTATATTCCACAAAACGAATATAACGAATGTATTCGTCATATTCCACAAAAGGAATATAACGAATGTATTCGTCATATTCCACAAAACGAAGATAACGAAGTATTCTGCATCTTCATTTTAGCTACCTATTCATCAATTTCGCTAATTCTAGCAATGATATAGGAAAGTTGACTATAGAGACAGCTAAGTGTAATTCGCTATGCGATTATATGACTGCTTTTTTTTAAATAAATAGAATAATTATAATACCTGATAATTATTATAATTATACTATTTATAAAAAAAAGCAGTCATATAATCGCATAGCGAATTACACTTAGCTGTCTCTATAGTCAACTTTCCTATATCATTGCTAGAATTAGCGAAATTGATGAATAGGTAGCTAAAATGAAGATGCAGAATACTTCGTTATCTTCGTTTTGTGGAATATGACGAATGCATTCGTTATATTCCTTTTGTGGAATATGACGAATACATTCGTTATATTCGTTTTGTGGAATATAACGAATATATTCGTCAATTCGCTAATTCTACCAAGCCATTGAAGCCATATTCCATGCTTATGGAGCGTCCCCATCACCATGGGAACGACTCCATATACTAGAATGTACTGTCGGATTTGAGAATTACGTTGAAATCGCAATTCGATTTTTTCAAGTTATAATAATCGAATTTCGATTTTAACTTAGCACTGCTATATGCCATATTAGTTAGCCTAATATGGCATATAGCAGTGCTAAGTTAAAATCGAAATTCGATTATTATAACTTGAAAAAATCGAATTGCGATTTCAATAGGAGAGTAGCCTTTAAGTTAAAATCGAAATTCGATTATTTAAATCGCATATTAATCGCGATAACAAGAATAATGACGAATATTCGATTTCGACGAATATAAAACGAATATTCTATCGAATATTCGCGAATTTCGTCGAAATCGAATATGGCACCTGCCGCTCATCACTAGTAGAGAGTTGAGTAAGAGTTGATTAAGAATTGATTGTCAGTCATCTATTCAACATATTGGAAAGGTAGAGGAATACAAACTTTTCCTTTTCTCAATTTTTCATAGAAATGTGTTCACACTATTGAACTTAAATCATCAAATGTGTCCATGTTATAGTTTCACTTTTTTGTTACTGCTTGTAACTGAATCATTTACCTTGTACAATCCTGTATTGTCTATGTACGACTTATGCTTCTATTCGATTGTACAATTACGAATACTTCAAATAAAAGTTAAATAATAAAAAATAAAAAAAGTGTAATATAGAGCAACCAAAAATCATATGTACCCTAAACTAGTACCAACAAAACTGCCACCCTATCCCATAGTTTCAAAAATATTGAGTTTAGTTTGGCTGTTAACCCTTGCTTTGTAACTGGAAAAAAATTATTAAAATGGAATATCTGCCAAGAAAGTGTAATTTTGAAATTGTATCTCTATTTTCCATTAATTCTTGTGGAACACCTAAAGAGTTAACAAAGTTTGTAAAATCAGTTTTGAATACCTTGAAGGGTGTAGTTTCTAAAATGGGGTCACTTTTTTGGAGTTTCTACTTTAGGGGTGCATCAGGGGGGGTCTTCAAATGGGACATGGTGTCAAAAAACCAGTCCAGCAAAATCTGCCTTCCAAAAACCGTATGGCATTCCTTTCCTTCTGCGCCCTGCCGTGTGCCCGTACAGCGGTTTACAACTACATATGGGGTGTTTCTGTAAACTACAGAATCAGAGCCATAAATATTGAGTTTTGTTTGTCTGTTAAGCCTTGCTTTGTAACTGGAAAAAAATTATTAAAATAGAAAATCTGGCAAAAAAGTGACATTTTAAAATTGTATCTCTATTTTCCAATAATTCTTGTGGAACACCTAAAGGGTTAACAACGTTTGTAAAATCAGTTTTGAATACCTTGAGGGGTGTAGTTTATAGAATGGGGTCATTTTGAGTGGTTTCTATTATGTAAGCCTCACAAAGTGACTTCAGACCTGAACTGGTCCTTAAAAAGTGGGTTTTTGAAAATTTCTGAAAGATTTATAGATTTGCTTCTAAACTTCCAAGCCTTGTAACGTCCCCAAAAAATAAAAAATAAATCCCAAAATGATCCAAATATGAAGTTTACATATGGGGAATGTAAAGTAATAACTATTTCTGGAGGTATTACTATGTTTTATAGAAGTAGAGAAATTGAAACTTGGAAATTCGCAATTTTTTCTAAATTTTTGGTAAATTTGGTATTTTTTTATAAATAAAAATGAATTTTTTTGACTCCATTTTACCAGTGTCATGAAGTACAATATGTGACGAAAAAACAATCTCAGAATGGCCTGGATAAGTTAAAGCGTTTTAAAGTTATCACCACATAAAGTGACACTGGTCAGATTTGCAAAAAATGCCCTGGTCCTTAAGGTGAAAATGAGCCCGGTCTCTAAGGGGTTAAAGCAGAAGTATTCATTCCTGTCAATCATTGCCAAAACCTGCTGGGACCAAGAGACCAAAGCTGTATTCTGCTTGGATGCAAGTTATTTGAAGTAAAGCAACTTTTGAACTCCATCTAAAGGTTTGGACATAATTTCTTCTGCAAAATTCCTCTATTACTCCTACTATCACTACTCTCAAATTTATTGCAAGTGAGCCAGGAGCCCGGCTGTACCCAGGTAGGAGACACCGTGATACAACTACAAATAAATTACAGAGACATTATAGGCCATTACACCACTCTGGCATTCCTAATCTGGGACGCGCGTTATAACACCTTGAAAGGGCCCTGGGATAGTACCCTGCGCACCCTGCAATTGGCATCACAAACAAGTGCAGAATATTATTCCCCCGTACCTGGCCATTGCACTGGCAACCCACGCTACACCACTGCTGCTGTGTGTCATCCATTACAGCCTGGGCCAGTACAGACATACACAGTAATCATTAGTGTGTGGAAGTTAGCCAGTGATGCGGCAGTAGTTTCACCCCTGCCCAGAAGGGGGTGGGTATTCACCGCAATCCACCATGGAAATGGCTACAGGTTTATGTCTAGAGATGGCATTGCGGTTCGCCCGGTAGTCGTTTCACGGCGAACTTTGCACGTTTGTGATTCGCCGAACATGCTAACAGATGGCGATATCCGCTGGCCAGGGCCGGACACTTGCTGACTTTAACGTCCCGTATTGACTCTGGAGATTTAATTTGTGGACGTTCATACAGAAGAAACTGTATATTGTGTGGCACAGTGTAGCGGTGTACTGTATATTGTGGGGCACAGTGTAGGCTATATGTGTATAACAAACATATTTCACATGAAAACTTACAATTACTTGGCTTGGCCCTTGGTGATCTCGGACGCCACTTCAACACTTTGACCGGGGACTCGGCGGAGCTGATGTGCTTTATCCTAATGAGAAAGATTTCATAATAAGGATTTGGAGAAGGGGCAGAGGAATAGCAGAGCAGGGAGAGGCTGGTGCTGCTACTAGGGGGTCATACCATGGGGGAGTAATAAAGCCTGCCATAATGCCCCCCCCCCCCCCCCCCCAGTAGTAATAATTCTCCTTATAATGTGACAGTGCAAAAAATACCCCCTTGTAATGCCCCCAGTGGAGCTAATGTTCCAAATAGTGCCCCCATAATGTGCCAGTATAAAATACCCCTATATAGTGCCTCCATAGTGCTCCTCTCCCCCCTCCCTCCTAGTGCCCCCCATAATGTACCAGTATAATAGTGCCCCAGTAGATGCCCTCAGTGTCCCCCATAATTTGTAAGTATAAAATACCCCTTCTTAGTGCCCCCGTAAAGGACCCCATAGTACCCACCATAATGTGTCACAGTATAAAATGCTACTGTACAGAGCCCCCCATATAAAATACCCCTTCTTTGTGGGCCTCAGTATATGCCCCTATAGTGCCCACCAATAATGTGCCAGTAAGAAGTGCCCCCCAATAATGTGCCAGTAAAATGTGCCCCCATAGATGCCCCCCAATCATGTGCCAGTAATAAGAGCACCCCCCACATTCTTGTGCCAGTAACAAGAGCCCCCATATCATGTGCCAGTAGCCAGAGCCCCCTATCATGTGCCAGTAGCCAGAGCCCCCCCAAATCATTTACCAGTAGCCAGAGCCGCCCTATAGTGTGCCAGTAGCTATAGCCCCCCCTATCATGTGCCAGTAGCCATAGGCACGCCCATCATGTGCCAGTAGCCATAGGACCCCCTATCATGTGCCAGTAGCCATAGGCCCCCCTATCATGTGCCAGTAGCCAGAGCCCCCCATCATGTGACAGTAGCTAGAACACCCCTATCATGTGTCAGTAGCCAGAGCCCCCCTATATCATGTGCCAATAGCCAGAACCCCCCCTATCATGTGCCAGTAGCCAGAGCCCCCCTATCATGTGCCAGTAGCCATAGGCCCGCCCATCATGTGCCAGTAGCCATAGGCCCCCCTATCATGTGCCAGTAGCCAGAGCCCCCCCTATAATGTGCCAGTAGCCATAGGCCCCCCCATCATGTGCCAGTAGCCAGAGGCCCCCCATCATGTACCAGTAGCCAGAGCCCCCCCTCATATCAGTAGCCGCCAGTATTGTACACAAAAAACACACACCAAAAAAAACCAAACACTTATACTTACCTCCATGTCAGCGATGCGATGCAGGCCTCTTCCGGCCTGTGTCCCGAGCTGTACGGCTCAGGCGGCGCAATGACGTCATCACGCCGCCTGCGCCGGCCTCTGATAGGCTGCCGGCCTAGTGCCTGCAGCCTATCAGAGGAAGGGGAAGGGACACACCTCTCCCTCCCCTGCCGCACAGCCATCTGTATCGCTATCCTGAGGACGGCGATACAGATGACTATGGAGATGAGCGCTTCCACAATGAAAGCACTCATCTCCCTGTGCCCTGCCGCCACGGGGGACGGGGCGCACGAAAATATATTTAGTTGCGGGCCGGCGGGGGCCCCTAGGACTTAGGGGCCCAGGGGCAATTGCCCCCCTTGCATAAATGGAAGCGCCGGCCCTGCCGCTGGCGCCATATTCTTTTGCATTGCACCGAACTTTGACCCATGACACACACATCAGGTGGGACAGGACAGCCAATTGAGACGTTTCAGCACATGGGCACACCCCCAACCCTATAGCAGAACCCGATCTGGCAGCCATTTTACATTATGTGTTTTGCCAGTGTAGGGAGAGGTTGCTATTTAGAGCAGGGACAGGCTGTTAGTGACAACAAACGGTAGCTGGTATAGGTGTGCTATCGATGGGTGTGATATACTCATAATATACTTTCGAACATAGAAAGTACAGGTGAAACTCGAAAAATTAGAATATTGTGCAAAGTTCATTTATTTCAGTAATTCAACCTAAAATGTAAAACTAACACATGAGATAGACTCATTACATGCAAAGCGAGATATTTCAAGCCTTTATTTGTTATAATTTGGATGATTATGGCTTACAGCTTATGAAACCCCAAAGTCACAATTTTGAGGTACCCTTTGCTCAGGGGGTATGGATTAATTAGCTGAATAGAGTGTGACACTTTGAGCCTAGAATATTGAACCTTTTCACAAAATTCTAATTTTAAGCTGCATTAATGCAATTCCTTGTAAATTTAAATTGCATTACTGAAATAAATGGACTTTTGCACGATATTCTAATTTTTCGAGTTTCACCTGTATATTATAGTGCACTTGTATTATGCAGCAGTTGTGTGCGGGTTCTATATACCTGTTTCCACAAAATACTGATTGAGGGGTGCAATATATCTGCTTCCACAAAATTCTGATTAAGTGGTTTCATATACAGTACAGACCAAAAGTTTGGACACACCTTCTCAGTCAAAGAGTTTTCTTTATTTTCATGACTATGAAAATTGTAGATTCACACTGAAGGCATCAAAACTATGAATTAACACATGTGGAATTATATGCATAACAGAAAAGTGTGAAACAACTGAAAATATGTCATATTCTAGGTTATTAAAGTAGCCACCTTTTGCTTTGATTACTGCTTTGCACACTCTTGGCATTCTCTTGATGAGCTTCAAGAGGTAGTCACCTGAAATGGTCATCCAACAGTCTTGAAGGAGTTCCCAGAGATGCTTAGCACTTGTTGGCCCTTTTGCCTTCACTCTGCGGTCCAGCTCACCCCAAACCATCTTGATTGGGTTCTGGTCCGGTGACTGTGGAGACCAGGTCATCTGGCGCAGCACCCCATCACTCTCCTTCATGGTCAAATAGCCCTTACACAGCCTGGAGGTGTGTTTGGGGTCATTGTCCTGTTGAAAAATAAATGATGGTCCAACTAAACGCAAACCGGATGGAATAGCATGCCGCTGCAAGATGCTGTGGTAGCCATGCTGGTTCAGTATGCCTTCAATTTTGAATAAATCCCCAACAGTGTCACCAGCAAAGCACCCCCACACCATTACACCTCCTCCTCCATGCTTCACGGTGGGAACCAGGCATGTAGAGTCCATCCATTCACCTTTTCTGCTTCGCACAAAGACACTGTGGTTGGAACCAAAGATCTCAAATTTGGACTCATCAGACCAAAGCACAGATTTCCACTGGTCTAATGTCCATTCCTTGTGTTCTTTAGCCCAAACAAGTCTCTTCTGCTTGTTGCCTGTCCTTAGCAGTGGTTTCCTAGCAGATATTCTACCATGAAGGCCTGATTCACACAGTCTCCTCTTAACAGTTGTTCTAGAGATGTGTCTGCTCCTAGAACTCTGTGTGGCATTGACCTGGTCTCTAATCTGAGCTGCTGTTAACCTGCAATTTCTGAGGCTGGTGACTCGGATGAACTTAACCTCCACAGCAGAGGTGACTCTTGGTCTTCCTTTCCTGGGGCGGTCCGCATGTGAGCCAGTTTCTTTGTAGCGCTTGATGGTTTTTGTGACTGCACTTGGGGACACTTTCAAAGTTTTCCCAATTTTTCGGACTGACTGGCCTTCATTTCTTAAAGTAATAATGGCCACTCATTTTTCTTTACTTAGCTGCTTTTTTCTTGCCATAATACAAATTCTAACAGTCTATTCAGTAGGACTATCAGCTGTGTATCCACCTGACTTCTCCACAAGGCAACTGATGGTCCCAACCCCATTTATAAGGCAAGAAATCCCACTTATTAAACCTGACAGGGAACACCTGTGAAGTGAAAACCATTTCAGGTGACTACCTCTTGAAGCTCAACAAGAGAATGCCAAGAGTGTGCAAAGCAGTAATCAAAGCAAAAGGTGGCTACTTTGAAGAACCTAGAATATGACATATTTTCAGTTGTTTCACACTTTTTTGTTATGTATATAATTCCACATGTGTTAATTCATAGTTTTGATGCCTTCAGTGTGAATCTACAATTTTCATAGTCATGAAAATAAAGAAAACTCTTTGAATGAGAAGGTGTGTCCAAACTTTTGGTCTGTACTGTACCTGCTTCCACAAAATACAGATTGAGGGGTGCAATATACCTGCTTCCACCAAATATTGATTACGGGGTTCTATATACCTGCTTCAACAAAATACTGATTAAGGGGATTGATATACCTACTTCCACCAAATATTGATTGAGGCCTGCGATACACCAGCTTACACAAAATACTGATTAAGGGGATTGATATACCAGCTTCCACCAAATATTGATTGAGGCCTGCGATACACCTGCTTCCACAAAATACTGAATAAATGGTGTGATATACCTGCCTCCACAAAATACTGATTGAGGGGTGCAATATACCTGCTTCCGCAAAATACTGATTAAGGGGTTTGATATACCTGCTTTCACAAAATACTGATTTAGGGGTGCGATATACCTGCTTCCGCAAAATACTGATTTAGGGGTTTGATATACCTGCTTACACAAAATAGAGATTGAGGGGTGCGATATACCTGCTTCCACCAAATATTGATTAAGGCCTGCGATACACCTGCTTCCACAAAATAAAGATTAAGGGGCTTGATATACCTGCTCCCACAAATACTGATTGAGGGTTGCGATATATACCTGCTTCCACCAAATACTGATTGAGGCCTGCGATATACCTGCTTCCACAAAATACTGATTAAGGGGTTTGATATACCTGCTTCCACAAAATTTAGATTGAGGGGTGCGATATACTTCCTTCCACCAAATATTGATTAAGGGGTTCTATATAACTGCTTCCACAAAATAATGATTGAGGGGTGCGATATACCTGCTTCCCAAAAATTCTGATTAAGGGGTTTGATATACCTGCTTCCACAAAATAGTGAATAACGGGTTTGATATATCTGCTTCCACAAAATACAGATTGAGGGTTGAAATATACCTGCTTCAACCAAATATTGATTAAGGATTCTATATACCCGCTTCGACAAAATACTGATTAAGGGGATTGATATACCTGTTTCCACCAAATATTGACTGAGGCCTGCGATACACCTGCTTCCACAAAATACTGATTGAGGGGTGCGATATACCTACTTCCACCAAATATTGATTGAGGCCTGCGATACACCTGCTTCTGCAAAATACTGATTAAGAGGATTGATATACCTGCTTTCACAAAATACAGATTTAGGGGTGTGATATACCTGCTTCCGCAAAATACTGATTAAGGGGTTTGATATACCTGCTTCCACAAAATAGAGATTGAGGGGTGCGATATACCTGCTTCCACCAAATATTATTAAGGGGTTCTATATACCTGCTTCCGCAAAATACTGATTGAGAGGTGCAATATACCTGCTTCCACCAAATATTGATTGAGGCCTGCGATACACCTGCTTCCACAAAATAAACATTAAGGGGCTTGATATACCTGCTCCCACAAATACTGATTGAGGGTTGTGATATATACCTGCTTCCACCAAATACTGATTGAGGCCTGCGATATACCTGCATTCACAAACTACTGATTAAGGCAGGGGCGTAGCGTGGGGGGGGCCGGGGGGGCCGTTGCCCCGGGTGCCACACTGCAGGGGGGCGCGGCTGTCCGCTGGGCTGGCACAAGTTAAATCGAGCCTGACGCTGTGTTTTTTTTTTTCTTCACACAGCGTCCGGCTGCAGAGCAGAGTGAGGAGGGGAGAGGGGGCGGGGCATGCACGGCAGTTCCCGATAGGCTCCGGCCACCTTCCAGACGGGAAAGGCAGTGCAGAGCCAGTAGCCGGAGCATGAATGAAGATGCAGAAGTCCAGACTCCAGGCCAGGCAGAGAGTGATTCAAGCGACCCAGAGTGAGTGCAGAGTCCCACCCTGTGTAATTAGGTGAGAGGAGGGGAGAGGCGGCCATTATATTAATAACAAAGAGGTGGCCATTATATTAATAACAAAGAGGGGGACATTATATTAATAATAAATAGGGGGCCAGTACATTATTATTAATATAATGGCCCCTCTTTATTATTAATATAATGACCCCCTCTTTATTATTAATATAATGGCCCCTCTTTATTATTAATATAATGACCCCCTCTTTATTATTAATATAATGGCCCCCTCTTTATTATTAATGTATTGGCCCCCTCTTTATTATTAATGTATTGGCCCCCTCTTTATTATTAATGTAATGGCCTCTCTTTATTATTAATATAATGACCCCCTCTTTATTATTAATGTAATGACCCCCTCTTTATTATTAATATAATGGCCCCCTCTTTATTATTAATGTATTGGCCCCCTCTTTATTATTAATGTATTGGCCCCCTCTTTATTATTAATATAATGGCCCCCTCTTTATTATTAATATAATGACCCCCTCTTTATTATTAATATAATGGCCCCCTCTTTATTATTAATGTAATGGCCCCCTCTTTATTATTAATATAATGGCCCCCTCTTTATTATTAATATAATGACCCCCTCTTTATTATTAATATAATGGCCCCCTCTTTATTATTAATGTATTGGCCCCCTCTTTATTATTAATGTATTGGCCCCCTCTTTATTATTAATATAATGGCCCCCTCTTTATTATTAATATAATGACCCCCTCTTTATTATTAATATAATGGCCCCCTCTTTATTATTAATGTAATGACCCCCTCTTTATTATTAATATAATGGCCCCCTCTTTATTATTAATGTAATGGCCCCCTCTTTATTATTAATATAATGTCCCCCTCTTTGTTATTAATATAATGGCCCCCTCTTTATTATTAATGTAATGGCCCCCTCTTTATTATTAATGTAATGGCCCCCTCTTTATTATTAATATAATGTCCCCCTCTTTGTTATTAATATAATGGCCCCCTCTTTATTATTAATGTAATGGCCCCCTCTTTATTATTAATGTAATGGCCCCCTCTTTATTATTAATATAATGGCCCCCTCTTTAATAACAAAGAGGGGGCCATTATATTAATAATAAAGAGGGGCCATTATATTAATAATAAAGAGGGGGCCATTATATTAATAACAAAGAGGGGGACATTATATTAATAATACAGAGGGGGCCATTATATTAATAATAAAGAGGGGCCATTATATTAATAACAAAGAGGGGGCCATTATATTAATAACAAAGAGGGGGCCATTATATTAATAATAAAGAGGGGGCTATTATATTATTAACAAAGAGGGAGACATTATAATATACAGGGGAAATAATATTATGAGGAATGGGGGACTATCTGTCTGGCTCTAGCACAGTATTGGGGGGCAGCACAATGAGTTGTTGAGACACCAGGAAGGAGAGGATGATAGTAAAGTGAGGAACCTAAAAAAAATTCTGTGAAACTCTGCAGAGACGAGAAGCGGCTGAAAGAAGTTATCATGGCGGTCTTATCTCTGAATGAAGACGTCGAGGAGAGTCTACATCACAGGAGACGTCACTGGATGTAACAGGTATGGGGCGGTATTATACTGTAATAATAATGTCCATGCACATATCTGTTTCACAGTAGGGTTGGGGGAGGAGATTGAGAATATGGCCCACCCTGCCGCATCTGGCCCCAGACTTCAGGTCACTGTGTGTGTTCTGAATTCTGGGGGCTTACACCCATCTACTACATTATCTGTACTCAGAGTTATCACTGTGTTATCTGTGGTGTTACATAGGACTGCTAGTGATCTACTACAGTATCTGTTAAAAGGGGCGTGCCTGGGGTGGGGGGGGGGTGCAATTTTTGGCTTGCCCCGGGTGCTGGCAACACACGCTATGCCACTGGATTAAGGGGTTTGATATATCTGCTTCCACAAAATTCAGATTGAGGGGTGTGATATACCTGCTTCCACCAAATATTGATTATGGGGTTCTATATAACTGCTTCCACAAAATATTGATTGAGGGGTACGATATACGTGCTTCCACAAAATACTGATTAAGGGGTTTGATATACCTGCTTTCACAAAATACAGATTGAGGGTTGAAATATACCTGCTTCGACCAAATATTGATTGAGGATTCTACAGTCGTGGCCAAAAGTTTTGAGAATGACACAAATATTAGTTTTCACAAAGTTTGCTGCTAAACTGCTTTTAGATCTTTGTTTCAGTTGTTGCTGTGATGTAGTGAAATATAATTACACGCACTTCATACGTTTCAAAGGCTTTTATTGACAATTACATGACATTTATGCAAAGAGTCAGTATTTGTAGTGTTGGCCCTTCTTTTTCAGGACCTCTGCTATTCGACTGGGCATGCTCTCAATCAACTTCTGGGCCAATTCCTGACTGATAGCAACCCATTCTTTCATAATCACTTCTTGGAGTTTGTCAGAATTAGTGGGTTTTTGTTTGTCCACCCGCCTCTTGAGGATTGACCACAAGTTCTCAATGGGATTAAGATCTGGGGAGTTTCCAGACCATGGACCCAAAATGTCAACGTTTTGGTCCCCGAGCCACTTAGTTATCACTTTTGCCTTATGGCACGGTGCTCCATCGTGCTGGAAAATGCATTGTTCTTCACCAATGCATTGTTCTGCATTGTTGGATTGTTGGAAGAAGTTGCTGTTGGAGGGTGTTTTGGTACCATTCTTTATTCATGGCTGTGTTTTTGGGCAAAATTGTGAGCGAGCCCACTCCCTTGGATGAGAAGCAACCCCACACATGAATGGTTTTAGGATGCTTTACTGTTGGCATGACACACCTTTTCTTCTCCGGACAAGCCTTTTTCCTGATGCCCCAAACAATCGGAAAGAGGCTTCATCGGAGAATATGACTTTGCCCCACTCCTCAGCAGTCCATTCACCATATTTTCTGCAGAATATCAATCTGTCCCTGATGTTTTTTTTGGAGAGAAGTGGCTTCTTTGCTGCCCTTCTTGACACCAGGCCATCTTCCAAAAGTCTTCGCCTCACTGTGCGTGCAGATGCGCTCACACCTGCCTGCTGCCATTCCTGAGCAAGCTCTGCACTGGTGGCACTCCGATCCCGCAGCTGAATCCTCTTTAGGAGACGATCCTGGCGCTTGCTGGACTTTCTTGGACGCCCTGAAGCCTTCTTAACAAGAATTGAACCTCTTTCCTTGAAGTTCTTGATGATCCTATAAATTGTTGATTGAGGTGCAATCTTAGTAGCCACAATATCCTTGCCTGTGAAGCCATTTTTATGCAACGCAATGATGGCTGCATGCGTTTCTTTGCAGGTCACCATGGTTAACAATGGAAGAACAGTGATTTCAAGTATCACCCTCCTTTTAACAGGTCAAGTCTGCCATTTTAACCCAATCAGCCTGACATAATGATCTCCAGCCTTGTGCTCGTCAACATTCTCACCTGAGTTAACAAGACGATTACTGAAATGATCTCAGCAGGTCCTTTAATGACAGCAATGAAATGCAGTGGAAAGTTCTTTTTGGGATTAAGTTAATTTTCATGGCAAAGAAGGACTATGCAATTCATCTAATCACTCTTCATAACATTCTGGAGTATATGCAAAATGCTATTATAAAAACTTAAGCAGCAACTTTTCCAATTTCCAATATTTATGTAATTCTCAAAACTTTTGGTCACGACTGTATATACCCGCTTCGACAAAATACTGATTAAGGGGATTGATATACCTGTTTCCACCAAATATTGACTGAGGCCTGCGATACACCTGCTTCCACAAAATGCTGATTAAGGGGATTGATATAACTGCTTCCACCAAATAGTGACTGAGGCCTGTGATACACCTGCTTCCACAAAATACTGATTAAGGGGTTTGATATACCAACTTCCATTAAATTCTGATTGAGGCCTGCAATACACCTGCTTCCACAAAATACTGATTTAGGGTTGCGATATACCTACTTCCACCAAATATTGATTGAGGCCTGCGATATACCTGCTTCCACAAAATACTGATTAAGGGGATTGATATATCTGCTTCCACCAAATACTGATTGAGGCCTGCGATATACCTGTTTCCACAAATACTGCTCTTCTCTAGGGACTTTGGCACAGGGTCATTTTAAAAATGACAGGAAGAGGAAGAGGCAGGCTGTTCCACAGGGGTGGTAGGGGTCAGGCAGGTGCACCAGGCAGGAGCCTAAGTGGGAAGTTGGAGAAGGTGCGTGCGATTACGTCAAAGGATGCACAAGAGTTGGTTGAGTGGCTTACTGAGCCTTCCGCTGCTGCACCCTCCTCATCCTCTGTATCTGCACCCTCCACACTCTCTGCTGTGTGCACCCACAAAGACACAACCACCACCACCGTAGCCCCTCCACTCGAGTCAAAGGAATTATTTTCCCATCCATTCCCAGACCTTACCGATGCGCAGCGATTCTTGTCATTGGATGGGGAAGAGGCGGTAGCAACGGCCGCCACCTAGTGGTCTGACGACAGTACCCATATCAGCCCAAGAAGGATGGTCCCTGCTGTTGCTGCCTACTCCAAGATCTCTAATGTCAGTGGTGGTAAAGGTGACGTTGATGACGTGACGATGGACGTCACGTGGGTGCCCACAAGAGAGGAAGAGGAGGGGAGTTCAGAGGGAGAGACGGAGCAGCAGATAGGGAGGAGAAGGAGGAGAAGCAGGCAGAACTCACAGTGCACAGGAGGCAAAAAAGCAGACTGCAAATGTATCTGGAGCGAGCCATCCACCATGCACGGTCACATCTTGCGCTCCCAGGACGCCGGCACATGGCTCTGCAGTGTGGGCTTTCTTTAACGTGTCAGCTGCTGACAATAGTGTTGCCATCTGCAGCCTGTGCTGTCAATGCATAAGTCACGGTAAGCCCAACACTCACCTAGGGACGACCGCCTTAAGAAGGCACCTGGCATCTCATCACCGAGCCCAGTGGGAGCAACGCCATCAGAACCCACAAAGCCACCCTCCTGGCACTCCACGTTCTGCCTCTTCTCCTTCTCCTCTCATTTGTCCTCCACTCCACCTTCAACCGTGCCGTTGTTGCGTTCAACTGGCAGAAGGCAGGCTTCCATGGCCCAAATGTTCGAGTGTAAAAAGTTGATGACGCTGGAAAACCCTCTTGCCCAATGGCTGACCGCTGGCTTGTCGGAACTGCTAGCCCGCAAACTACTGCCATATAAACTGGTGGACTTGGAGGCCTTTAGAAAATTTGTGGCCATTGGCACACCACAATGGAAAGTACCCGGAAGGAAATATTTCTCCCAGAAGTGAATCCCAGAGCTATATGGCCACGTTCAGCGGCAAGTGAATATATCTTTGGAACACAGTGTTGGTGCCAAGATACATCTGACCACAGACACGTGGTCTAGCAAACACGGCCAGGGAAGGTATATAACTTTTACTGCCCACTGGGTGAACCTTCTGACAGCCGTCAAGCATGTAACCCGTGGCACCCGTGTGGATTTGGTGTTACCGCCATGCAGGCCTGCCTCTTCTTCTACTCCTCCTACTCCATCCTCTGTCTCCTCCTCGGCTGACTCCTCCTTTTCCACTGCTACCGGCTCTTCCGCTGCAACCCCCAAGCTCTCCAAAACCTATTCGATGTGCCAGGTGAGACGTTGCCATGCTGTACTGTGTCTGTTGTGCCTGGAAGCCAAGAGCCACACCGGTCCTGCACTGCTTTCAGCTCTGCGGTCACAGGCCGATCAGTGGCTAACCCCGCTCAGTTTGACAGTTGGTGAAGTGGTGTGCGACAACGGTGCCAATCTGCTGAGCGTGCTGAAACAGGGCAAAATGACACACGTGCCGTGCATGGCACACGTCCTGAACTTAGTCATACAGCGATTCGTTACCAAATACCCCAGGGTACAGTACGTCTTGTGGCAGGCCAGGAAAATCTGTGGCCATATTAGAAGATCTTACACGGCCATGGCTTGCCTTGATGACGTTCAGCGGCGACACCACCTGCCCGTCAGACATCTGATTTGTGACAGCCCGACGCAATGGAACTCTACCTTGTATATACTGGATAGGCTGCTCCAGCAGCAACGTCCAGTTAACGACTACCTATACGAACTCTGCAGCAGGACAGGTTCTGGGGAGCTTGCTTTTTTTCACCGTGCCAGTGGCTGCTTATGTGCAACGCATGTAGACTTCTGCGGCCATTTGATGAAATCACCAAACTGGTTAGTCGCAGCCAGGGGGCCATTAGTGACATCGTACCTTACGCCTTCTTTCTGGAGCGTGCATTGCGTTGTGTCATTGATCAAGCCGTCGAGGAGCAGGAGCTGGAAGACGAGGAAGTTGCAATGCTGAATTAATTCCCGGGGGGGCTACTCCATCTGAGACAAGTCAGCAGGAGTCTGAAGAGGAGTCAGAGGAGGATAGTGGCTGGGGGAGGAGGAGGAGGAGCAAGAAGAGCAGGCTTTGAGGGGGACTTTAAACTTTTCGGTGTTGTCCGTGGCTGGGGGGAGGAGACCGAGGACGACATTCTCCTGGGCGATGAGCAGGAGCCAGGGCACTCCAGCACTTCCAATTTAGTGCAAATGCTCCAGTGTTTGAAGAGGGACCCCCGTATAAAAAGCATAAAGGGCAAGGACCAGTACTGGGTGGCAACGTACTTAGAACCCCGGTACATACACAAAATGGCGGACATGTTACCAGCATCACACAGGGCTGTCAGAATGCAGCATTTCCAGGCCTTGATGCGAGAGATGCTGCATTCTGCTGTTGCGGGCGCTGGCAGAAGAATTTCCACTCACAGCGAAACAGGTGCGGGTACCAATCCTACCGCGCCTGCAAGAAGACAGCGGTTTGAAGATGTGTTGGTCACTTCGGATATGAGATCATTCTTGCAGCCAGCTCATCGACAGCCGCCCTCCGGATCCAGCCTCAAGGAATGCCTAGACCGACAGGTGTCCGGCTACATCGGGTTAATGGCCGATGTGGACGCTCTGTGAAGCGAGGAACCCCTGGACTACTGGGTGTGCAGGCTTGACCTGTGGCCATAGCTGCCACAATTTGCCATGGAACTTTTGGCTTGCCCCTCGTTGAGTGTCCTGTCCAAAAGGACGTTCAGTGCAGCAGGGGGGATCGTGACCGATAAGCGCACTCGCCTAGCTCACGACAGTGTGGACTACCTCACATCTCTAAAAATGAATGAGGCATGGATCTCGGAGGAAATCAACACCTGTAACGACCACGTGTAATTGAATTTCCTCATGCCAGCCCACATATATCCGCCACCACTGAGAACAAAGAATGGTCCTTGTCTTCTGTATATACAGCGGCATAAAAGGCCTTTTCTGTCATGTAAATGCCTAATTTTTGGGGCCTATACTGCACTGGCCTACAGTAAAATTGTTATTCAGTGACTGCCTAATGTACCCCCAGCCACATAATCACTTGTTCTTTTCTGTTAGGTGAATGCCTAATTTTTCGGGCCTGTACTTCCGTAGCCTAAAATAAAATGTTTCTAGGCTCCAGCAGGGCACATTTTTGAGAGTTTCTCTTTAAGACGCATAAAAATGGCACCTCATTAAAATACATATTTTTTGTGGGAATTTTTGCCATTGATACCCCTTTGGTATGTCACTGTCATGTTGTGGGACTATTTGTGCACGTCTAGTAAGTATTTGGTGGCTGCAAATATGACCTGAAGGTTTTTCAGGTTCGCCTGCCATTATAGTCAATAGGGTCTGCCGCGAACACGTGGTTCGTGAATATTTGCATTCGTGAATCGTCCATCCCTATTTATGTCATCCATATGATGGCGTATCTGTGTGGTTATCTCATATGACCCTGTGCCTGCAACTCCTGAGGAGCTCTCATGCTGCGTGTATAGAGTCCATTGATGATGTAGTCATATGATCAATATTCATTACGTGACATGCTGTATATGTAACGCACATTAATATGCTATGAATGATGCACCATGTAATGTTCCTTTCGCCGCTGTGAGATGCTAGTGAGATACTGAAGTGATATGTGCCTCACAGTTGGCTAAATGCCATGAATAGTTCATACCATGCATATTGTGAGTGGTGCTGTCACTAGTGCAGATATGTATGTGAAACCACACTACGACTGATGTAAACTCCACTGTTAATTGCAGGCCGTGCTGAACTGAGTCATTAGTCAGAGTAGGGGTTATGCCAAGGACGGCCTCACACTGTGTACCACCGGTCCTGCAGTTGTTATATACAGGTGCCTACAAAGACCTTGTGGCAGAAAGAGAGAACGCTGCTGGTATAGAGAGGACCAGCCGCACTGCATGGTAGTTAGCTAGCAAGTGGAGGTGAATGACGCTCTCTAAATACTACACTACCCTAGGGACCTAGGTCGAAGGTGGGAGCAGTGACACCCACAGCAGAGGGGAAAGTTGAGAGGGACATCATCCATAGTGATTCATAGACCAAACATTTTCAAGAGTTCAGAGGACCTGTGATAGGCCAGGTCATGGGGAACAAATTAGCCACCTTGCCGCCTAGATAAGCGCCAGTGAAGGGAGTAGTGTACAGGGTTGTGCTGAGTAGAGACAGACGGTTTTGCTTTTTGAGACTTTTTAAACATCCATGCAGCAATATTTCATCCCATTGGCATTTTTACGCCGTCCTCACCAGTTGGGAATAGTGGGGAGTAGCAGGGGCCGTGTCGGGGCCAGGACTTTGGCTCCGGCAAATTTACTATCATTTGAGGAGCAAAAACTTATCCTAGTCATAGGCTGGAGTAGTTTTTACTCCGGGCGCACGGACTACCAGAGTTACGCCTAATTTAGGACGAGGCACACGCCTTGTCATAAATTAGGCGAATCCTCCAATGGAACAGGGGTGAAACATAGACCAGCGTAAAAAGCCGGTCTTTGAAAATGACCCTCAGTGGGTGGAGATAGCAGGACTGTGAACCTATATGTGAGTTAGGAGCCCACGTACACCACTTTCTGGGCAAAAAGACCCTGGGTAATGTCTGACCAGTAGCGGATCCAGGGGGGGGGGGCAACGGGGCAATTGCCCCACCCGAGCTGGCGGTGGGCGGCGGCGGCTGGGCACAGGGAGATGAGCGCTTCCATTGTGGAAGCGCTCATCTCCAGTCATCCTCCAGTCATCCTCAGGACAGCGATACAGATGCCTGCCTGTGCTGCGGTAGGGGAGGGAGAGGCGTGTCCCTTTCCCTTCCTCTGATAGGCTGCCGGCCTAGTGCCTGCAGCCTATCAGAGGCCGGCGCAGGCGGCGCGATGACGTCATCGCGCAGCCTGAGCCACACAGCGTGGGACACAGGCCAGAAGAGGCTGCATCGCTGACATGAAGGTAAGTATGTGTTTTTTTTTTTTTTATTATATACAATACTTTTACTGGCGGGGGCTGTTATTACTGGCAAAGGGGGGGCTGTTATTACTGGCAGGGGCTGTTATTACTGGCAAAGGGGGGGCTGTTATTACTGGCAAAGGAGGGGCTGTTATTACTGGCAAAGGGGGGCTGTTATTACTGGCAAAGGGGGGGCTGTTATTACTGGCAAATGGGGGGCTGTTATTACTGGCAAAGGGGGGGCTGTTATTACTGGCAAAGGGGGGCTGTTATTACTGGCAAAGGGGGGCTGTTATTACTGGCAAAGGGGGCTGTTATTACTGGCAAAGGGGGCTGTTATTACTGGCAAAGGGGGGGCTGTTATTACTGGCAAAGGGGGCTGTTGTTACTTGCGGGGCTGTTATTACTGGCAAAGGGGGCTGTTATTACTGGCGGGGGCTGTTATTTCTGGCAAAGGGGGGGCTGTTATTACTGGCAGGGGCTGTTATTACTTGCGGGGGCTGTTATTACTGGCAAAGGGGGGGCTGTTATTACTGGCAAAGGGGGGCTGTTATTACTGGCATAGGGGGCTATTATTACTGGCACAGGGGGGGGGGCTGTTAATACTGGCACATGATTGGGGGCACTATAGGGGCATCTACTGAGGCCACAAAGAAGGGGTATTTTATATGGGCTCTCTGTACAGTACAATTTTATACTGGGACACATTATGGTGGGTACTATGGGGAAGGGGGGAGAGGAGTACTATGGGGTCATCTACGGGGGGCACTAAGAAGGGGTATTTTATACTTGCAAATTATGGGGGACACTGAGGGCATCTACTAGAGCATTTTATACTGGTACATTATGGGGGGCACTAGGAGGAAGGAGGGTGTGGAGCACTATGGGGTCATTTACTGGGGGCACTATATAGGGGTATTTTATACTGGCACATTATGAGGGCACTATGGGGACATTAGCTCAACTGGGGGCATTACAAGGGGGTATTTTTTGCACTGTCACATTATAAGGAGAATTATTACTACTGGGGGGGGGGGCATTATGGTGGGCTTTATTACTCCCCCATGGTATGACCCCCTAGTAGCAGCACCAGTCTCTCCCTGCTCTGATATCCCTCTGCCCCTTCTCCAAATCCTTATTATGAAATCTTTCTCATCAGGATAAAGCACAACATCAGCTCCGCCGAGCCCCCGGCCAAAGTGTGGAAGTGGCGTCCGAGATCCCCAAGGGCCAAGCCAAGTAACTGTGAGTGTTCATGTGAAATATGTTTGTTATACACATATAGGATACACTGTGCCCCACAATATACAGTATACCGCTACACTGTGCCCCACAATATACAGTATACCGCTACACTGTGGAGTCTGTTCTATAAGCACCATTGTTTTGTGGCGGCGGACAGAAAATAATCTGAAAGTGCCCCTCCCGAGACCAGGCTCTGGATCCGCCACTGTGTCTGACCCCCCCTGTATCACTGTCAGTGGAAGCATAGGACCTTCAGCAGGAGCTTCAATAAACCGCAAAGTTCCTTATTTGACCCATTTTTGCACTTTCTGAATTCCATCGTAAGTTTTCCACTGGCGGTGGAGCAGATTGGAGGCTGTGCACCATCTTTTCTCTGGATTCTTCAATAGGAAGAGATCACAGATTCACAGCTCCAGAATCTGCAAATATGTTCACACTGTTCCCACGTCGACTGCAACAGATTTTTCTGTTTGATATAATTTATTAACCCTCATCATCACCGCTGGCCAGGGTAGGCTGGCTGACCTCCAGTTGGCAGGGATTACATAGGATCGCTGTGACAAAGCCTTGGGCTACAGCTGGAAGGATGTCAGCGTTGTGTAAACTGTTAAATACTGACTGCTCGTTCCACAGGACGGATGAGAATACTGGAGAGCGAGACAAGGGAGGAAATGGAAGAATATCATGCAGCGTAGAGATAATAAAACATGCAGAATATTAAGCGTCCCTCTCCTAAATTCACACCCTTTCACACCCCAAAAAATATCAAATAAAATCTGCAGCCTAGCGGACTGTGTTACTTCGTGCCCGTAGTCCCAACCACTTCTGGCCGCTGCATCCAGGCAGGAGGAGGTGAGGGGAAGGGACCCATTCTGCGATGGTAATACCCCTTTAAACCTTTTCTGATGAAGCGATTTTCCATTTTAGTTTTTGTAGTTTTATTCCTTGCCTTTTCGGGGCCATAACTTTTTTTTTTTTTTTTTTTTTTCATTTAGCAAGTTTTACTTTTTAATGCCACCATTCTAAATTTTAAATCAAGTGGGGAAAAACCGCAATTCCGCCATTGTTTTATAGGTTTCGTTTTTATGGCGTTTCACTATACTATAAAAATGACACGTTATCCTGATTCTTCGGGTCAGTACGATTACAGCGATACCAGTTTGTCTTGTGTTTTAATACTTTTTTCAACAAATTGACACTTCGAAAGTCAGACGCCATACCTTGTCTACAAAGCTGTCTGATGGCTCTTTTTTGTTGGGGGGAAGGGGGTCATGGGGAAGTCTGTAGTTTTTATTTTATTGCTATCATTTTTGGGTGTGTTTCACTTTTGATCTCTTTTTATTCAATGTTTTTGGGCAGGAAAGCCATGTTGATTTTTTGTTTTCCATCGCACCGTTCACTGCATCGGATAAATACTTTTATATTTTAATAGTGCAATGTGCCGGCCCATAAGGGAGGCGTAGTTGGAGCAGAGGATAGGAGTGGTGGCAGTGACAAAGGGGGGGGGGGGGGGTTTGTAGTCTTCATGATGGCTAGTCTCTGCTCCGACACGTCCCCTGGGATACGCATGAGCAGCGGTTAGAGGGGCAGAATGCTTCTCCCCCTCAGGATATGCCCTAGACTCTGGGATCTCCCAGATGGTGACTGGGGTGCCCCTGATGTTAGGAGAATGGGTAGCAAGGTGCAGGGCAGAAGAACAGGTGTAGCAGATAATGGGGCGATAACCAGGCCCACATGGTTGTAATAAAGTCTCTCTTTACTGAATAGATGATGGAGGTTGCAGTACAAATATAAGCAGTAGGCACAGTTCTGAGGTATATCACAGGGTAGGAAATTATGTTTTCTCTCTCTAAGGGTGCCAGCAATCTTCCCAAATGACCACAGACTTGCAAGCTCTCAGTAAACTTTCTGCAGTGCCCAGTCTGCAGGGTGCAGTTCCTAAATCGGATGGACAGTCCATCTCAGAAGTGTGGCAAGCGCCAGAAGCAATTAACCCATACCACACGCAGCAAAGTCCAAAGCCATAAGCGTGCGTTACCTTTGCTGACTCAGTCCAAACACGGCCTTTATGGTTCTCTATCTTCTGCCGTATTTCAATGCTTCTGTCCCTTTGAGGATAATCCTTAGTAGATTTGCTTTCCTGGCAGCTTTCCACTCTCAGGAATGGGGTTATCCTAGAGAAACATTATCTTTGGCTTCAGAAAACACCAAACAGGTATTTTCTCTAGCTTGCTACTAGCAGACTCACAACTAACCAGAGGGGCAGGGCCAGCCTGTCTCCTGGCAACTGTACTAGGAACTGTCAGTTTAACTTTTTCCTACCTATACATAGCCTTTTGGGATTCATAGTGCATAGTCCACAGTTAGCATAGCAGTGGACATTTTAAAGCAGTGAACCTGAGTTCTAACCCTGAGTCACAACATTAACCCCTTCATCAGTGATCTAGTGCGTCACTGCAAACACCCCTATTTTAACAGAAGTAGTTCTCCAGCGATCTGAAAGACAATCACATTCTTGTCTTTTCTTCTTTTTCGAATCTGCAAGACACAAAGGCAACGGACATAGCAAATCATTATAGCAGGTGTCACTTGGGCCTATGGTCCTTGGTACGGGGACATTGTGTTCTCACAATAGGAGTGTAGTTGTTAGGGTTTGTTAGGGTTTGGGAGCTGATGGTACAGATGATAAGCAACAGTTCAGATTCAGCATACAGTAACGTGACATATGAATGTGGAATCTTGTGGATCCTTGAGTGAATGCAACAAAACAGGCAGGTATGAAAAGAGTCCAAGAATTATCACAGAGTCCAGAGGGATAGCAGAGTCACACTTGCAAGACAACAGGTTCGACTGGAAATAGCTGAACAGGAGTGGTGCTGTGTAATGCAGGACTGTGGCCACACAGGGATGAAGCAGAGCTGGAGTAGTTGAACTTTGGCTTGGAACAATACAATGCAGAGCTGTGAATATGCAGCAATAGTGGGAAACCAGACAAATAATCAGGACTGGACAGGAACCCATGTGGCAGGCAAACAGGCATTAAGACAGGACAGGAACCCACGTGGCAGGCAGACTGGCATTAAGACTGGACGGAAACTCATGTGGCAGGCAGACAAGCATCAGGACTGGACAGGTACCCATGTGGCAGGCAGACTGGCATCAGGACCGGACAGGAACCCATGTGACAGGTAGACTGGCATCAGGACCGGACAGGAACTCACGTGACAGGCAGACTGGCATCAGGACTAGACAGAAATCCATGTGGCAGGCAGACTGGCATCAGGACCGGACAGACAGACCAGCAAAGGGAAACATGGACACTCAGGCCAGTGAGCCAAACAGCAAGGAATATATAAACAGAAGCGGATACACACATCAGGAACAGCCTAGGAGCTCAATCACATCAGGAGTAGATATTAACCCTTGCAATGCTGCAGAATCAAGTGAGGTGAGGTTCCATACCCACCAGTGGACACATGCCAACAGAGCGCATAGCGTGGGTTTTGACAACAGTCCATGGCAAGTGCAAAACTGGAACAAATAGGCATAGTTCCTGGGTAAAAAATGTTGAATAAAGCAAATGAAAATACTTAAATATTACTTTATTATAAATATATTTGCAAATACATTTCATTAGTTATAATGTCTCATTTTGTCTGGGGAGCAATCATTAGGAGAAATAAAATGGCCACAGTCCTATTAGCACACACAAAACCTGTCCTAATCACATAGCAGGACAAGTTACTTCACAACACTGAGCTAAAGAGCTGCCTCATCCTCCTCTCTGCTCTGCTTGATCCTGAATACAGCTGATAAGATCTTCAGCTGAATCTCTGTAGGAATGGAGTTCATGAGGAGACATGAAGTACAGACAGGACAGACTGTGGTAGTAGAAATGACATACAAGTGCTGCTGCTCATTAGCCCCATCCCCGAGGTACCTTCTCTCGGTTACCCCTTGGGAAGGGGCACTAAGGGGTAACACTTTTGTGAGGGGGCACTAAGGGGGCAATACTATTGTGCCCCTTCACAATAGCATTGACCTGTGAATATTGGTTAGGCTGCTGCACCCTCACTGACCTGTAGATGCAGCCCGGCCATGATGAAGGTTGGAGCCGGCGGAGACCTCCAGGAGTCACCACCACGCCTGCCATTAGCTTCCACCGTAGAGCTCTGCACCCATCACACATCCTTCTTGTCTGGATGACTCCAGGACTCGTCGTGTCCTTCACATGTATTGTCCTTGCATGGTCCCATCCAGTCCTGTGGGAAAGCTGGGTGACAACCAATATGACCACCAGACCACATAGAGCAGGGGACCTCAACCTTCAGCGCCCCTGCTGTTATGGAACTACAACTCGCAGCTTGCACATTTGGTTGGCTGTTCTAGGAAATCTAACAGAAGTCTGTGGAACATGCTGAGAGTTGTAGTTCTCCAACAGCTGGAATGCCGGAGGTTGCTGACCCCTGGATGGCAGATATTTCAGTTGTGCTCCCCCTCTCGCTTCACTGGGCCGCGTCAGGATTCTGGGAAAGCTGAGTGACTACTACTATGTCCACTTGCATCCTCACACGGTCTGTCTGAGCTGTACGTTCTCTCCTCGCAGACGTACTGACCTGGACTGGAGGATGAGGACACAGGGTTGTGACAGCAGAGGGCGCTATACAATCAGAATTACCACGGGTGTGTATAACCCTGTTTATAAGGAGAGGAAACACAACCGGAGATAGAAGCCGCCATCATAGTGACGTCCCCCACCATGGTGGTGATCCCCGGGTACTATTCACAGGGATGGGGGAGGGGCATTATTATATGAAGGAGGAGTAACCTGAGGCTCCTGGGAGTATCAGGCATAGATCAAAAATTCGTACAACTGAACATTCCCTTTAAACCGCCAGCAAAGCTTTTTTCGGCCAACTTTGTGAAAACTGCAGCAAAAACCGTAATACTGCAGCAAAGTGTGAACAGAGCTTTGGGGCGCCTTTTTGCCTGTGAAATTTTGGCGTGCACATTGCACCAAATTTCCTCCTGCGGCCACATGGTGTCTGCCTGCCATTGTTTTCAATGGGAAACAGTGTTGAAGATCGCGGGGCGGCGGTTTATAGCTGCAACCGCGCCAAGAAGGGACCATTTTTTTTTTTTGCCACGGATTCCACGCAATGGGGAAACCGTAATATGTCTGAAAAAGAGAAGTGACCTGCCCATTCCCGATGCGGACTCCGAACGGAATACGCATCCACATTTCTCATTAAATTCCATGAGACCGCTCCAAAAACCGCGTCGCGTGTTCATCGAAAACGCACCAAAACTGTGTCAGGAAAAAAATGCATTAAAAAAAGCGGAATCCTGAAGCGCGTCAGTTTTCTGTCGGCCCTGTGTGAACATACCCAGATAGGAACATTTCCCACTTGCACACATTGCAGGATAGCCCCATCCACATGACTTAAAGGGGTCTTCTGATGAGATGAAGTTTGGTGGGGGCCCGACTGCTGGGACCCTACAGGTGACAAGAACGGGGTCCCTGTACCGTGGAGCGGCAAGTCAAACACGCTCACTGCAGCTACATTCATCTCTATGGGACTGCTGGAAATAGCTGAGGGCTGAGAAAGAATACATCTGCCCCCCCCCCCACTTTTATTTGGGGGTACAGGGCCCTGCTCACATTTTGGGTGGGGGTACTACAGCTGGAGACAGGGGATAATACCATCTAGCCCTTTAAAAGGCTTTTCCAGTGTTTTTTCAGTTTTTCACTATCTCTGCTTGCTGTCAAAAACATCCTTGCTGACATCCGGTAGCTGGAAACTCCAATGAGACCCAATACTTCTTGCAGCTGAGGGTCTGTTACAATCGCTTTCCTGCCTTGGCTTCAGTCTACCAATCCAGCATCCGATAATACAGAAAACCTGACGCCTATCCCATCAATGACGGATGAAAGGAATTTTACTGTAATACCCCTCAAAAGACTGCGTCCTGATTTGGAAAAGTTTCCAGGATTGAGCTGTCGCTTTCATTTAAAGGGTTAACGCAAGATTAGAAAACGTGTCTGCTTTCTTCCAAAAGACAGCGCCGCTCTTGTCCGCAGGCTGTGTGCGGCGCTGCAGCTGATCGCCATTCACTTCCATGGAGCTGCAGTACCACAATCGACCTGCGTATGGGTGTGGCGCTGTTTAGCCATCACAATGTCCCACAATGGGCTGTGGAGTAGTCCATGTATTTAGGGACATTAACCCTACGGCGGATCTCACCGCCATCTACGGAGCGTTTCCGTGTGCTGCTGTTCTCTGCTATCAGCCATTCTTAGAACGCTGCTGCACATAACTAATGACTTTAGGTTGGGGCTCTTCTTATATGGCTGGGGTACTGTCGGAGGGTGGTCTTGTACATGATGGGCTCTGCTCCAGCTTCTCATCGCCCACATATAATGACCCCCACACAAGGGCTTGGTATTCCTGTCAGCTGCCGGACCAGCCAGGGTTACCATGGCAACAGTGAGCCGGCGCTGCCTACGGTCAGTGTGCTGATGGGAGGGGGGATGCTGCATAACCTCCGCAGTCCTCCATGGGGATCGCTGGAGACGTTTCCCAGGATTCTGGATTATCAGAAGTCTGCAAATGTGCGCAATTTACATCTTCACGTATTTAAAGGGATTGCTCCATATTCACACTTGCCTATTTTTGATCATTTTCAGGGAGACACGCCGTGAAATGCAATGAAACCAGATCTTGTTCCTGGCATGCCCATCCAATGACTCCACTAACAGGGCAAGCGGAAGGCCAATCCCAAAAACAATGCCAGTAGAGTGCCCTATAAATAGTGCCAGTAGAGTGTCCTATAACCAGTGCCAGTAGAGTGCTCTTATAACCATTGTTAGTAGTGCCCCTATAAACAGTGACAGAAAACTACCCCTATAACCACTGCCAGTAAAGTGTCCATATAATTAGTGTTAGTAGAGTACCCCTATAAACAGCACCAGTAGAGTGCCACTATAAACAGTGCCAGAAGAGTGCCCTTATAACCAGTGCCAGTAAACTGTCCCTATAGACAGTGTAACTAGAGTGCCACTATAAGCAGTGCCAGTAGAGTGCACCTATAAATAGTGCCAGTATGTATTTTGCGGTCCTCAAAAAACGGATCTGCAAAAAATACGGATGACATCTGTGTGCATTCCGTATTTTGCGGAATGGAACAACATTGAAGTGAATGGGTCCGCATACGGTCCGCAAAAAAACGGAATGGACCCAAAAAGAAAATACGTTTGTGTGCATGAGCCCTTAGTAGAGTGACCCTATAACCAGTGCCAGTAAAGTGTCCCTATAACCAGTGTTAGTAGAGTGCCTTCTATGACCAGTGTTAGTAGAGTGCCTTCTATGACCAGTGCCAGTAGAGTGCCTTTATAATCAGTGTTAGTAGAGTGCCCCTATAAACAGTGCCAATAGAGTCCCCCTATAAATAGTGTCAGTAGAGTACCCTTATAAACAGTGCCAGCAGAATGCCCCTATGAAGAGTGCCCCTATAAAATGTGCCCGAAGGGTGCCCCTATAAACAGTGCCCTTATGACCAGTGCCAGTAGAATGCCACTATAAACAGTTTCAGTACAGTGTCCCAATAAACAGGATAAGTAGAGTGCCCCTATAAATTGTGTAAGCTGAGTGCTCCTATAAACAGTGTGGCTGGAGTGCTCTTACAAACAGTGCCAGTAGAGTGCCCCTATAACCAGTGCCACTAAAATGCCCCTATAACCAGAGTCAGTAGAGTGCCCCTATAAACAGTGGCAGCAGGATACCTATGTAAACAGTGCCGTAAACAGTGCCAGTAGAGTGCCCCTATAACCAGTGTCAGTAGAGTGCTCCTATAAAAAGTGCTGACATAAAGACCTTCTTTGCACTAGGTCACCAGGGATATTAGCATAAACGCCTTTCACTAACCTAGACCACCAAGGATATTACCATAAACACCATCACTTATCTACCTAAACCACAAGGGATGTTACCATAAACCCTATTTACTAACCCCGATCCCAGGGATGTTACTATAAACTCCTTCAGTAACCTAGACCACCAGAGATGTTGACATTAGACCTTTCACTAACTTAGACCCCCAGGGATATTATTATAAACCCCTTTCACTAACCTAGACCACCAGAGATGTTGGTATAGTTACCTGGACACTTACTGGCTGCCGTATGGAACATTATTTGGGAGCTATATGGAAATATTTATCTGATGCTTTTTTGGATTTCGCCAGTGAGAAGGAACAGCACCCAGGTCTCACTAGCAATAAAGCTTAACTGTTCATCCTGAGCTCTCCGGTTCATGAATATAATGCCAGTGAAGACTGATTCATTTGCAAAGGAGACGGAGCATGAGACGTGACTACATTACAATACAGATTTATGTGCTTGGATGGTGATAATTTCGGAGACAACACCAAGTGCCCTCCGTCATGGTTGTCACAAGGTATCTGTTACCCCATAGAGGAGCCCAAGATAATGGATAAATGGACAATTAAAGCCAAGTTCAGCTTTGTTTTATGTATTTAAAGGGTTCACTTACTTTTGCGGGGTCACAGGGAGCACAGCTGTGTACATTTTGCAGGTACAGACGACACAGAAGCCGCTCAGGCGTCATTCACATTCCCGCTGCCTGCGACCCCCGCACCTGTTTTTCATTTCCGCACTGTCAGGTCGATGAAGACAGGTTTTTTTTAACATTTGCCTGATCTTTGGAAATATGAATGGCTCCTCCTGTTACCAAGCAACTGAAAGCAGCGCATAGATATGTCATTACAGGCAATATCCCCGCAAGCATCAAATCCTAACCTCCAGCAAGGCTAGCTGTCTGAAGAGCGGAGATCTGGAGGAGTACATTCCCATCATCCATATTTTCTGTACCTCTGAAGCTGTCTGACCTGCTACATGTGCTCTTGGCAGCTGAAGGCATCTGTGTTGGTCCCATGTTCATATGTGCCCGCATTGCTGAGAAAAATGATGTTTTAATATATGCAAATGAGCCTCTAGGAGCAATGGGGGCGTTGCCGTTACACCTAAAGACTCTACTCTCTCTGCAACTGCCGTACTCTCTGCATGATTGACAGGACCAGGCAATGAAAACATCATCACACCTGGGCCTGTCAAAGTGCAGAGGGTGCGGCAGTTGTAGAAAGAGCAGAACCTCTAGGTGTAACATCAACGCCCCCGTTGCTCCTAGAGGCTCATTTGCATATATAAAACCTTCATTTTTCTCTGCAATGCGGGCACATATGAACATGGGACAGATGGCTTCAGCTGCCAAGTGCAAATGCAACAGGTCAGACAGTTTTATAGGTACAAATCTTCTGAAATCTGATGCCCTTTAACCACTTCAGCCCCGCTAGCTAAAACCCCCTTCATGACCAGAGCACTTTTTACACTTCGGCACTACACTCCTTTCACCGTTTATCGCTCGGTCATACAACTTACCACCCAAATGAATTTTACCTCCTTTTCTTCTCACTAATAGAGCTTTCATTTGGTGGTATTTCATTGCTGCTGACATTTTTACTTTTTTTGTTATTAATCGAAATTTTACAATTTTTTTGCAAAAAAAAAGACATTTTTCACTTTCAGCTGTAAAATTTTGCAAAAAAAACGACATCCATATATAAATTTTTCGCTAAATTTATTGTTCTACATGTCTTTGATAAAAAAAAAAATGTTTGGGCAAAAAAAAAAATGGTTTGGGTAAAAGTTATAGCGTTTACAAACTATGGTACAAAAATGTGAATTTCCGCTTTTTGAAGCAGCTCTGACTTTCTGAGCACCTGTCATGATTCCTGAGGTTCTACAATGCCCAAACAGTAGAAAACCCCCACAAATGACCCCATTTCGGAAAGTAGACACCCTAAGGTATTCGCTGATGGGCATAGTGAGTTCATAGAACTTTTTATTTTTTGTCACAAGTTAGCGGAAAATGATGATTTTTATTAGAATTTTTTTTTTTCTTACAAAGTCTCATATTCCACTAACTTGCGACAAAAAATAAAAAATTCTAGGAACTCGCCATGCCCCTCACGGAATACCTTGGGGTGTCTTCTTTCCAAAATGGGGTCACTTGTGGCGTAGTTATACTGCCCTGGCAATTTAGGGGCCCAAATGTATGAGAAGAACTTTGCAATCAAAATGTGTAAAAAATGGCCTGCGAAACCCGAAAGGTGCACTTTGGAATATGTGCCCCTTTGCCCACCTTGGCTGCAAAAAAGTGTCACACATCTGGTATCGCCGTACTCAGGAGAAGTTGGGGAATGTGTTTTGGGGTGTCATTTTACATATACCCATGCTGGGTGAGAAAAATATCTTGGTCAAATGCCAACTTTGTATAAAAAAATTGGAAAAGTTGTCTTTTGCCAAGATATTTCTCTCACCCAGCATGGGTATATGTAAAATGACACCCCAAAACACATTCCCCAACTTCTCCTGAGTACGGCGATACCACATGTGTGACACTTTTTTGCAGCCAAGGTGGGCAAAGGGGCACATATTCCAAAGTGCACCTTTCGGATTTCGCAGGCCATTTTTTACACATTTTGATTGCAAAGTACTTCTCACACATTTGGGCCCCTAAATTGCCAGGGCAGTATAACTACCCCACAAGTGACCCCATTTTGGAAAGAAGACACCCCAAGGTATTCCGTGAGGGGCATGGCGAGTTCCTAGAATTTTTTATTTTTTGTCGCAAGTTAGTGGAATATGAGACTTTGTAAGGAAAAAAGAAAAAAAATGAAAAATCATCATTTTCCGCTAACTTGTGACAAAAAATAAAAAATTCTAGGAACTCGCCATGCCCCTCACAAAATACCTTGGGGTGTCTTCTTTCCAAAATGGGGTCACTTGTGGCGTAGTTATACTGCCCTGGCAATTTAGGGGCCCAAATGTGTGAGAAGTACCTTGCAATCAAAATGTGTAAAAAATGGCCTGCAAAATCCGAAAGGTGCTCTTTGGAATATGTGCCCCTTTGCCCACCTTGGCTGCAAAAAAGTGTCACACATCTGGTATCGCCGTACTCAGGAGAAGTTGGGGAATGTGTTTTGGGGTGTCATTTTACATATACCCATGCTGGGTAAGATAAATATCTTGGTCAAATGCCAACTTTGTATAAAAAAATTGGAAAAGTTGTCTTTTGCCAAGATATTTCTCTCACCCAGCATGGGTATATGTAAAATGACACCCCAAAACACATTCCCCAACTTCTCCTGAGTACGGCGATACCAGATGTGTCACACTTTTTTGCAGCCTAGATGCGCAAAGGTGCCCAAATTCCTTTTAGGAGGGCATTTTTAGACATTTGGATCCCAGACTTCTTCTCACGCTTTAGGGCCCCTAAAAAGCCAGGGCAGTATAAATACCCCACATGTGACCCCACTTTGGAAAGAAGACACCCCAAGGTATTCAATGAGGGGCATGGCGAGTTCATAGAAATTAATTTTTTTTTGCATAGGTTAGCGTAAATTGATTTTTTTTTTATTTTTTTCTCACAAAGTCTCACTTTCCGCTAAGTTAGGACAAAAATTTCAATCTTTCATGGACTCAATATGCCCCTCACGGAATACCTTGGGGTGTCTTCTTTCCGAAATGGGGTCACATGTGGGGTATTTATACTGCCCTGGCTTTTTAGGGGCCCTAAAGCGTGAGAAGAAGTCTGGAATATAAATGTCTATAAATGTTTACGCATTTGGATTCCGTGAGGGGTATAGCGAGTTCATGTGAGATTTTATTTTTTGACACAAGTTAGTGGAATATGAGACTTTGTAAGAAAAAACAAACAAAAAAATATATATATTTCCGCTAACTTGGGCCAAAAAAATGTCTGAATGGAGCCTTACAGGGGGGGTGATCAATGACAGGGGGGTGATCAATGACAGGGGGGTGATCAATGACAGGGGGTGATCAATGACAGGGGGGTGATCAATGACAGGGGGGGTGATCACCCATATAGACTCCCTGATCACCCCCCTGTCATTGATCACCCCCCTGGTAAGGCTCCATTCAGACGTCCGTATGATTTTTACAAATCCATGGATCCATGGATCGGATCCGCAAAACACATGCGGACGTCTGAATGGAGCCTTACAGGGGGGTTATCAATGACAGGGGGTGATCAGGGTGACCACCCCCCTGTCATTGATCACCCCCCCCCTGTAAGGCTCCATTCAGACGTCCGTATGATTTTTACGGATCCATGGATACATGGATCAGATCCGCAAAACACATGCGGACGTCTGAATGGAGCCTTACAGGGGGGTTATCAATGACAGGGGGTGATCAGGGAGTGTATATGAGTGATCACCCCCCTGTAAGGCTCCATTCAGACGTCCGTATGATTTTTACGGATCCATGGATACATGGATCGGATCCGCAAAACACATGCGGACGTCTGAATGGAGCCTTACAGGGGGGTGATCAATGACAGGGGGGTGATCAATGACAGGGGGTGATCAGGGAGTGTATATGGGTGATCACCCGCCTGTCATTGATCACCCCCCTGTAAGGCTCCATTCAGACGTCCGCATGTGTTTTGCGGATCCGATCCATGTATCCATGGATCCGTAAAAATCATACGGACGTCTGAATGGAGCCTTACAGGGGGGTGATCAATGACAGGGGGTGATCAGGGAGTGTATATGGGTGATCACCCCCCTGTCATTGATCACCCCCCTGTAAGGCTCCATTCAGACGTCCGTATGATTTTTACGGATCCATGGATACATGGATCGGATCCGCAAAACACATGCGGACGTCTGAATGGAGCCTTACAGGGGGGTGATCAATGACAGGGGGTGATCAGGGAGTGTATATGGGTGATCACCCGCCTGTCATTGATCACCCCCCTGTAAGGCTCCATTCAGACGTCCGTATGTGTTTTGCGGATCCGATCCATGTATCCGTGGATCCGTAAAAATCATACGGACGTCTGAACGGAGCCTGACAGGGGGGTGATCAATGACAGGGGGGTGATCAATGACAGGGGGGTGATCAGGGAGTTTATATGGGGTGATCATGGGTGATCAGGGGTTTATAAGGGGTTAATAAGTGACAGGGGGGGGGGTGTAGTGTAGTGGTGTTTGGTGCTACTTTACTGAGCTGCCTGTGTCCTCTGGTGGTCGATCCTAACAAAAGGGACCACCAGAGGACCAGGTAGCAGGTATATTAGACGCTGTTATCAAAACAGCGTCTAATATACCTGTTAGGGGTTAAAAAAATCAGATCTCCAGCCTGCCAGCGCGCGATCGCCGCTGGCAGGCTGGAGATCCACTCGCTTACCTTCCGTTCCTGTGAGCGCGCGCGCCTGTGTGCGCGCGTTCACAGGAAATCCCGGCCCTCGCGAGATGACGCGTATATGCGTCGTCGTGCGCAGGGCTGCCGCCTCCGGACCGCACATCTGCGTTAGGCGGTCCGGAGGCGGTTAAGGAGATGTGATTCGAAGCATGGGTTTCAAAGGTGGTTTAAGACAATTAGATAAAGGCACACAATGCCTGGTTACTGACAAATTTGTTTTCCCCAAGAATGATTGGTTTGTGTGTGCTATGAGCAAAAGAAAAATAAGCACAGCTCACCCAGAGGCAGATGATGTGAACAGAGTTCTTGGCCAGTGTAGGGTAGCACGGATCCTTCCCTGGTCCTCTGCTATAGATCTAGGTCATGGTTTGGGGCTAAGAAAAAAGGCATCATGGATTCAGGCTGTGGAGAGAACATCAGGGTTTGGAGATGGTGGAAGAAACATTGTGTTTTGGGACAGGTAGAGGAAGGATCATGGTTCGGGGCTTTGCAGAATCAGGTCCTGAACGACTGAGATTAAAGACAGAACAATGAACTCTAAGGTGGTTAAAAGCATTTTACAGGGGAATGTAAGGACAATGTCCATGACCTCAAGCTGGAGAGACATTGGGTGATGCAACAAGACAAGAACCTGTAGCGCACAATAAATCAACTAAAGAATGGCGTAGACGTGACCTTAATCCTGTGGAGATGCTGTGGCCTGAAGAAGGCTGTGCAAGCAAGGCATCCCAGAACTAGTGATGAACTGAAACACATTTGCAGGGAGGAATGGTGCAAAATTACTCCTCAGCATTGTGCAAATCTTAATTGCAGCTACAGGAAATGGTCGTTGTAATTGCTGATAAAGGGGGATCTATCTACAAGGTATTAAGTTCTAAATCTGTAGATACCAGGCCCACTGCCCCCTGGGTGCTCTTCAGTACTGACATTCACAATGAGAAAACAAGTTGCCATATGCAGTAGTTGGATAAGATTTATTTTACTATGTTGCTTTTATTTTATGCTACACTTTATATCCCTCCCTTATTAAAGGGGTTCTCTGCTACTGGGACCCGCTATGAGCAGCTGTAATCTGTGGCTCAACCTGAAGCAGGTGTTCAATTTCCCTGCAGCTCCCCCACAGGAGAACTGAAGCATTGCATAACTCTCATTGAAATCAATGGTCTATCGATGTACTATATGGACATGCAGGGTCCTCCAGGGCGAAAGACACTCTTTGTAGCTGCTCTCAGCCCAGGTTGATAGATGAGGGTCCCCCCACCCCTCTTATAACTCAGGATTCCCTAATAGGATATTTATAAAGGAGCGATCAAGCCTCGTTCAGTTCATTATAAGAAGTAAATTATAAGGAAATAACCGCTGTTTTTTATTCTGCATGAGATGCTGTTAATTATAAGTTACCGAGATTTTTTCTTTTCCACTGCATTTTTCCCCGCTTTTGTCTAATGTAACGATGCCGCTCACAGGTTCCCCTCTAATCTATTCTTCTGTAACACATTAGTGCACCACGCTAATAATAACAGTTCACCTAATGGTGTACGCCACAAAAAAAGAGGATGTTATTAGCAATTACACAGACACGCCAAAGACAACGAAGGATTATTTCTGCATTGTTCCGTGACTTGTTAACTTCTGAATTCTCTCCACGCCAAGTAAACTTCCCATGATGTCGCCTGGCTGCGAGTGGAGCCCATTGACTCATGACAGTATAGAACGCGTATCACTTCTTCATTCTGAAAGGTAAAACCTGTCCTCTGTCCATTTATAACAGCCCTAAAATGAGCACCTTCACCCCAACATGGCACAATGCACTGATCTTCAATCTGGTTTGAAAATGTTAAACGGGGTCGAGAATTTCTAACAGATCCTGGTAAAATGTGCAAGCAGAGAACCCTCCCCCCTCCCCTTCCCAATACATCATTCGGCATCAATCCTATAAGACTTAAAGCGTGTTTCCAGACAAAATTTAAAATTGTCCATATATTCGTCATATCTTGGTCAATCAAGAGTTAGAGCAGTTGACAAAGTTTGGTAATTATGTTTCTATTACTTACCAAGATATTGTCATTTTTCACCCTTTATAACTAGGATTGTTAGAGTTAGAAGGTTTGGTGTGGACTGGCTCCACCACTAGCCCTAGTCTGGGTTAGGCAGAGTTTGGAAGGGAGAGGAAGCTGTGACTTGTGCTCCCTCTTCTAAAGCCTAAAAAACTACAGAGACTCACCGATCTCTGCATGATCTACAGATCTCTAGAGAACTAGAGAAAAGCTGCTAAAACTTTACTGCATTGAGGGAAATACTGTTAAGACACCCTTCACACCTGGACACGACTTGGCCAGTTATATCTCTAAAACCCTGCATCCCTCAGTGGACATTACAGTGTCACGGAAGGTGTACAGAAACTAGAAGACACAAAATGAAGATCCGACTGACTGGATCCAAAACTAAGGAACCAGAGGGTAAGCCCTGTAACAGACCAGGCTCTCTCCCTTACTGCTCAGCCTATGCAAAAATCTCTATGGTAGATTATTGCATATCCTCGTTCCTCGACTGTATGACACCTGAACACCCTATAATAGTGAGGGGACACGACCACCGGCTCCCTACACTTATTACGGAGGGAGTCAGGGTCACCTAGGATCCAGCAAACAGGAAAATACAAATGAATGAACAAACTTATCTGTAGAAGACTCAGTAGTAGCATCCAGCATGCACACACTCCAGGAAGTTGTATAAACCGCAAAGTGATGCAGTATGGGAAGGGATTTAAAGGGATGCAATCAGTGCAACTACATGACAGCTGAGAGAGGCTAACGAGATGAGAAAACGAAAGCAAAACAAAAGGAACCTCAAGCAGGAGGTTCTGAAGAACATCTGTCAGAGCTTCTCATGTCTGGTGGTGACAGTACCCCTCCTTCTACGAGTGGACTCCGGACACTCAGAGCCCACCTTCTCAGGATGGGACCTATGGAAAGCCCTGATGAGACAAGTGGCCTTAATGTCCGTCACTGGGACCCACATCCTCTCCTCAGGACCATAACCCTCCCAACCGCGGACAACACGAGAATCCACAATCCTAGAGACCTGAAATTCAAGATTACCATCAACCACAATCGGAGGAGGAGGCAAAGACGAGGGTACAATGGGTTGGACATAAGGTTTTAATAAGGACTTATGAAAAACATTATGGATCTTCCAAGTCTGAGGAAGATCAAGACGGTAGGCAACAGGATTGATGACGGACAAGATTTTGTAAGGCCCAATAAACTTAGGACCCAACTTCCAGGAGGGAACCTTCAATTTGATATTCTTAGTAGACAACCACACCAGATCACCAACATTCAGGTCCGGACCAGGCACACGTCTCTTATCCGCCACACGCTTATATCTCTCACTCATGCTCTTTAGATTATCCTGAATCTTTTGCCAAATAGATGACAAAGACGAGGAGAATCTGTCCTCATCAGGTAAACCAGAAGACCCCTCTCCAGAGAATGTCCCAAACTGCGGATGAAACCCATATGCACCAAAAAATGGTGACTTATCAGAGGACTCCTGACGACGGTTATTTAAAGCAAACTCAGCAAGGGACAAAAAAGAACACCAATCCTCCTGATTCTCCGCCACAAAACAGCGCAGATATGTCTCCAGATTCTGATTGACGCGCTCTGTCTGGCCATTCGACTGCGGGTGGAAAGCAGAAGAGAATGACAACCGAACCCCCAAGCGAGAACAGAAAGCCTTCCAGAATCTGGAAACAAACTGCGTGCCCCTATCAGAGACTATGTCTGAAGGAATACCATGCAATTTGACAATGTGATCAATAAATGCCTGCGCCAGCGTCTTAGCATTGGGCAAGCCAGGAAAAGGAATGAAATGCACCATTTTGCTAAAACAGGTCCACCACCACCAGAATCACAGTCTTCCCCGAGGAACGAGGCAGGTCCGTAATGAAGTCCATGGACAGATGTGTCCAAGGACGGGAAGGAATGGGTAACGGAAGGAGAGGACCTGATGGCCGTGAATGAGGGACTTTGGCACGAGCGCAGGTCTCGCAGGCTGCCACAAAATCCTCAGCCGACTTACGAAGCGCCGGCCACCAGAATCTCCGAGCGATGAGATCCACTGTGGCTCTTGCCCCCGGGTGCCCAGCAAGGACAGTATCGTGGTGCTCCTTAAAATCTTGTGTCTTAAAGCGAGAGGCACAAACAACCTCCCAGGAGGACAAAGATCAGGAGCCTCTGACTGGGCTACCTGCACCTCTGCCTCCAATTCAGGATAAAGAGCAGAGACCACCACACCTTCAGCCAAAATGGGACCCGGGTCTTCAAAATTCCCACCTCCCGGAAAACAACGTGACAGGGCATCCGCCTTCACATTCTTAACCCCAGGGCGGAACGTGACAACAAAATTAAACCTTGAAAAGAACAAAGACCATCTGGCCTGTCTCGGGTTCAGACGCTTGGCTGACTCCAAGTAGGCCAGATTCTTATGGTCAGTAAACACGGTAATAGGGTGTCTGGCTCCCTCTAGCCAATGGCGCCATTCCTCAAAAGCTAACTTGATGGCCAACAACTCCCTATCTCCCACATCGTAATTTCTCTCTGCGGAGGAGAGTTTCTTCGAGAAAAAGGCACACGGTCGCCATTTGGCAGGAGAGGGACCCTGAGACAAGACCGCACCCACACCCACCTCAGAAGCGTCCACCTCAACTATGAAGGGCAGAGAGATATCAGGTTGTACCAAGATGGGAGCGGAAGCAAAACTCTCCTTGATACTAGAAAAGGCCTTACGCGCCTCTACCGACCAGGAGGAAAAATCTACCCCCTTTCTAGTCATATCAGTGAGTGGTTTAACAACAGAGGAATAATTCAAAATAAACTTCCTGTAATAATTGGCAAAACCCAAAAAACGCATCAGCGCCTTCTGATTCTCAGGAAGCTCCCACTCAAGCACAGCGCGGACCTTCTTGGGGTCCATGCGAAAACCAGAAGCGGAGAGAAGAAACCCCAGAAATTGAATTTCTGGAACCGCAAACACACATTTTTCCAGTTTAGCGTACAATTTATTCTCCCACAGGATGAGCAAGACCTGACGTAGGTGGTCCCTATGAGTTTTGAAATCAGGAGAAAAAATCAAAATGTCATCTAGATACACTAATACAAATTTCCCCATTAAATGATAAAAAATGCTGTTCACAAAATACTGAAAGACGGCTGGAGCATTCATCAAACCAAAAGGCATAACCAAATTCTCAAAATGGCCCTCAGGGGTATTGAAGGCCATCTTCCATTCATCTCCTTCTCTGACCCTGACCAGGTTGTATGCCCCTCTTAGATCCAACTTGGAAAAAACTTTAGCCCCAACAATCTGGTTAAACAGGTCCGGGATCAGAGGAAGCGGATAAGGGTCACGAATTGTGATACTGTTCAGCTCCCTGAAATCCAGACATGGTCTTAAAGAACCATCTTTTTTCTTAACAAAGAAAAAAACAGCAGCAACAGGTGACTTCGAGGGTCGTATGTGTCCCTTTCTCAGACTCTCAGAGATATAAGCACGCATAGCGACCCTTTCAGGTTGGGAGAGATTGTATAAACGAGATTTAGGCAGCTTGGCGCCTGGGGTGAGATTAATAGGGCAATCGTACTCCCTGTGAGGAGGCAAGTCCTGAACACCACTCTCAGATAACACATCCGAAAATTCTGAGAGAAAAGATGGTACAGTCTTAGTAGAAACCTCAGAAACAGATGTCGAGAGGCAATTCTCTCTGCAAAAGTCACTCCAACCATTTATTTGCCTCGCTTGCCAATCAATGGTGGGGTTATGTTTAGTGAGCCAGGGTAGCCCCAACACTAGAGGAGTAGGCAACCCGCTTAGGACGAAACATGACACATCCTCAACATGAGCATCACTCACAATCAAACGGATATTGTGAACTATGCCCTTTAATGATTTCTGAGAAAGTGGAACGGAATCAATAGCAAAAACAGGTATATCCTTTCCCAAAGTGCACACCTGGAAACCATGAGTTATAGCAAATTGATTATCAATGAGATTGACAGCTGCTCCACTATCTACAAAAATCTCACAAAAAATGTTCTTGCTCTCTAGCGCCACCCTGCAGGTAGGACAAAACGGGAACAACAAGCAAACGGAAAAGCTTTAATCTCCGCATCAACCATGCCAATAGTAACAGATGGAACATTTTTAGAGGATTTTTTTCTTTTTGTTTCTTTATTACTCTAAAAAAACTGCCTGAATCTCCTAGAGGGACAACCATTTGCCAAATGATTTATACCTCCACAACAGAAACAAACCTTCCTATGAGGGCTGAATCTTCTATTGTCAGAGGCAATCAAACCCAGTTGCATGGGCTCCTGCTCAGAGGGGATTGAGAGCGACTGAGACCCCTGTGCACTGAATGAGACCGCCGCACTGTCCTTGGACTGAGTATGACAGGAAGGAGTGATCTCTCCTCTCTCTCTAAGACGCCTGTCAATACGAACGGCCCGAGACATGGCGGAGTCCAAGGAGGTAGGTCTCTCATGAAAGGCAAATGCATCTTTCAATCCCTCTGAAAGACCATGGCAAAATTGACTTTGGAGTGCAGCATCATTCCAACCAGTATCAGCTGCCCATCTCCGAAATTCTGAACAGTATATCTCTGCGGACTGTTTACCCAGGCATAAAAGACGTAGTCTAGACTCAGCCAGAGCAATACGATCCGGATCATCATATATCTGACCCAGGGCTAAAAAAAATTCATCCACTGAACGGAGGGGCCGTGCCCCCACCGGCAGCGAAAAGGCCCAGGACTCAGCGTTATCCCCGAGCAGCGAGATGATGATCCCCACCCTCTGCTCCTCATCACCAGAGGAATGGGGAAGTAGGCAAAAATGGAGTTTGCAAGCCTCTCTAAAACGAACAAAATTCTCACTATCCCCGGAGAACGTATCCGGGAGCGAGATCTTAGGCTCAGAACAAACTCCATGAACGCAAGCTGAACCGGTCACCTGAAACTGAGAAACAGTTTTACGGAGATCTGCTACCTCCAATGAAAGACCCTGCATGTGTTCAGTCAAAAGTGAAACCGGATCCATGCTTGAGATGGTTTTGGCGGTTTATAATGTCACGGAAGGTGTACAGAAACTAGAAGACACAAAATGAAGATCCGACTGACTGGATCCAAAACTAAGGAACCAAAGGGAGAGCCCTGCAACAGACCTGGCTCTCTCCCTAACTGCTCAGCCTATGCAAAAATCTCTATGGTAGATTATTGCATATCCTCGTTCCTCGACTGTATGACACCTGAACACCCTATAATAGTGAGGGGACACGACCGCCGGCTCCCTACACTTAATACGGAGGGAGTCAGGGTCACCTAGGATCCAGCAAACAGGAAAATACAAATGAATGAACAAACTTATCTGTAGAAGACTCAGTAGTAGCATCCAGCATGCACACACTCCAGGAAGTTGTATAAACCGCAAAGTGATGCAGTATGGGAAGGGATTTAAAGGGATGCAATCAGTGCTACTACATGACAGCTGAGAGAGGCTAATGAGATGAGAAAACGAAAGCAAAACAAAAGGAACCTCAAGCAGGAGGTACTGAAGAACATCTGTCAGAGCTTCTCAGATGTCTGGTGGTGACATACAGCCACCATAGAAATAGTACTATTGCCCGCCACGATTCTGCAGGTCTGGACTCGATTTATTCTTCATCCCCAAGTTAACTACCCCCTTATTTGCTGCTTCGGAAGACAACCCCTGGGGTCCAGGTAGGAGCACCGGGACACATACAAAACATTAAGAGACATTGTAGGTCATTCTATACCACTCGGCCCTTCCTACACCTGGGTACCACCACCAACACCATTTCTTAAAGGGACTCTGTCCCGTTGTTGCTTCACTGCAACTGGCGTCACAAATATTTCTTGAAGGGACCCTTTGTTGCTGTCGGACGTCGCAGGAGAAGACGGCCATAACTCCCTCTCTTGCCTAAATTCATACATCATTATCTGGGAAGAGCTGCACTGTGTACAGCTGGAACAGGGTTTTGCTGTAAATAGATGTACTACAACTCCTATTCTACACTTCAGTAAAGAGAGACGTTTATTCTGCTACCTCTGGTCTGGTTATTGACTCCTACACCATACGCCGGCCGTTGCACCTACATCTCCTGCCTTGCACTCATGCAAACACTCAAAATCACAGGCACCCCAATTACCATCAGGCAGGGTGTGCCCTGGGAGAATTAAGGGAGTGCCCTCTTTTCACTGCACAGCCCTAGGGGGGAACAGTGTGAGGAAAGGGACTGTAAAAGCCGGAGCCACTACCACTCCCATCCTCCACTCCGGCTCCTCGGCGCCAACACTGTTCTGATACAGAGCTCAGTCTTGTACACAGCAATATCAGCTCTGCACAATGCTCTGTAAGGAATGTAGTTACTTGGGGCAGGATCCTATAATAATCCGAGTGTTCCTATTATATCCGGTGACAGACGCGCGCTGCATTCCCTTCCAGGCTGCACCAGCTCCACAAACTACACCTTCAGTCTATGGTAATCGCCTGAGAAATAAGATTTTCTTTATGAATTTTATTGCTTTGTACCTGAAATGCTCTGGCGGGTATTTGTGGGGGTTGTGCCAAATTATCACAGCCTAGTCACAGGAAGAATAAGAGTGGCCAGGAATAGAGACAGTGCTGCAATACCATTCACGACCACTTACCAGTGTACGGAGCTCTGACGGACCTGCGCCTGTTGCCAAGCACAACAGCCCTTTCAAACAGCTTATAAATGGAGACATGTTGATTTGACATTTATGGCCATCAATAATACAGAACCATAAAACCTGAAGTGATGTTAGCCAGCCACTAGATGGTAGTACTGCAAATTGGAATGGTGCCCTGCTCTATAGAAAGTGCTGCCCCCTTTGTGTGATGCAAGGATTAGAAGAGGCCCTAATATAAGGGCTAGCCTGATGCCATGCTCTTCAGTGTGGCTATGAGACACATGCAGTTCATGTGCTGGGGGTGAACGCTGAATATGGCCTGCTGCAGGTGAGGGCAAACCTTTACAAATACATATGTCACGGCCTCGGTGTTGTGCATGTGACACGTGCCAGGGGCAACGCATTTATGTTGGCTTGTATGTGCCTTTCTCCCCTTCTCCTGGTTCCTCCCCTGTTTGGTGCTGGAGGGATTAATTACCTTGCTGGGTGTGGTCACAAGGTGCTTCTTATACCTGTGGCCTTTGGCCAGGAGTCAGTTGTACTCCAGCCATGGTGTGTGCTGGAGTTATGCTCCTTGTCTGGATGTTCCATCTTCCAATGTGAGGGCCACCTAGTGGGACATCGATGTCTCCTCCATGTTTCCCTACCTTACCTGGTGTTATGTTTGGTGTGGGTATATGTTCTGGGGTTGTTGTATGTCTAGTTGCTGTTTCATGTTTGGTCAGTGTTTTATGTATCATTCTGTCCAGCATGAATGCTAGATGTTCCCCTGTTTGTCTGTTGTGGCCTCCGGAAGGGGGTCTCATGGTTTCCCGGAGGGATGAACCAAAAGTCAAGTCTGTGAGCTGTTGCTGGAGTGTTGGTTCCTGTGTGTCAGTATGTACTGCATCCGTTTGGTGTTTGGATTGCAGAACGTTTGTATGGGTTCCAGTTTACCTTGGTGTGGTTTTCTGTTGTCCCATTCAAAATAATAGCAAAGACAGGTGCACTCTGCGGTCTTACTAAACCCTCAAACTGATTTTAAAATTGAGAGATTAGCCAACATGTCCTACGGTCCAGAGCGCACCTGTCTTTGCTATTATTTTGTTATATTGTTTATCACATCCACATAATTGCCATCTTGTGTAGGATGTCTATTGTGGTACTTGTGGTTCGCTGCGGGCATCCTCCATTGTATGTATTTTTGCTGGGGATAGTCATTAGCAACGGGCCACAAGTGCAGGATTTGCTCCCCTGTATATATGCACGACTGCATGTGGGTTTGAGCACCTCCTGCCTGTTTAATACCACGCAATTCTTTTCAGTCTGTTGTACCATTCAGCAGCTGCAGCAGGTAAGTGACCAAGCCTTCCTGGGTTTTTGGTTCAGTGGTTATCCCCGCCACTGGATACTTACCTGCCGTTCCACTTGGCTACCTCTTCTTGCTACTAGGCCGGTTAACCTCTTTAACCCCGCTAGCTGAAACCCCCTTCATGACCAGAGCACTTTTTACACTTCTGCACTACACTACTTTAACCGTTTATCGCTCGGTCATGCAACTTACCACCCAAATGAATTTTACCTCCTTTTCTTCTCACTAATGGAGCTTTCATTTGGTGGTATTTCATTGCTGCTGACATTTTTACTTTTTTTGTTATTAATCGAAATTTAACGATTTTTTTGCAAAAAAATGACAATTTTCACTTTCAGCTGTAAAATTTTGCAAAAAAAACGACATCCATATATAAATTTTTCGCCAAATTTATTGTTCTACATGTCTTTGATAAAAAAAAAATGTTTGGGCAAAAAAAAAAATGGTTTGGGTAAAAGTTATAGCGTTTACACACTATGGTACAAAAATGTGAATTTCCGCTTTTTGAAGCAGCTCTGACTTTCTGAGCACCTGTCATGATTCCTGAGGTTCTACAATGCCCAGACAGTAAAAAAAAACACAAATGACCCCATTTCGGAAAGTAGACACCCTAAGGTATTCGCTGATGGGCATAGTGAGTTCATAGAACTTTTTATTTTTTGTCACAAGTTAGCGGAAAATGATGATGATTTTTTTTTTTTCTTACAAAGTCTCATATTCCACTAACTTGCGACAAAAAATAAAAAATTCTAGGAACTCACCATGCCCCTCACAGAATACCTTGGGGTGTCTTCTTTCCAAAATGGGGTCACTTGTGGCGTAGTTATACTGCCCTGGCAATTTAGGGGCCCATATGCGTGAGAAGTAGTTTGCAATCAAAATCTGTAAAAAATGGCCTGCGAAATCTGAAAGGTGCACTTTGGAATATGTGCCCCTTTGCCCACCTTGGCTGCAAAAAAGTGTCACACATGTGGTATCGCCGTACTCAGGAGAAGTTGGGGAATGTGTTTTGGGGTGTCATTTTACATATACCCATGCTGGGTGAGAGAAATATCTTGGCAAAAGACAACCTTTCCCATTTTTTTTTTATACAAAGTTGGCATTTGACCAAGATATTTTTCTCACCCAGCATGGGTATATGTAAAATGACACCCCAAAACACATTCCCCAACTTCTCCTGAGTACGGCGATACCAGATGTGTCACACTTTTTTGCTGCCAAGGTGGGCAAAGGGGCACATATTCCAAAGTGCACCTTTCGGATTTCGCAGGCCATTTTTTACACATTTTGATTGCAAAGTTCTTCTCACACATTTGGGCCCCTAAATTGCCAGGGCAGTATAATTACTCCACAAGTGACCCCATTTTGGAAAGAAGACACCCCAAGGTATGCCGTGAGGGGCACAGCGAGTTCCTAGAATTTATTTTTTTTTGTCACAAGTTAGCGGAAAATGATGATTTTTTTTTTTTTTTCTCTTTTTTCCTTTACAAAGTCTCATATTCCACTAACTTGCGACAAAAAATAAAAAATTCTAGGAACTCGCAGTGCCCCTCACGGAATACCTTGGGGTGTTTTCTTTCCAAAATGGGGTCACTTGTGGCGTAGTTATACTGCCCTGGCAATTTAGGGGCCCATATGTGTGAGAAGTACTTTGCAATCAAAATGTGTAAAAAAATGGCCTGCGAAATCCGAAAGGTGCACTTTGGAATGTGGGTCCCTTTGCCCACCTTGGCTGCAATAAAGTGTCACACATCTGGTATCGCCGTACTCAGGAGAAGTTGGGGAATGTGTTTTGGGGTGTCATTTTACATATACCCATGCTGGGTGAGAGAAATATCCTGGCAAAAGACAACTTTTCCAATTTTTTTTATACAAAGTTGGCATTTGACCAAGATATTTATCTCACCCAGCATGGGTATATGTAAAATGACACCCCAAAACACATTCCCCAACTTCTCCTGAGTACGGCGATACCAGATGTGTGACACTTTTTTGCAGCCTAGATGTGCAAAGGGGCCCAAATTCCTTTTAGGAGGGCATTTTTAGACATTTGGATCCCAGACTTCTTCTCACGCTTTAGGGCCCCTAAAAAGCCAGGGCAGTGTCAATACCCCACATGTGACCCCACTTTGGAAAGAAGACACCCCAAGGTATCCAATGAGGGGCCTGGCAAGTTCATAGAAATTAATTTTTTTCGCATAAGTTAGCGGAATTTTTTTTTTTTGTTCTCACAAAGTCTCACTTTCCGCTAACTTGGGACAAAAATTTCAATCTTTCATGGACTCAATATGCCCCTCAGCGAATACCTTGGGGTGTCTTCTTTCCGAAATGGGGTCAGTTGTGGGGTGTTTGTACTGCCCTGGCATTTGAGGGTCTCCGCAATCATTACATGTATGGCCAGCATTAGGAGTTTCTGCTATTCTCCTTATATTGAGCATACAGGTAATGAGATTTTTTTTTCCGTTCAGCCTCTGGGCTGAAAGAAAGAAATGAATGGCACAGATTTCTTCATTCGCATCGATCAATGTGGATGAAAAAAATCTCTGCCAAAAAAAAAAAAGGAGGGGAAAGGTGTCTGCCAGGACATAGGAGCACCGCCCAACATCCATACCCACTTAGCTCGTATGCCCTGGCAAACCAGATTTCTCCATTCACATCAATCGATGTGGATGAATAAATCATTGCCGGGATTTTTATTTTTTTATATACAAAGTGTTTGCCAAAGCATAGGAACACCGCCTCCTCCTCAGCTCGTATGCCTCGGCAAACGTATCTGTTACTGCAGAGGAGAAATCTCGTCTTGCAGCGCCGCATACACCGACTTGCGTGTAATCTGACAGCAGCGCAATGCTTCTGTCAGAATGCACATCAGTGCTGCAGCTAGTCGATCGGTTGGTCCACCTGGAAGGTAAAAATATAAAAAAAAAAGAAAAAACCAGGCCGCAACGCAATAATTTTATTAACTTTGCAACAGAACATATAAACTTTAACTTTTTTAACTGAACATTAACCTTTTTGCTTACTGGTGTTTATATATATATATATATTTTTTTTTTTACCTTTATAGAACAAACCTCTCCTTCCCCATGGGTCAATGTACAAAGCGCAAATCGCCCAAAGATGTGGCGAAGTGCGTTATGCACTTTGTCCTAGGTGAAAGGAGAGGTTTGCAGCAGCTGTGTGTGAATGGGCCCTAATAGCCCTGTGTACCTGTCCTGGTGAGATGATCCCTATGCTAATAGTGTACCTGTGAGTGGTACTTCCGGAAACACTCTCCAAAGCATAGGGCAGGGTGGTCAGGACAGAAATAGCGGGTGTCATGCCTTATTCCACTCCTGCTACAGACACAACATCTTTTTCGGGGTGACGGTTGGGTTGAGGTACCAGGAACGACATTGGGGAAATGTCGCTCGTGTAGACGGCTAACTACACTGGTGGATGGGGCCACGGAACCTCCTGGGTACAGGAGGTTCTCGATGATCTCTTCCTGAAATTTGAGGAAGGATCCAGTTCTCCCAGCCTTACTGTAGAGAACAAAACTATTATACAGAGCCAATTGAATTAAATATACAGACACCTTCTTATACCAGAGTCTGGTTCTGCGGGAAACTAAATACGGAGACAACATCTGGTCATTGAAGTCCACCCCTCCCATGTGGAGGTTATAGTCGTGGACTGAGAGGGGCTTTTCAATGACACGGGTTGCTCGCTCAATTTGTATTGTCGTGTCTGCGTGAATGGAGGAGAGCATGTAAACGTCACGCTTGTCTCTCCATTTCACCGCGAGCAGTTCTTCGTTACACCGTGCGGCCCTCTGCCCCCTTGCAAGACGGGTGCTAACGAGCCGTTGGGGGAAGCCCGCGCGACTAGTTTGCGCGGTACCACAGGCGCCAATCCGTTCTAGAAACAAATGCCTAAAGAGGGCCACACTTGTGTAAAAATTGTCCACATAAAGATGGTACCCCTTGCCGAATAAGGGTGACACCAAGTCCCAAACTGTCTTCCCACTGCTCCCCAGGTAGTCGGGGCAACCGACCGGCTCCAGGGTCTGATCTTTTCCCTCATAGATCCGGAATTTGTGGGTATAGCCTGTGGCCCTTTCACAGAGCTTATACAATTTGACCCCATACCGGGCGCGCTTGCTTGGGATGTATTGTTTGAAGCCAAGGCGCCCGGTAAAATGTATCAGGGACTCGTCTATGCAGATGTTTTGCTCTGGGGTATACATATCTGCAAATTTCAGGTTGAAGTGGTCTATGAGGGGCCGAATTTTGTGGAGCCGGTCAAAAACAGGGTGGCCTCTGGGACGGGAGGTGCTGTTATCACTAAAGTGCAGGAAACGCAGGATGGTCTCAAATCGTGTCCTGGACATAGCAGCAGAGAACATGGGCATGTGATGAATCGGGTTCGTGGACCAATATGACCGCAATTCATGCTTTTTAGTTAGACTCATGTTGAGGAGGAGGCCCAGAAAAGTTTTAATTTCGGAAACTCGGACTGGTTTCCACCGGAAAGGCTGGGCATAATAGCTTCCCGGGTTGGCGGGTATAAATTGTGTGGCATATTTGTTTGTTTCGGCCACAACTATGTCTAAGAGCTCCGCAGTCAAGAACAGCTCAAAAAATCCCAGGGCCGAACCGATCTGAGCTGTCTCAACCCGAACTCCAGACTGGGCAGTGAAAGGGAAAACTACAGGTGCGGCTGAAGTTGGGGACTGCCAATCAGGGTTTGCCAGCACCTCAGGGATTCTAGGGGCTCTACGGGCACGTCTTTGCGGTGGCTGCAACGGGGTTACTACTGCACGTGCCACCGTACCAGCTTAAACTGCCCTTCTGGTGCTCGCCACTTCACCAGGTTGTACGGCAGTGCTGGTACTAGGTCCAGGATGGGCTGCGCTGCTGGTGTATGCCTCACCACGTAATCCGACAGCACCAGCCCCACTCTGCTGCTCTTGAAGCGGATCCTGCGCAACCTGCGGTCTAGCGACACGGGGCCGAGTACGCCTGCTGCTATCAGGGACCTCAGCCTCCTCGTCCGAACTTTGGGTCAGAGAGCCACTGCTTTCTACAGGTTCGTATTCTGACCCGCTGGATTCATCAGATGAGGGTTCCCATTCCTCATCCGACTGGGTCAGAAGCCTGTAGGCCTCTTCAGAAGAATACCCCCTGTTTGACATGTGGGCAACTAAATTTAGGGGTATTCCCTGAGACTACCCAAGAAAAAAAAGCAAGCCTGTCTTACAAAGGGGAGGCTAGCGAAGTACCGGAGGCCGCTGCGGTTGATAAAAAATATCAAAACAGATTTTTTTATCGCTGCAGTGCGTGTAAAGTGAATGTGCAGCGATCAAAAAAAAATTTTTTTTTTGTCACTGCGGTGGGGCGGGTGTGGGCGAACGCACGTGTGGGCGACCGATCAGGCCTGATCGGGCAAACACTGCGTTTTGGGTGGAGGGAGAACTAAAGTGTAAAGCAACACTGGAAAATGCCGCGCTCATCCACAGGAAGCCAGGAGCCCGGACCTCGCCCCGAACCCTGGGCGCACAATGGATCCTAAAAGAAAGAAAGATGGTCCAGCTGGACCATCTTTCTTTCTTTTGAGAACTAAAGTGACACTAATACAATTATAGATCTGACCGTGATCAGTTTTGATCACTTCCAGATACTATAAAAGTACAAATGCTGATTAGCGATACGCTAATCAGCGAATAACGGACTGCGGTGCGGTGGGCTGGGCGCTAACCAATCCCTAAACTACCTAACCAAGGGGCCTAAACTATACTAAAACCTAACAGTCAATACCAGTGAAAAAAAAAAGTGACAGTTTGCACTGATCACTTTTTTCCTTTCACTAGTGATTGACAGGGGCGATCAAAGGGGTGATCAAAGGGTTAATTGGGGTTCAGGGGGGTGATCTGGGGCTAAGTGTGTAGTGTTGGTGTACTCACTGTGTAGCCTGCTCCTCTGCTGGATCCAACCGACGAAAAGAACCAGCAGAGGAGCAGGGAAGCCATATAACACCTTATATTTACTAATATGATCTGTTATCTGGCCTTTGATTGGATTTTTTTAAAATCATCAGCTTGCCAGCCGCGATCATTGGCTGCCAAGCTGATGACGAAATACTCCTCGACGAAATGCCGACCCGAACTGCGCATGCGCGGGCCGGCAAAGCGCGTCATCTCGCATCTCGCGAGATGACGCGTATATGCGTGACTCTGCGCAGCGCTGCCGCCTCCGGACCACACATCTGCGTTAGGCGGTCCGGAGGTGGTTAAGACTCCTGTTCTTCCATGTCTTAGAAGAACAGGTCGTATCTCCCCTGCTCCTATGTGAGGGATTATCAGGGCGACTCAGGGTCCTAGGTATCCTGGGTATGAGCCGTCCTACCTTCCAGGTCTGCTCATACGGTGAGAAGTTAGGGCGAGGATTAGGGACGCTTTAGGAGGTGACCTGCTCCCTTATCTGTGGTTTCTGGCCTGGTGAAATTGTACGGTGGGGGGTTTCCCTCACTCCCCACCGTGACAACATGCCATGACAGAGGAGTGGGTCCCCTGCATGAAAAGTGGCACAGTACAAACAGAAACTGCATCCCAAACCAAGGGTACATCAGAGATCAGATCTGCAATATAGTCCCTGGCAAAGCACATGAGCAGTGGTTGCCAGGGCTGTGACTGCCAAAGATAAGATGGCTGTAGATCCAGTTGCAGCAACCAAACTGCCAGGTGAGAACCAAATCCTCTTAAGAGGAGGGAGCAGGAGAAAGGTTAGTACAGCCAGGCCAAAGTGGAGCCAATGCCCTAGTCCATGTGTCAGCTCCTGAGAACACTCGAGCAGCAGGGGGGGTAATGCCTTTGGCAGGTGTTGTAGCTGCGCATGTGTGCAGACCCCGAACTAGACACCAAGGCCCCTAAAGCAGGTAGATCTCCATTTGGACTAGAATATGGGTTCTAAATAGTTAAGGATTCTGCCTTTTAAGACTGTGTCTCACCATGAGAACCACTAAGAGTAATGTTCCTTTTAAGAGACTGGTAACCAGTAGGCGTATGTGCCTTCCTTGAGTCGCTGTAAATATATGGCTATGGAATGTTGTCAAGTACTGTGCCCTCCTGTGAAAGATGTAAGTGTAACGCAAAGCAATTTAGAAAATATCCTTCACATCTGCGTTACGTCTTCTGTTTATAACAGAAGCCATAATGCTGTCATGGATCGGTGGCACAACAGATACCACCAGCACTTGATGGACAACTATGACTTATGGGATCCTTCGGGTTCTGCCAAGGTGTCCATCATTTTTCAGCATTATTCACTAAGCCTGTGGTGCAGATGGAGGTAGCCCAGTACTGATATATCATTAATATTAAGATTTGGGGTGGCTTAGACATCCGTAAAGGAGGCACAACCCTACGGGCGGCTCTCATCATGGCCTAGACATGTCTCTCTGGAGATATGTTCTTCTACTGAAACTTTTTTGCTTTGATTTTGCAAAAATGACAGAGAAAGGAGCTGGTAATGTGCTGCTCATGAGTTTGTGTTGTAGTTTTTCTCTGTTATTTTGTTGATATATTTTTGCCCCTTTGTTTCTGTGCGTTTTACGTCTTCCTCGTGTCAGATAACAAGGCAGCTGAAGGCATATCTGCCAGGGAGAAGGGGAAAGGTATAATTTGAGAGCTTTGTTTTTTCCTTTTCAGGGGAATTCTAAAATCCATTGTGTCACATTTACATGATAAGAGCTTTGCAAATGAATGTTATTTTCTGCTGTACGATGTTCTCGTTGAAGATCCCCTCCTGTCATGTCAGCAGCTTATAACTTGTTTGCTTGCGCCTGGTGCCTCGTGCCTCTTTTCTTCTTCATGCTCCTCCCATTTAAATCTTCACTTAAGGCCGAATGCACACGGCCGTGTTCCGCTGTTCAAAGTCCATGTCTGAGCATTAAAAATCTTGTATCTTATATTTTATTTTATGTCCTCATCTCCGTAGTGTATATAGAAGAGAGGGAAGGTTCCGGGGCATTGCTATAAGGCAGGGCTGGCCAACCTGCGGCTCTCCAGCTGTTGTAAAACTACAATTCCCACCATGCCCTGTTGTAGGCTGATAGCTGTAGGCAGTCTTTGCATGCTGGGAGTTGTAGTTTTGCAACATCTGGAGAGCCGCAGGTTGGCCATCCCTGCTATAAGTGTAGTGTACGGGAGAGTAATACCCCGTCACTACAGAAGGGTCACTTGGGTATTGTCGTTCCCCCTGTATTTATGGGGAGGTTGGTAGAGAACATCTTGTCAATGTACTGCTATGTATTTTCCCTGTTACTGTGAAACGTGCATGTGCAGGCCGGCTAGGGTGTTATTCCAGCTCTGAGTCACTAGAGGGAGCTAGGGAGCCCTAGTTTATATAAGGCCCAGTCAGGGAGGAGTGAGCAGGCAGACAGTGGGAGAAGGAGTCAGAGATGATCCTGTGTCTGAGTCAAGGCCAGGCCATGGGCCTGTGAAAGTGGAGCAGGCCTGAAGCCTGCCGACTAGGAGAGGGTGTTATAGGCCCTGTAACCGGGTTCCTGATCCAAGGAAAAGGTTCCCCTCCTGAGTCATCATCCGTTTAATCCGAAACATCTTAATCAACCAGCCGGGACACAGAATAGAACAGAGGCCATTCTGATAAAGCAAGAGGTACTCAAGATAACAGAGGAGGTACTAGATAAAGATAGCTTCAAGGATACGCCAGAGATAGGGCATTAGACCTTGGAGAATAAGTCACATGTTTCAGGACCAGTCAGGAATAGAGTGCAAGCCGCCTGTACTGCATCTCCTGTAATCAACACTCTGTAAAGAACATTGCTTAAACCGACCAGTCTGTAATTTCTATGAAACCACTGTCTACTCCTGTAAAACCAACAGTTTTCATATGGAACTGCGCTTCCACCTATGTCCGTGCAAGATTACTACTGACATTCAGTAAAGTTCCAGTTTTTGGTTGGCTATCCCGTGGTTGTTCCGTTATTCCACATTACTTTACACGGCGTGTCACCGTTTAATTGACACTGGCGTCACGAACATTTTCATACTGCCTGTTCCAGTCGCTGCCCAGATTGAAGACGACAGTGAATCCCAGGTTAGTGGGTTGCTCTGCACTACAAAGCCCAGCATACACTACTGACCCCCCTGGGACACTGTATAAGGGAAGCAGGGCAAGCGGCTGCTGAGGGGCCCGAACTCAGAAGGGGCCCACCCAGGAGGAAGACTAAAAGATTTTATTGTCAGGGCCCACTCATCAGTATTATACAGTGACATTATATGGACAGAGCTGCTGTTGGGCCTGGTCTGGGAGAGTGATCTTGACCAGCCACAGGAGTGGGGGTTGCACGGGAGAAGAAAGTTGTAAAAAAGTTGCTGGGGGGTCCCGTTCAAAAATGTGCTGTGGAGCCAAGTCATTTCTAGTTATGCCACTGGGAAGGTTCATATACAAAGCAGCCTACAGCTACTGATGGAGGGTCCAGAGGAAGAAGGCCTTCAGCCCTCAGGCCAGTGTTAACCTCTTTACTGCTCTAGCCCACCAGGAATGTTACTATAAAGGGGTTGAGTCACAAAACATATTTTACATTTTTCAAACAAGCACTTGAATCTGAATACTGTAATGAAATTGCATGTAATTAAAAATTTAGTATAGCCAGTGAGCTATTCAATAAAATCTATCTGTATAGCGCCACCTGGATGCAGAACTTTACATTTTTCCACATTGAACCCCATTTGCCAAGTTGATGCCCAATCACTGAGTGTTCAAGTCAGCTTGTAGTATATGGACATCTTCCATAGACTGCACAGTACTACACAGCTTAGCGTCATCTGCAAAAATAGAAATGGTGCTATTAATCCCGTCCTCGATATCGTTTAATAAATAAATTAAATAATAGAGGACCCAGCACTAAACCTTGGGGTCACCACTTATAACCCGGGACCATTCTGAATAGGAATCATTGACCACAACTATAGATATTGCATTTAACTTGTTCAGTGCTCTAGAAGACCAGGGATATTAACCATCACTGCAGAAAACTTAAGACTGTCTAGCCATTTTCGGGAGTGATAATTTTTTTTCCATAATTATATATTTTTGAAATAGCATGTACCCCACTCTTGCTACCATCCCCATCTTCCCCACTACTCTGCATGACATCCTCTCAGCTCTGCATGGAGTCTCCTCTTCCATATTTTGTTTGTTCTTGTGGTCACTGTAGATCATGACTTCCTGGGATGTCTAGTGTGGCTCCTAGCATGCATGCTGATCCTGACTTCCTAAGGGGTTAGTGTGCACCAATACTGTTCTGATCCTGCATACTTCCTGAACCTCCAAGCTATTTAACAGACTCTAGTCTGGGTTAGAGCAAAAGGTAGCATTGTGTTCTAGTCCCATGGTAGGGTTATATTTTGCTTTGTTATATTTTGCTACTTCTGTTTCTAACCCAGTCTGTCTTGACCTTATTTTGCCTGACCACTGCCTGCCTTGACTTTCCTATCTGTTGTATTGCCTGAACTCTGACAGTCCTGACCTTTGAGATCAACCTCTACAAATTTTGTATTGTGTACAGGTTTTTCCAGCTAGTGTCACAACAGATTTTGACAATAGTAACTTCTTTGGCTGTGACCTGGGGATTGACTGCAGCAAAGACCAGATCCCTGTATAATGGCTAGCAGGTGAAAATCAGGGGATCCCTTCAGAGTCTACTCCCAGCTTTCTCCCTAAGTCAAATCCATTGTAATGTAACTGGTCCACACCTGCTTGATACCTATGACAATTCTAAATAGGATAATAAGTAAGTTGCGATATCTTGGCAGAAGGGAGACCACACATTATTTTTGCACAGTGGCCATCAGTTGTTGGGTTTACCCCTGAACAACATATTTCGAGACCAGATTCATGCAGATTCTCACCACTCAATAGCAAAGAAGATGAGACCAACTAGGACTGGACCCCTTCACTCTAACTAGGACTGAACCCCCTCACTCCAACTAGGACTGGACCCCCTCACTCCAACTAGGACTGGACCCCCTCACTCCTTGCCCAAGTTTCCACCATTACTGATTCATTATTACTACTAAGAAGATTTTCACCTATATACGTGTCTAATTTTTGGGGGACTTCATAATTTCTTTTATCTTCTGGTCTGGAGACTCATCTAGTATACAAAAAAAATGGTCTGAAACATAACTGTGAGTCAAAGTCAAAAATTGATGTTTTTTAAAGTGTCAGTTAAATGTTTAACAAGTTCTAAGAATGCTTAAGGCCTCATCCACACGACCGTATGTATTTTGTGGTCCGTTAAAAAACGGATCTGCATAAAATACGGATGAGATCCGTGTGCATTCAGTATTTTGTGGAATGGAACAGCCGGCCCATAATAGAACAGTCCTATCCTTGTCCGTAATGCGGACAATAATAGGACATATTCTATTTTTTGCAGAACGGAAATACGGACATACGGAAACGCAATGCACAAGGAGGAGTACCTGTCTTTTTTTTGCAGACCCATTGAAATGAATGGTTCCGTATACGGTCCGCAAAAAAAAACGGAACGGACACAGAATGAAAATGCGTTCATGTTCATGAGGTCTTAAACTGTATCAGAGCTTTGTATCCTGATGCACATCTCCAAAACCCCTCCATAGTCATAGAGTTAAATACATACATTTCTGGCTGCAGCTGCCACTTAGGGGAGCTCAGGAGCTTCCTGCATACTGTGTTATTATTGAGCTTAAAGGGAACCTGTCACCCAAAAATCGCCTATTAAGCTGTTTACAGTACCTTATAGTGCTGTATAGTCGTTTCCTGATGCACTTTTTGTTAGTTTTGCAGCATGTCTGCTCATTCAGAAATCGATGTTATATTCAGCTGCTGCCCCGTGCTTCAAGTCAGGCTTGAAGTCACGGGGGCAGCGGCCTCGGCGTCTTACATGGCCCTCTCCCCGCCCCCTGCCTCTGTGACTGACAGCCGAAATCCGATTCCGGGACCGCGCTCAACGGCCGCATGCGCAGTAAAGGGCGGCAGGAGCGCGGTCCCGGCTGCCGCGCGTACTACGCGCCGTCTTACTTTCGCCGCACTGCGCATGCGCCCGACATCCTGTATCAAACGAAACGAAAGCGAAAGTAAGACGGCGCGTAGTACGCGCGGCAGCCGGGACCGCGCTCCTGCCGCCCTTTACTGCGCATGCGGCCGTTGAGCGCGGTCCCGGAATCGGATTTCGGCTGTCAGTCACAGAGGCAGGGGGCGGGGAGAGGGCCATGTAAGACGCTGAGGCCGCTGCCCCCGTGACTTCAAGCCTGACTTGAAGCACGGGGCAGCAGCTGAATATAACATCGATTTCTGACTGAGCATACATGCTGCAAAACTAACAAAAAGTGCATCAGGAAACGACTATACAGCACTATAAGGTACTGTAAACAGCTTAATAGGCGATTTTTGGGTGACAGGTTCCCTTTAATGTATTAACAGTATGTGCTAAGCTCCTGCACTCCCCCTAGTGGTGGATGCAGACAGACAGAATTTCATCATTTGATTGTATGTCCATTCAGAGGATTTGTAGCTCTGTACCAGAAATCAGAGCTTTGACCCCTGTAAAGATATTTTAAGAAATTAATCCACACATATTTTTTTTTTTAAATGGTGAAAAGGGACATTCATTTTAAGGTTCTAAGAACATTCTCCGCAGCTAGGGCGTTAATTCCAGTTTAAATGTCCTAAAAACTGACAGTGGTAGAATTTATAATTACATACAGTAGGATGAAATATTGGACGGGTAATATCAATCTATGTTACAGGCACTTACTTGGATTGGAACAGAACTGCACTATATCTGCTAACAAGCAGATTAGCCCACATTATTTATTGCCTGCTTCAATATGAGATTGTTGTAGAAGTGTCATGAACCAGCGGGTGTGAATCCACTGTGCCACATGTCCTACCTCCTTTAAGGGAGTTGTCTAAGTGAACCCCTCGATCTTCACAGTACCCTTGATGATGGGATAAACTTTCTCGAGGGGAACACCAGGTCGCTACCTCTTGAGGAAGATAGGCACACGAGGCAGCTGGTCCAGGCGGCCCAGGAGGTACCTTAGAAAGGACCAGAGGTACAGGCATTGTCAGCAGGCTTAGTCGTAACCAGTAGGAACTAGGACCGAAGGATGAGGCAGAGGCGAAGTCAGACAGGCAATATGTCAGGGCAAGCGGTACAGGTACAGGTCAGGCAATCTGGGTTGGCAACAGGAGAGTCAAGGCAAGCAGGCAGGTATCAAACAGGAAGCAGAGTCCAGGAATACAAGTACGGGTCAGGAATACAGGAACACAAGCGGCTATTAGGAACCTTAGCAGGACACAAGGACCTTAACACTGAGGCATCTGGGAAGGGGGCTGAGCCACTTATATATATTGGTCAGCGAGGTCAGATGACTTAACCCATAAAGCACAGGAAGTGCGCCGGCCCTTAAGGAAGTGCTGCAGGAAACAAGCAGCAAGCATGCTGTGTCCAGGGCTGAGTGGAAACTGTGGAGCGGATCCCAGAACAACAGTATCTACACAGACAGAGCCTAGGACTGCAGCGGTGAATGGGAGGCACTAGCAGCAGATCACCGCTGAACACGGCGCCCAGGACTGCGGTGGTCAGCAGGGGAACAGCGGCGTACAGCAGCCGCTGTTACAGTACCCCCCACCCTAACACCCCCTCTTCTTGAGGCCACGACGAGACAGAAACCTTTTTATCAAGTTCGGAGCATGAATGTTCTCTTCTGGTTCCCAATACCTCTCCTCAGGACCAAAGCCTTTCCAGTCAACAAGATAGTAGGTCTTCTTTGAACGCTTCTTGATGTCCAGGATGTATTTGACCTCAAATATCTCATCAGAATCTTCAGATACCAGAGTTGGAGTAGAAGAAGCCGTCGAGAAGCGATTAAGGACTACTGGTTTTAGTAAGGACACGTGGAAGGCATTAGGAATACGCAGAGAGAGAGGCAGACGTAACTTATATGTCACTTTGTTGATCCTCCTCAATACTTTAAAGGGTCCAAGGAACCTAGGAACCCTTAAGTGGATATTTTGAGAGGAGAGCCATACCTTATCTCAAGACAAGAACTGAGGCCGTTTTCTTCTCTTGTCTGCATTCGCTTTCATGCAGGTCAGCACTTTGTTGATGTAGTCCTTGGTGTCACGCCAAATCTTCAAAAAATCCCTAGAAGAGGAATCCGCAGCTGGTACCCCAGAAGATGTAGGAACAGGGAGAGGAGTACGAGGGTGTTGTCCATAAACGACAAAGAATGGAGGGGATCCAGTAGACTCACTAGAGTGGTTGTTATAGGAGAATTCATCCCAAGGTAGCAATTGTACCCAGTTGTCGTGTTGGGCTGAAACTAAATGCCGGAGATAGTTCTCTAATATTTGCCCATTGGTCTGGGGATGATACCTGGAAGAGTAGTCCAGCTAAATTACAAGCAGCCGGCAAAGAGCTCTCCAGAGCTAAGAGGTAAACTGGACTCCGCGATCGGAAATAATATGCCAAGGTAGACCATGCAAGCGGAATATGTGTTTCAGGAACAGTTTAGCAAGTTCAGCAGTAGAGAGCAGTCCAGCCAAAGGAACGAAGTGCGCTATCTTGTAGAAGCGGTCCATGACCACCCAGATAGCAGTACATCCGGCAGAAAAGGGAAGATCTGTAACAAAGTTCATGGCAATGTGTTGCCATGGGGCATCAGGAAGAGGTAGCAACAGCCCGGGTTGGTCCTGGAGACTTTATTCTGAGCACAGACGGTGCAGGCAGACACATAATCACGCACATCCTTAGACAGTGTGGGCCAGACAAAGGTTCTGTGGTCTCGCGGATCCTTGGGTGACCAGCCAGTTTGGAGTTGTGTGTAGCTGGCCAGCTAAGACCTGTTCTAGGTTGCTAGTATAGCTTATATGTGTATACAGCTAAACCTGCAATAGCAGAGTTATTTACTGTGACATCATGTTTTGGATATCATATTACTGTTATATTTTGTGTTCACGGAATCAGAAAAATATAATATGCTTTTAAGATTCATTTTGTCATGTAAGGTAAACTCAGTGACACAGCAGAAACAACAGAAAGCATAGTGTTAATCTGTTGTTACTAGACCAATCACAGCCAGCTTCTCATACAGCAAGAGTTTGCACCAATCACAGCCAGCCTCACAGACAGCCTGTCTGGGAATTCACCCAGCTCCAGCTGCTAGAATCATTATTCACCAGAGACAGGAGCTGAAGAGACATTCACTCCACTGAGAGCTGAGTTTTATGGGAACAAGAGGCCAATATAGGTATTTAAAACAAGTTATATAATGTTTATATTGTTAGTATTGTTTTTAGAACTGTATATTGAACTAATATATGTATGTTTACTTACAGTTCCACCAATTGCAACCATACTGAGCCATACAATCATACAATCCATACAAATTGCAAAAGCTAACTGCAATCTGCAGTAGAACTATTAGTTAGACCTCAGATATAACTCTGAGATCATAAAGTGCTTAAATAACTTGAAGTGAGAGTACAGATACTCAAGAGAGAAATATATCCACCATTTTATGTTGAATGACAAGATTGAACAGTTGAACCACCATCTTATGCATGCCGCCATTTTGTGATATCTTTTTAACATGTGTTATGTACAGGGACTATCTGCTGTGGAGGCGGCGTGTTATATATGAAGAAAAGTTGAGGAATTATAGAGTAATAGACAGTCTGGTTAGACTAAAAGTCAGAGATATCCAAATCCTTCTAATGCCACAGTGCAAAAGGCACTTCATAGTGCTGGGCCTGCCACATTGTGCCCCGAAGCTAAAATACATTTTCTCTTGGCAGATGGTACGAATGTCTTCTCGGGAGGGATGTCTTTTACCAGGACAGGAGCCACTGTGATCAAGCGAGCAGGATCTACAATTTACTGGGGCTCCTCTTGCTGGTCGGAGAAGTCAAATGATCGAGACAGAGTATCCGCCTTGATGTTTTTCTTGGCCGGGCAAAAGTGAAGCTCAAAATCAAAACGGGAGAAGAAGAGTGCCCATCTGGCTTGGCGATGGTTCATACGTTGGGCTGTTTGCAGATATGTAAGGTTCTTGTGGTTGGTGAAGATTATCACTGGATGCTGGACCCCTTCAATAGTTAACACCACTCCTCCAAGGCAAATTTTATTGCCAGAAGCTCTCTGTCTCCTATACAGTAATTCCTCTCAGCAGGGGAGAAGAGATTGGAGGAGAATCCACATGTAAACATCCTGCCCTTGGAACCTTTCTGTAGTAACTCCTATGGACGAGGCATTCACTTCTAAAAATAATTGACGGGAGACATCGGAATGACGCGGAACAGGTGCAGAAGCAAAGGACCTCTTTAATTGGACGAAGGCGGCCTCTGGCTCAGGAGTCCAGTCTCTGGCATTCACCCCTTTCATAGTAAGAGCGGAGATCGGAGATGTAAGAGATGAAAAATTCAGGATGAACTGACGATAGAAATGAGCAAATCCAAGGAAGCGCTATATAGCATGTGGGCGGGGCCAGTCCATTACTGCATTAAATTTTGCAGGATCCATCTGCAACCCGGCATCCGAGATGATGTATCCGAGGAATGGTACGGTAGATTTTTCAAAGATGCATTTCTTGAATTTGGCATAAAGTCGATTCTCTCTCAACCGCTGTAAAACTAAATGTACGTGCTTCTGGTATGCTTGGAGTATTCAAATCTGGAAAATAGATCAGTATATTGTTCAGGTACACTATCACGCAGACTGTTGGTAGTCACTTTCAGGAAAGGAGAAGGGGTGAGGGAACTATCTAACCCTTGGCCCCAACATGCCCTCCCTCCACAAATGACACAGACAACCTTGTCACGTTTATAACTTTTATTTAACAATTTTGTTGGGTGGTAGTCGGCCACAGCTAATTCTTTAAACGGCATAACCATAGCTGAGCCCATGCGATCCGCCAGCCGCTGGACTCCCAGCGGGCGGATTACGCCAGTTCACCTGCTCAGTAACCAACTTCTCTTTACCAGCCGCCAGCTGTGACTTAATAGGATGCCCCAATTAACAAGACCTACATGACCAAAAACCCACCAACATAAACCTCGGATCCAAACAATAGGGAGGGAGGGAGGGAGGGACACAGCGCTTCTGCAAAGAGGAAGAGGGAGGGGACGCAGAGCCTTATAAAGGGGCACTCAGCAGCACGCCCCTTCCTGCAGGCAGGATGCAACCATTAACCCCCAACGCACCAGAACCTCAACCCAAACGAATGGGGCCCTATAACAAGGATAGGGGACCTAGGAAAAAGGGGAAGGGGGACCCACAGTCCCTGTACACCCTCCCAATATGGTCAGGTGTCCACCAGACATATAGCAGGTCCCAGAAGATATTGTTTACCAAATCCTGGAATACCGTGGGAGCATTGCACAGACCGAAGAGCATGACGAGATACTCGTAGTGTCCATCACGAGTGTTGAAAGCAGTCTTTCACTCATGGACCTTTCGAACGTGGATAAGGTTGTATGTGCCACGCAGGTCGAATTTTGTGAAGACCTTAGCTCCCCGGATCCTGTCAAAGAGTTCGGAGATTAGCAGAAAAGGGTATTGATCCTTGACTGTGACCTTTATTCAGACCTCTGTAAGCCGTGTACCGGGGTAGGCTCCCCAGGATACAGTGAAGTTACAGACAAGAAAAGCGACACTGATACCAGCTTTATATGCAAGAACAGAAACTTTACTTTAACAATAGTGAAAACACAACAATAAAAAAAGTTATACCCCAGGCTCACAGTCACCGTCCCTGTCCGAGGGCTAGCCCGATGGCGCACATAGCAGAGCATGCAAGTCATGCCGTGCCGCTAAAGAGGACACCCCTAGCCGGTGGCGAACGCGGCAGAGCCTGCAAGTCAAATACTGCGCCGCAGTCCAGTACAGTATGGCCTAGCAAAACATATAACCCTATCTATCTAACTACTATAAGGCCTAGGCTATTCTCTGTTACTTCAGGCGCCACACAGTAGAATACAATCAGTAACCATATGTACTGACCTGCATCCGTTCTGGGCCCGAGGATGCCGCTTACCCGGGATGGCCACCAACCTCTCAGCAACCGTGCGGCCTTCCTTGATAATAAGAATTCTGCCCACACGCTGTACACTGTCTTCCTGGAGCAATCTCTCTTTCAAAGAGCCGGATCCAGACGGCCGCTTGGCTTTGACCATCACCCGATCACCCGGGACATACCCATCTTTCTGCACTGGTCTTGAATTTGGGTGTATCACCTGTCCGAGGCGCTCCCCCACAACCTTGTGGACCGCTCTCAGCCAGTGGCGGTGCTCCTGCACCCATGTGGTGGTACTGTAACAGTCACGTACACACACACACAGGGGGGAGGATAGTGACCACTGCGCTCCACCCTCACCCCTGGCCCTGCCTACTTGCCTCACGAGTCCTGGTGACACGGGACAACCGGACGGCAGTCCCTAACTTAGTATACTTGTGGAAAGGACAGACAAGACAAATGGATAGTGAACGGACCGGGTGAAAACCAAGAGGACAACGCAGTACAGAGGGATAAGCAAAGAAAGGTCAGGAGAAGCCTGGGTCATAAATACTAGGAGAGTCGAGAAGTACCAAAGGAGTCCGCAAAGAATAGTCAGGTGGAAGCCGAGGTCAATAGACCAGGAAGGATGCGCAGTATAGGAGGAGCAGGCAAAGGATCGTTAGGGAACAGGATCAGGTAAGTACACAGGTATCCAACAACTGCCAGGAACCTAAATTAACAGGCAACCTGTGGCCAGCAGGCTGCCTGTATTTATAGTGGGGAGTGAGGGTCATGTGACGTGGCCAGCGTCACATGACCGACAGACCGACCAGTCAAGCACCGAGTGATTAGCTCGTCGCTCAAGGCAGACCTAGGAGCAGGGAGCCTCCCAGATAGCAAAGGGAACGAGGTCAAACACAGATCCTCGCTCCCGGAGCTAAGCAGCAGGTCTGCGGCTGATGGGAGACCGAGTGCGCCTTCGGCACCCCGTTACAGGTACTTCTCGGTGGGGGCTCAATCGGGTTGGGCATGTGGAGATCTTCAATCTCCCGTCCGGCTCGTCCAAACATGAGCATATGTGGAGAGTATCCGGTGGTACTGTGTACTCTGTTGTTATAGGCCCACATCAACTCAGGTAGGTACGCGGGCCACTGGGCTTTTTGACTGTCTTCCAGAGTTCGCAGCATCTAAAGCAAGGTGCGATTGAAGCGTTCGCATGCTCTGTTTCCTTGTGGGTGATACGGAGTGGTGCGGGAGCATTCAATCCCATACAGTGGGTACAGATCATTCATTAGAGTACCCTGAAAGCATGCTCCCTGGTCAGAATGTATCCTCCGTGGACACTTGAACACCTGTATAAAGTGTTTACAGACAGCTTCGGCGGCCGACTCTGCGGTTTGGTCTCTGGTGGGCACAGCCATCGCATACTTGGTAAAGTGATCTGTCATGACTAGACAATACGAGTGTCCCGAGGTAGAGTACCCAATCTGTACATAATCAATCATCAGAAGTTCTAGGGGCGCTGAGGTGCGGATGGTCTGCACAGGAGCCTGCTGTTCAGTACTCTTACTCAACCCACAGGATCGACACTTAAGACATGCCGCGGCCACCATGTCGGCCAGATCTGAACAGTATACCACTTGGAGCCACTTGAACGTTTTGTCGCTCCCAAAATGAGCTCCCTTTTCATGAGCTTCCCTGGCGGCCTCTGGTCCCAACGACATGGGAATGACAATCTGTTGCCGGTACTGCAGCTCTGACTGTAAGTATATGATCCGGCACAGGAGGCCCTGGGTAATTGTCAGCTTGTCCCACTGCCTTAACAACTTCTGACCCTCTGGGGTCAGATGGGCTCGTCCTTCTGGCCGAGGCCAGATCTTGCTCCGAACCCATTCTTTCACTTTCCACAAATCCCGGCAACTATCCTGGACTCTCTCCCAATCAGTCAACGTTTTCCCCAGCACTAGCGTCATTCCAGACGCCACCCCACTTGAATGTGCCACATCCGGGAACAGAGGTAAGTGACCAAGGTCAGGAGTTTCAGTATCCTCTAACTCCTCATCGGCTCTCTGAGTCGACTGTCCTACTGGAACTCGAGAGAGTGCATCGGCGTTGCCGTTCTCCCTACCGGACTGGAGCTTGATGCGGTATTGGTACTTAGAGAGGCGGGCCAACCATCTTTGCTTGAGTGCACCGAGCTTGGCATTCTCCAGGTGTGCCAATGGGTTGTTGTCCGTCATTACGGTCACTTCTGCACCAGTCCAGTATTCTGCAAACCTTTCGGTCATGGCCCACACCAGTGCCAGTAGTTCCAGTTTAAAGGAGCTATAGTTATCAGGGTTGCATTCTGACTCTCTTAGGGACCGGCTCCCATAGGCGATGGCTCTCTCCCGTCCATCCTGGACTTGGGACAATACGGCCCCCAGACCATGTAGGCTTCCATCAGTATACAGCAGGACAGGGGTATCAAACCGCTCGTAAGCCAAGATCGGGGCATTGGTCAGCGCCTCTTTCACTGCTTCAAAGGCCTCTTGTTGCCGGGGCCCCCAGTCGACGGGGTGTTTCTTCGGGCCCCCAGCCGTGCCTCTTAGCAACTCGTTTAACAGGCCCACCAGATGAGAGAATTTGGGTATAAACCTCCTGTAGTAGCCGGCCAGTCCCACGAACGTCCGTACCTCCCGTAGCGTGGATGGCAGAGGGAGTTGCACACCAGCGGCACACAAATCCGGATTCACCGGTGTGAGTATTGCAGGGGTAGCAGCGGCTGGCGACCGTGCAGTAGCTGGAGAAGAGATGGCATCCAGATGAGCAGCAACATTTTGCATGAACTGCATCATGACATCCTGATGTTCACTCTGACGCCTCACTTCATGTAACAATTCCTGAACGACAAGCTTGCGGTGACCAGTGCGGTCCATGGCCTCAGTGTACTGTCACGAACCAGCGGGTGTGAACCCACTGTGCCACGTGTCCTACCTCCTCTAAGGGCGTTGTCTAAGTGAACCCCTCGATCTTCACAGTACCCCTGATGGTGAGGATAGACTTTTCCATGGGGAATACCAGGTCGCTACCTCTTGAGGAGAATAGGCACACGAGGCAGCTGCTCCAGGAGGACCAGGAGGTACCTGAGAAAGGACCAGAGGCACAGGCGTTGTCAGCAGGCTGAGTCGTAACCAGGAGCAACCGTGCAGGACCGAAGGGTGAGGCAGATGCGAAGTCAGACAGGCCATAGGTCAGGGCAGGAGGCACAGGTCAGGCAATCCGGCTCGGCAACAGGAGAGTCAAGGCAAGCAGGCAGGGATCAGACGGATAGCAGAGTCCAGAAATACAAGTACGGGTCAGGAATACAGAAACACAAGCGGGTATCAGGAACCTTAGCAGGACACAAGGACCCTAACACTGAGGCATCTGGGAAGGGGGCTGAGCCACTTATATATGTGCAGGAGGGCTAGGATTGGTCACAGAAAGTGACGAGCACCGACCCTTAAATGGATTCTGCAGTTTTTTTAAACTGATGATCTATCCTCTATCCGACACCCGGGACCCCCGCCGATCAGCTGTTTGAGAAGGCAGCGCCGCTGGCAGTAGTGCCGCTGCCTTCTCGCTGTTTACCGCAGGCCCAGTGACATCAGAACTAGTATCAATGGCCTGGGCGGGGCTTAGCTCCATTAAAGTGAACAGAGCTTAGCCCCGCCCAGGCCATTGATACTAGTCGTGACGTCACTGGGCATGCGGTAAACAGCGAAAAGGCCGTGGCGCTACTGCCAGCGCCGCTTCCTTCTCAAACAGCTGATCGGCAGGGGTCCCGGTTGTCAGACCCCCGCCGATCAGATGCTGCAAAACTGCAGAACCCCTTTAAGGAAGTGCTGCGGGAAACAAGCAGCAAGCATGCTGTGGCCAGGGCTGAGAGGAAACTGTGGGGGGATCCCAGAACAACAGTACCTAAACAGACAGAGCCTAAGACTGCAGCTGTGAATGGGAAGCACTGGCAGCAGATCACCGCTGAACACGGCTCCCGGGACTGCGGTGGTATGCAGGGGAACAGCAATACAAGAAGCAATGCAAAAGTCAAAAACAGCAAAGGACAATTTTTAGTGTAATAAATTTTATTATAAAATATAGTATAATGCAATATAAATCAAAGCAGGGATACAGTTATTTCTGCTGCCACTAGATGGAGCTCATTTCATACAGATTATTAATTGAATTCAATGGAATAGTTTAAATCTGTGTGCAGTGAGCTCCCTCTAGTGGCAGCTACAAGCAGACATAATTTATTATTTAACTGGATGGTTGATACAGAGCTTTGTCTCCAGAATTCTTGACCTCTCACTATCCTAAACCAGCTCTTGGGAGGTAGTGGTTCTCCTTGCAGGTATCCAGTTGGTGTTTGGGAGTCTGACGCGCAATGCATCTGCAGCGACCCGGAGGAGAGGTGAGGAGAGGATGGGAGTACCGGTAGTGGTTATGATGTTGGAAGCTGTACTCACAGTTTGTGGTGGTTTCACCATGGTACTCCCTGGGGCCGTGCAGTGATAAAAGGGCGCATCCTTTTTTTCCCTTGGGGCACACCCTGGTACTGGTGCTTCTGCCTGGTGGCCGTTGGAGTACCCTTGGGTTTAGGTAGATGGGTGCAAGCAAGAGAGCAGGTGTACAGGCTGGCAGATGGATGGTGAAGTCAATAGTCAGGCCGTTGGTTGCAATAAATAAAGTCTTTCCCTCTCTCTAAGGACACATTGCAGTCTCTCAACAGAACAACAGGGGGGGCAATAAGGTTCTAGTCAAGCCTTTCTGAAATTTCCAGACTGAGTGCTGCAGGTTTAAGACATGGATGACTAGTCCGCCCCAAAGCGTGGTAGGTGCCGGAGCCAAAAATCACTATCACACTATCTAAGCACTACAGCTGGTATCTAAGCACTCTAACTAGTACAATCACAGTATATATTCACTACAACTGGTACGATTACAGTGTCTGTAATAGCCCAGAGTGGCATTACCACCTCTTTTATACCCCCACAATTCTTAGTTAATGCATCATGCGTCATCATATATATATATATATATATTTATTTCCTGCAATGTGTGTATGTATTTCCTTGTAAACTACTGATAAAGTGTAATGTGGTGGCAATCTGTGCAGAGCTAGTTTCCCGGGATGTACTAGTTCCTTCCAGCCCTCTCTAGAGACGGAGGAGTTCAGCTAGAGTGGAGTGAGTTCAGAGTAGCCCCTGTAAGGGGAGCCTGTGTGTCGGCCAGCAGAGCACTGCCTGTGAAGTCTACATGGTTGCATGTCTCCTCCTGGCAAGCGCCCGACTCCTAGGGAGGGTGTTTAGGGACTGGTGGTCCCCCTTTCCCCCTTCCTAGCCGTGGGTCATAGATAGCACCTTGCCGGTTTCTTTTAGGTGCCTGAGGGGTTAATGGAAGTATGGTGTCACGTCACAGGGGGACGAGTAAGTGATGTCTCCTCCCTCTAGTAGGGTATATAACCCCCTCCCCGGCTGCTGCACTTCCTCTTTGCAGCGGAAGCCGTGTTGGAAGGTTGGCTGTCTGTGAGAGAGATGACCGCAAGGGATGCCTCTTTGAGGGAGGCCCTTATGGCGAGCTATTCGGAAGGGGGAGAGGGCTGGTTGCGCTCCTTCCTGGGCAGCCTTGGTTCCCCTCTGCCCCCTTCTGCTGTCGCGAGTAGTTGGAATGTGGCGGCGCTGCCGCAAGCTGCAGGCGGCGCCGTTACTTCTCAAGGAGGCCGGCGGTCCGCCCGGTGCACCCGCCCTCCCACCCATTTAGGTCACAGTCCCCCCGCGCCCTCCCATAGATCTGCAGGCACTCACCGGAGCTCCCGGTCCCGCGCATGCGCCGTGCTGTCCGGCCGGGAGTCTTCTCCGGCGCGTCTAGGCGCTTTAGCCCCGCCCCTTCCGGTGTCGTCATCTCCGGCCGCTCCGGAGTTAGTTCGCGCGTGGCAGGCGAGTTTGTTGGGCATAATGGGAGCGCAAGGCAGCGTTGAGTCCTGTGACTTCCCACCGACCCCCCCTCCTTCTCAGCCTGCTGCTCAGGCTGTTAGTATGTTTGACGTGCCGGGGGGCTCAGGAGTTCCCCCGAATTTGATAACTGCCAGCCAGGCTGGCTTGATGGGGCCTGCTTCCTCTATGGCAGATCCCCCTGTGATAGCGGCGCCCCCTCCTTTGCCATCTCACCCCCCCCAGCTGCCTCAGCCTCCACTGCTGCCTCAACCCCCCCTGCAGCCTCACCCCCCCCTGCAGCCGCAAACCCCCCTGCATTCTCAGACCCCCCTGCAGCTTCGAACCCCTGGGGGTAGTGTTAAGTCGCGCAGGCGCAGGGAGATGTCTAGATCTTCGTCATCGTCCTCAGACAGTAGGCGGCGGTATCGTCGCCATGCACGTAGGCGACAGTCCCGTCACCGTTCCAGGGTTTCAGGCAGCAGCAGGCGTTCCAGATCCTCTAGATGGCGCTCACCGTCATCTTCGGATGGATCGACGGGCGCATCTGAGGAGTCTGGTCAGCCGGCGGGTTCAAGAAGGAAGAGGCGGGTGCCTAGTCGTACCTCCAGGGCTCCCAGCCTGGCTCCAGTGACGGAACCCCGGACTGAGATCCCGGTACCCGGTCCTTCTTCGGTTCTGGCGACCGATGCACCTGGTGAGTACCAGTATACTGGGGCATGGGGGGGCGGGGGGGCTAGTGGGGATGTGGAATCAGTGCTTAAGGCGTTGCTTGCGAAGATGTCCCCTTCTCCTGCCCCTTCTCCTTCTTTGTCACGCGCCCCAGTTTTAGCGGGAGTATATAAAGACTCTTTCTTTTGTGGTGTTAGCCCCCTGGGTTGTCATTTGGATGACTCTGCGAAAGAGAAAATATGGTCCAACCAATATATTGACATTTGGTCTCTCATATCGGTGGATCAACATACAGTTGATAAGGAGAGTCGTTTTCCTGACAAGCCGTTTGATCGCAAGCCCAGGGTCGCTAAGACCATTAATAACTGGTTGCAAGCTTTTTCAGTGTTGGGGTGTATTATGGGTCAGCGTCACCCTGACCGCTGTTCGGATTTATTTGTCTACCAAGATACCATTTACAGTGCTTATAGAGCTCATGGCGGTAGCGCATGGTGGCGGTATGATGAAGAATTCCGGCGGCGGTTAGCGTTACATCCGGACGTAGGTTGGGGTGTTAAGGCAACTGATGTCTGGCTTCGCCTCATGGTGTCCCAGCGGCAGCCCCCCTTTCTTAGCGCGGCCACTGGTCCCGGAGCAAGTGCTGGCCAGGGGCCAGTGGCCGTTCGCCGCCCCGGGGCGTGCTGGCTTTTCAACGAAGGCCATTGCAAATACGCGGGCCTGTGCAAGTACAAGCACGAGTGCTCGGCGTGCGGTGGCAACCACGCCGCTAACCGGTGCTCTCGCCCCACATCTAGACCTTTCAAGCCCCTTGGTTCGGGAGACCCTAAGGACCCCGGTGAGCGTGGCAGAGATGTCCCCATGGCTAGACATTTACCCCAATAAGGCGGCTGCCTCGCAGCTTCGCTTTGGTTTCACGTTTGGTTTCTTTATTCCTTTTGTCTTGAGTAGGTTTCCTGTTTTTTCCGACAATTTGCGATCTGCTAGGGAGCTCCCTGAGGTTCTTCGTGAGAAGTTGGGCAAGGAGGTGTCTTTGGGTAGAGTCAAGGGGCCGTTTCAGTCCCTGCCGTTTCCTAATCTTAGAGTGTCCCCTTTGGGTATTGTTCCCAAGAAGGAACCTGGCAAGTTTCGCCTCATACACCACTTATCCCACCCCAAGGGTTCGTCGGTGAATGATGCTATTCTGCCTGAGGAGGCCTCAGTGTCATATGTGTCCTTTGACCGTGCGGTTTCTTTGGTCAGGTCGGCAGGTCAGGGCGCCCTTTTGGCTAAGTCAGACATTGAATCGGCTTTTCGGCTCTTACCTGTTCACCCGGATTGTCATCATCTTCTTGGTTTGTTTTATTATGACACTTGCCTTCCTATGGGGTGTTCGATCTCCTGCCACTATTTTGAGATGTTTGGTTGTTTTTTGGAATGGGTGGTCAGGTATGAGACGTTGTCCTCATCGGTCATACACTATTTGGACGACTTTTTGTTTGTTTCCCCGGGACCGGGGGATGGTTGTCTTTTGCTCCTCAATACGTTTTTGTCCTGTATGTCCAAGTTTGGTGTTCCCATATCAGCGGAGAAAACGGAGGGTCCTGTCACTTGTCTGTCTTTTTTGGGCATTGAAATTGATTCTGTAAGTATGGTTTTTCGTTTGCCCTTTGATAAGTTGCATAAGTTGTTGTATTTGATAGAAGGTTTTTTGGCGGTGCGTAAGGTTACCCTACAGCAGCTTCAGTCATTGCTTGGTCTGCTCTGTTTTGCATGCCGGGTCATGCCCATGGGTCGGGTTTTTTTCCAGGCGTTTGTCGTTGGCTACGCGGGGGGCCAAGTCTCCTAATCACCGCATCCGCCTGACTAGGTCCCTGAAAGCCGACTTGCGGGTATGGCGGGATTTTCTGCTCTCGTACAATGGTCACACGTATGTTATTTCTCAAGAGGTTCCTAATTCGGTTTTGTCCCTTTTTTCAGACGCTTCTGGTTCCTGCGGTTTTGGCACCATTTTTGGTAGGGAGTGGTGCTCTGCCCCCTGGCCGGAGTTGTGGCGTTCTCAGGGCCTTTGTAAGAATTTGACGTTGCTGGAATTGTTTCCTATTGTGGTGGCTGTGGAGATCTGGGGTCGCGAGCTTTCGAATCACCACGTTTGCTTCTGGTCTGATAACCTGGGTGTGGTCCATTGTATCAACCGCCTGTCATCTTCTTCTCTCCCGGTGATTGCGCTGTTGCGACATTTGGTATTGCGTTGTCTTGAGCATAATATATATTTCAGGGCTCGACATGTTCCAGGTGTTGATAACAGTATTGCTGATGCTCTTTCCCGTTTTCGTTGGCAGGTTTTTCGGGAGCTGCTTCCGGAAGCGGAGCTCATCGGGAAGGAGTGTCCGGAGCACCTATGGCGTTTGGTGGCCACCAGCTGATGTCCCTGGTTGGGGCTTCGGTGTCTCCTGCGACCTGGCGGGATCACGGTAAGGCATGGGCCGACTGGTTATCAGGGGTGGGTGCGAGGAACGTTTCCACTCAGGATTCCCTCCGTCTGGAGGTAACTGTGGAATGGTTGCTGAAGCTCAGATCCATGGGTGTGTCTGCACCAGTGGCGCAGCGACGGTTGTCTGGGGTTGCCTTTTTCTTTCGCCTTTGCGGTTGGTCTGATGTCTCCAAGCATTTTGTCATCAGGCAGGCCATGAAGGGTTGGAAGAAGGAATATGTTTCGAAGGATTGTCGCCGGCCTATTTCATTTAACCTGTTATGCAGGCTGGTCGAGGCTTGTTCGGGGGTGTGTACTTCAGTGTTTGAAGCGAAGCTTTTCTCGGCCTGTTTTAGTTTGGCCTTTTTTGCAGCTCTGCGGGTGGGTGAATTGCTCCCCCCTTCTGGCAAGAAGCCAGGTGGGTTGTTGTTTCAGGATGTGGTCTGTGGGAATGGGGCTGTCAGGGTCCGGGTTCGCAGGTCTAAGACGGACCAGTTCGGCAGGGGGGCGTGGATCCCTCTTCACCAGGTTCCTGGTGCGGCTTGTCCGGTTCGTTTGGTCTCTGTATACGGTGAGTCTCGCGTTGGTGGTGCTAATTTTTTCACTCACCAGGATACCTCCCCCTTGACTAAATTTCAGTTTGTAACTGTCTTTCGCGCTTGCTTGTCACGGTTGGGAATTGAGCCGAAGGACTTTGGCACCCACTCGTTTCGCATTGGTGCTGCTACGGAGGCGGCCAGAGCTGGTTTGCCGGAGTCGGAAGTTATGCGCATTGGCAGGTGGCAGTCTGCCTGTTACGCCAGGTATATTAGGCCGGATCTCTTGTTATAATGAAAAAAAAAAAAAAAAAAGTTGCTAAATGTATCAGTCATACGGATGTTGTGTGTAATTCTTGTGATCTCTGCCTGTTATGCATGATACGGCACCAGTGGGTTTGCAGCGCGGGTTCGCAGCGTTATCCTATGTTACTTTGGTGCTGTTTTTTCTTTTAGGTGTGGTGCGCCCGGCGGTCTGGTTGGTTGGCCACTCATACATCTTCTGGGCGGCTCAAAGAGCGGAGTGCAGGCCTGGCGGTCGGATGCTGGGATTCCGTGAGGTGGATGTGTCCTGGAGGGGTATCCGTGGTCTTAAGTGGTCACAGATTCTTACTGAGGTGGTAGATATCGGCGTTCATTCCAGGGGTCCTGTGATTCTTGTCATCCATGTCGGTGGCAATGATCTATGCCTATCACGCTTGGCTGAGCTCATGACTCTCATGCGCTCTGACATCGAGAGGTTCTCGTCCTTCTTTGCCGAGATGGTGCTGGTATGGTCCGAAATCATTCTTCGGGTGGTTTGGCACGGTGCCAGGGATGCCGAGGCTGCCAAGAAATGTAGGAGGACGGTCAATTCTCGCATGTCCCGGTTTGTGCGGTCCCGTGGGGGGATTGTGGTGAGACATCGCCAACTTGAAGGTGATAACAGATCCCTTATGAGGCCTGATGGTGTTCACTTGACTGAGATTGGTCTGGACATCTTTATTTCTGGCTTGCAGGATGGTATTGAGCAGGCCATGTTTTTGCTGGGTGGTGGTCGGAGCCCCGTGTAAGGCTGCGGGTCTCCTCCGTGGCGGCAATTGATACAGCGGAGTGTTGGAAATGGCTGATGGCGTACTTGCCCGCCGGGAGTCCGGCGGTTGGCATACCGCTCCAAGATGTTATTTGTTTTTGCCGTATAAAATAAATAAGCTGTGGCCGATCACCACCCAGCTAAAAGGTTACCTGTTGTCCTGCGTGTTTATTATACGGAGCTTCAGGTAGGCAGAGGTGCCGGCCCGGTTCTTAGCTCCCCTTTGCCCTCTCCTAAATACCAGCAGTCTGGCAAGCGCCCGACTCCTAGGGAGGGTGTTTAGGGACTGGTGGTCCCCCTTTCCCCCTTCCTAGCCGTGGGTCATAGATAGCAGCTTGCCGGTTTCTTTTAGGTGCCTAAGGGGTTAATGGAAGTATGGTGTTACGTCACAGGGGGACGAGTAAGCGATGTCTCCTCCCTCTAGTAGGGTATATAACCCCCTCCCCGGCTGCTGCACTTCCTCTTTGCAGCGGAAGCCGTGTTGCCCACCCTCCCGCCCTTGAATGGGTATTTCAGCGGGGATTTTTCTTGTTTTCTGTTAAAAATAAAAAATAAAAATAAAAAATAAAGGAAGAATTAATAAAAAATAAAAAAAAAAGTGAAAAGGAGAATGATCAGATAATGGAAGGTTGTGGGAATAACGATGTTATATGGGATAGTTTAGAGAAGGTGTTGAACCTTTTACCGTTGTTTTAAGTTATTTACATTGTCTTCTTCTTTTAAGAAGGGCGGTTTGATTTGGCTATGAAGTCACAGCTGGCGGCAATTGATACAGCGGAGTGTTGGAAATGGCTGATGGCGTACTTGTCCGCCGGGAGTCCGGCGGTTGGCATACCGCTCCAAGATGTTATTTGTTTTTGCCGTATAAAATAAATAAGCTGTGGCCGATCACCACCCAGCTAAAAGGTTACCTGTTGTTCTGCGTGTTTATTATACGGGTCAGTTTTATTAAAGGGAGCTTCAGGTAGGCAGAGGTGCCGGCCCGGTTCTTAGCTCCCCCTTGCCCTCTCCTAAATACCAGCAGTCTGGGGAAGTTCCTAGGATTAAAGTAAGAGACAGACTACAGCTAAGCAAAGTTCCAGCAGAAGAGGAAAAGTTCCTATTTAACCCAGCTAACATAGCAGAGCTGAGAAAGCTGCAGCATAGCAGGGCTGAGATTGTTGCAGATGTGTTTGCCTGCCAGAGGTTAAGCCAATACCTGCTGATGACCAAGATAAAGTCTGGAAACTGTTTTGATTACCGTTTATTCAAGTAAAGCTGTGTTCAATGTTACTACAAAGTCTGGACTCCATTTGTTCTACTTATTCACTACCCAAGTTCAACAACCCCTTTTTGCACTGCTTCGGACCAACCATGTCTTGGATCCAAGGATATCCAGGTAGGAGCACCATGACACGTGCATACAACACCTTTAGAGAGATTGTAGACCACTCTACATCACTCTGGCAATCCTACATCTGGGTACCAACATTACCAGCTACAAAGGGGACTCCATGTCCTCGTTGCTTAACTGCAACTGGCATCATGACTACCTGCTCTATAAGAGGGACATATTTTGTAGAAACCTCCTAAAGGGCAAGGGATACCCCAGACACTGGCAAAACCGCCCTTGCATCAAGTGGAGTCACTAACAGGACCCTCTTCCACTATAAGGGACACTTGGGAGTATATCTAATGTATTTATGCATATTTACTGTATGTACTATAGCCAGTACTATCACAAAATATATTCACTATGACCGGTACTATCACAGTATCTAAACACTCTAATTAATACAATCACAGTATATATTCACTACAACTGGTACTATTACTGCATCTATGTACTATAGTACTATCCAGGCTCGGACTGGCCTACTGGGGAGGCGGGGGATTCCTCGGTGGGCCCCCAGTCACCTGCGTCAGGAGATAAGATGGAGGAGTAATTATTTCTCTTTTTTCTCAGGAGAGATGATTATTGTAGCCACTAGGTGGCAGTATCACACAGTGATGCAGCCTCCTACTGGTGTAAATTGTACAGGAGGCCTCGCATTATCTTCTAAACTTCCCGGCTGCTGGCAGTGAAGGAGGAGAGAACATGTCTGGCCATCCTCCTGCCCTCCCTGCTGTCAGAAAACTGGCTGCTGGAGAGAAGGACTCCTCTGCGGTGCTGGGCTGATTTCTCAGGTGTGTGACAGTAGTGAGCTGTAGGAGATTGTAAGGGGGGGAATAGGGGATTTGTTTATAGCAGGCACAGATCTATGAATGTGTGCTGCTCTCTGCAGAGTTCAGAGTGGCACTGGGGGGACTCTGCCCTAGGTCCCCCCAATGCCTCTGCTTTAGGTGCACCCTCATAAGTGCCCCAGCTCCAGATGCACCGTAATGCCCCCACTATAAATGCACCCCTAATATTGCCTCTTCTCCAGTTACCCCTGCTCCAGGATCCCCACTATTGCCCTGCCTCAGGTGACCCTAATGCCTCTGCTTCAGTTATGACCCTCTGTTTGTGCCCTTTGCTCACATTGCTCCTCTAGCACCTTTGCTTGGGCTTTGCTAAAGGTTGTGACCTGCAAAGGGGGTTGGACTTATGCCCGAAAAATTCTGCACAGTGCATCACATTCTCCAGTATTGACACATATGGTTTGCATAGCGGCAGTGATGATATTCCGTACTTACAGGCATCACTGCTGCCATGTAAAGAGATACTGGTGGTGGAGTGGTGGAGGATTTAAAGGGGTTGTGCAGGTTTTCAAGTTATCCTCTCCACACCATAGGGCATAACTAAATGAATAGTGGGGTCCGATTCTGCAACCCCCACTTATCCCAGGAACAGGTCCTGTTCCCCCTTTTTATGGTGTGACAGGCCACACATACGCCCTGCTGCTCCATTCATTCTCTTTGGGACCACTGGAAATAGCCAGCGCTGTACTCCGCTATCTCCGGTGACCCCATAGAGAATGGATGGAGAGGCAGGGCATATGCTCGACCTGCCACTCAGTCAAAAAGGGGGATCAGTGGGGGCTCCAGCGTTCAGACCCCCACGGATCACTTAGTTATCCCCGATCCTGTGGATAGAGGATAACTAGAAAAGTGGACACAGGCCCTTTAACAAGCAAGCATCTCTATTTTAGTTTGACACATATTTTGGGCCAGATTTTAAATTTTTATTATTATTTTATTTATTTTTAACACCCAAAGAAAACCTTTAAGGATAGGGAATGTGAAAAGGTCCAACAGCTATGGCACAACATGTGATAAGTGTCTGATTGGTGGGGGTCTGACTGCTGGGACCCCCATAATCAAGGGAACGTGGTCTTAAAGGGGTTGTCTCCTCTAGTTTGGTCCAAGCCACTGTTACCGAGTATCATTCGCACTAATTCCTTATTAACGCACTATTCCCTGATTCTATGGAGGTCAGTTAGATTTAAGTTTTCTCTACAGTCCAAAATCTCGCCACTGACGTATTTAGTAGGTAATCCTGCTTTCATCCCAGGCATCCAGACGCCATCCATGAGTTGGTGGGTCTCTAACAAGCTGTGCTCCCTCTATAGGTTTCTGACCAGGGGTAAATTACTCTCTATGTCTGACTTCGAAGGCAAATACTCCCCCCCTGTTCGGGAAAGGTTTTTAACCCGACAGATTTTTTCATTCCTTCAATCGCTTTGTACAAACAATCAGTCAGTTGATTTTACCCAGTTTGAGCGATTTGTTACTTACTCGATGTGTAAACAGGGCCTACTGTCCCAGATTTACGGAATACTTAATGCACCACTGGAGGGAGTTAAGCTGCCTTACATGAGGGCATGGGAGGAGGATCTGCACGAAAGTTACTCTACATCCAGATGGCACCAGCGTTCACAGACGCTCACTAAAGGGTCTTGGCAAACAACACTAGCTGAAACCTCCATAAAAATCTTACACAGAACCTACCTAGTCCCATTTAGATTACATCACATATACCCTGAGGTCTCTCCCAGATGCTTCAGGGGATGCCAAGATAGTGGTACGATGCTCCACATCTGGTGGACCTGTCCAGTAGTCCGGAGATTTTGGAGTCAAGTTAGCAATCTTCTATCCTCCATTCTAGGATGTACTTACCCAACTTCCCCTCAGCTGTGCCTACTAGGTGATAAGCCTTCTTGGCTTCGATACCCAAATTTTAAGCTATCACAGTTCATACTATTAGCGGCCAGAATACATATAGCTTATAAATGGAGATCACCTAGACTAAGTTATCAAGCAGTGCTTGATAGGGTCAACAGGATATTGCTTTATGAAAGATTGTCGGCCATTCGGATGGATACGTTTTCTGCCTTTGAGAAATTCTGGGAACCTTGGCTATCCTCCTCTCATTCCTCAGACATACGTTATTGCCTTACTTTATAATTGGTAGTGATAGGTCGGGATGTTCGTCATTGATCCACTTTTTGATTTTGTACTCTGTCTTTACTTTATAAGTCACAGATATTGCATTAGCTGCACTGGATTGTGTATAACAAAAGGAATGCCAACAAGTATTATTGTTCTATGTAAAGTTTATTCAAGTTTAATACCTGAATCTTCCTATATGTCACTGACATGTATTTTCATGCTTTCATCAATAAATACCTCATTGAAACATAAAGGGGTTGTCTCACTTCTGTAAGTCGGATTTATCATGCAGAGAAAGTTAATACCAGGCACTTACTAATATACTGTTATTATCCATAATGCTTCCTTTGCTGGCTGGATTCAGTTTTCCATCACATTATACACTGCTCGTTACGACCACCCTGTAATCCATCAGTGATGGTCGTGCTTGAACACTATAGGATAAAGCACTAGCCTATGTGTGCTCCCATGGTCCCGGCCACCAGAGAGGCTGACGCTTTTGCCTATAGTGTGCAAGCACGACCACCACTGATGGATTGCAGGGTGGTCTGTAACCATGGAAATGAGCAGTGTATAATGTGATGGAAAAGAGCCAATATGGAGAATCAGAATACATTAGTAAGTGCCTTGTATTAACGTTCCCTACATAATAAATGCCATTTGTTGAGGTGAGGAAGCCCCTTTAAGTGTGCTACACTTAAAAGGGTTAGGCAAAAAAAGTCTTGGTGCTTGCATTGCATGTTTCCTATGTGTAATAGGAACTGCATGTGTTTTGTTTCTGACTGACTTAAGAGCAGGATATCCATATATGTGTAAGGCTACTTTGACACCTGCGGTAGCAGGGTCCGGCAGGATGTTCCAGTGGGGGAACAGCCTTCCAGATCCGTGCTTACGCTAGACCACCGTGCCGCCGGAGGTCCTCTCCGGCCCTATTCACTATAATGGGGGCAGGCCAGAGGTCCGGCCACAGCATGGCAAACGTGCCGAGAGCCAGCCAGGCAAAAACTATAGCGGATTTCTGGCGGCACGGTGGGCTAGCGTTAGCACGGATACGGCAGGCTGTTCCCTCGCTGGAACATCCTGACGGACCCTGCTACTGCAAGTGTAAAAGTAGCCTAAATTCTGCCACATGTATGTTTGTGCATTTTGCTGTGAGAGTCTACCATCATGCTTCATCTTTAATATTTCTGTTATCACTGTAAGGGCTCATGAACACAATTGTTGGATGTTTTGCAGTCACAGTATCTATGTACTGTAATTAGTACTATCACAGTATATATTCACTATGACTAGTACTATCACAGTATATATTCACTATGACTAGTACTATCACAGTATATATTCACTATAACTAGTACTATCACAGTATCTATGTACTGTAACTAGTGCTATCACAGTATATATTCACTACAACTGGTACTATCACAGTATATATTCAATACAACTGGTACTATCACCGTATCTATGTACTGTAACTAGTACTATCACAGTATATATTCACTATGACTAGTACTATCACAGTATCTATGTACTATAAATCATACTATCACAGTATATATATTCACTACAACTAGTACCATCACAGTATCTATGTACTACAGTAGTATCACAGTAATTATTCACTATGACTAGTGCTACCACAGTATCTATGTACTATAAATAGTACTATCACAGTATATATACACTACAACTGGTACTATCACAGTATCTATGTACTATAACTAGTACTATCACAGTATATATTCACTATGACTGGTGCTATCACATTATCTTTGTGCTATAACTAGTACTATCACAGTATATATTCACTACAACTGGTACTATTCCAGTATCTATGTACTATAACTAGTGCTATCACAGTATATATTTACTATAACTGGTACTTTCACAGTATATATTCAATACAACTGGTACTATCACAGTATATATTCAATATGACTGGTACTATCACAGTATCTATGTACTATAACTAGTACTATCACAGTTTCTATGCACTACTATTACAGTATCTATTTACTATAACTAGTACTATAACAGTATATATTCTCTATAACTGGTACCATCACAGTATCCAGGTACTGTAAATAGTACTATCACAGTATCTCTGGACTACTATTACTGTACCTATGTATTATGGCTAGTACTAGTATGGATTATTTGTTGCTTCTTCCCCATATTAAGATTCTGGTTCCAATATTAGATAGAAGACTAAAGTAATAATGAAATAGTTTTTTTGGGTGGAGTTCCCTTCTAATATAGTGTTGGCAGTTGATAATCCAGATGCAGATTTTTTCGTATCACTACCAACATCCAGGTATTTCAAAATGATTAATGATAGAATGGGGTCTAGAGAAGCTCTGCACAGAATATTTTACATTCATGAATCTGTAATAAGGTGGAAGAGCTGCAGATCAATGTATCAGAAGAGCTCCACATCACAGCAGTGGGAACGGCTCTGTGTTCTATACGAAAAGATGAAAAAGACTGATGCTCTGAGGCAACTATAACTGATAGGCCACCGAAAATGTCACGAGTTCATTATGAAAAAGCACCAAACCTCCACCAGGTCACATTAACTGGTTGAAAAATAAAGAAATATATAACATGCATCTTAAAGGGGTCACACATCTAATATTGCTATTATGGACAATCCCTTTGCTTTCCTGAGCCTGAGGAATCAGGTTTCCATGTGTCTGACAGTAAAGATGTAATCCCAGCTTGCTCTCATGGCGCTTCTGTTTTTCTGCCAGCCTGATCCCTCTGCCGACCCTAACTTTCTAATAGGAACCTGTACCTCATCAGCTGTTACTATAGGACTACCCCCCGGCCCCGGGACCAAGAAGCTAACACCACCTAGCTTCAAGTCATCAGAAGATCGAGACATGGGGCAAAAGGGCAAGAAGGGAGAAGACAATTGAAGTGGACTTGAAGGAAAAACTCCAATTCTCAAATGTCTGTTCGGTATATCTGGACCTTCTAAGGGTACAGCCACACGGTCAGGTTTCTAGATGCAGTTTTGGAAGGCAAAACCAAGGGCAAGGTCAAAAAAGAGGAGATGTCATATCTGTCCTTTATACTTTCTCTCCTTTTATGATCCATTCCTAATTTTGGATTTCAAAACTGCACCAGTATTTAGGGGGTTACTATCTCTCCTTGGGGAGAGTGCGCCTTAGTCGGTGTAAGGAGACTTATAGGCCATACATGCTCCTCTGGAATTCTGGGAATAGGGGATGCAAATGAACTCTTAACAAGCTCTGCCTCTAATGCCACCAGATGTAAGGCAGCTTTCCTAGAAGTCAATGTTCAACCCCAAAACAGCTGCCTGCAGATGAGGTGCTGGCTTATTAAATATCCGAGTCATGTTGCAAGGCCTGTTTCAAGGATCGAACATTGACTTATAGGATAGCTGCCTTACATCTGGTGGCATTAGAGGCAGATCTTGTTGAGATCATTTGGATCCCCCTTTCCCAGAATTCCAGAGGAGTATGTATGGCCTATAAGACTCCTCACGCTGACTAAGGCGCTCTCTTCCCAAGGAGAGCTAGTACTCCTCAAATCCTAGACTTGACCTCTCACCCAGTTAAGCCAGTACTCTCTGCTCTGCACTGATGAGGGGTAATCATCATGAAACAGCTGTCTGCAGATGAGATGTTGGCTTATTTAATATCCGGATCATGTCTCAAGGCCTATTTATAGGGTTGAACATTGACTTATAGGATAGCTGTCTTACATCTGGTGGCATCAGAGGCAGAGCGAGTTTATTTGCACCCCCTTCTTCCCAAAACTGCACCAGGAAACCTGACCATGTGGCCGTACCCTAAATGTCCTGGTCTATGATTGTTAAAGAGGTTGCCTCACCTCAGACATTGGTTACATATCACTTGGATATGCCACCCATGTCAGATAGCTGCTGGTCCCACCTCTGGGAGCTGCAAATATATCCAGAACGGAGCTCCCAAAGTGAACAAGAGCACGCTGCGCATGCGCAGCCAGCCTACATTCCTTTCTATGGAACAGCGCTCTCGGCTATTTTCCCAAGTCACATGAAAATGAATGGAGAGCACACTGCGCAAGCGCGGCCACCACTCCATTCACTAAACTACCAGAAATAGCCGAGCAAGTATTCAGCTATTTTCGGAACTGCCCTACAAATGAATGGATGGTGTGTACGGTGCACTCTTGTTCACTTTGGGAGGTCAGTTCTAGAGATAGAACTATCTGACATGGGTGGCATATCGTAGTGATATGCCACCAATGTTTGAGGAGAGACAACCCCATTAAGCCTGTCTGTGGTTTGTTAATGGACTTGGAAGAAATCTGCCACTTGCATGGTAAGAATAAAACAATGACACATGGGCAGAGTGTTTTCCCTTGTGAGGGCAAAGTCATCAAGTTTGGTCTGCGCATGCGCCTTTTCCCATTATGGGTCCAGCGCATGCGCTGGAGCAAACACTGCGATTTTCATCACTAACTGGGGGTGGATTTAACAGTGATTGACTAGGGCTCTTAAATGGTCCAGCTATAAGGTAGCCCAGGAGCAGATGGACACCTTACTATGGAAATTGCATTGTTTGGCGTGTTATATCTCAGGTTTGCACTATTCTGCAAGTTTTTTATGTCTTTATAGGGTTGCCTGGTGCTTCTCCGCCAATATTACACAGATAATCCCGGTGAACACATGAGCCTTTGTTTGCATAGGTCACGGGAGTTTTTCAACTCAAGGTGGTGCTACAATTGACAGAAATAATTTCAGAAAGATCTTTTCAGGTTACAAACAGCAGCAGGAGCGGTTCATAGGGGTGCATCCTGCTGACGGGTTCAATTTCATTTAGGGCTATGTAGTTTGTTTATATCGGCAGATAATGGCTATATTTCCTACACTTCTCCTTCTATACTCCAAATGGCAATCTGACATCTTCCGTACGATTGACTATGAACCCGATCTTCCAGGAATAGCTGCAGCCTCTGGTTGGCCGTCGTAGTATCCTAGTAAATTCTATGCTGCATCCCTGCAGGACTGGCTGGAGGCCAAGGTGAGTCAGGTAAGAATCCAATTACTGTATCTGTTTTATTTCATGCTTTCTCTATTACATTATTCTATCTTTTAATGAATAGCTGGGCTTTTATGTCGTTTACAGGGTACCAAATACAGGTGGCAGGGGGTGCGGACCACTGCTATGGGGGGGGGGGGGGGGGAATATTCAATGAAAAAAAGGTATACTGTATTAAACTACTGCTGGGATCACCCTGCCCACAGAAAGGGTTAACACTCCAATTTTCGCCCTGTAGTTGAGGGCGGACTTGACCATTAGGGCAGTGCATGGGCACCCCCCACCTCCTTGGCCACAGGTAAAGCACTGTAAGTGACTAGTGTTTCTAAATGCATTTTTAATAATTAAGTATGTTGTGGCTGTAGAAGTTGGTAAGTGGCTGGAGACAATGCCCAGGGGCCCGGATTGCTCTCTGTCCCAGAGCCTGTGGTAGTCCTGAGAACTTCCATCCTGTTAAGCAGGGGTGTGACTATTGAAAGTGCAGAGCAACAGCATCGGGGCATTGGTGTCTGAGGGGGTCCAAATGCACATTTGCCACATTAAAAGGGGCGTTATCAGTCCAAATGGATGAAGCCTAATTTTTCATGCGTTTTGGGGTCAAAATGTTGGTAAGTGGGATACTCAGGGGCGTAGCGATACGGGGTGCAGAAGTAGCAGTCGTTACCGGGCCCAGGAGCATGAGGGGGCCCAAAGACCCTTGTGCCGCATAAGAAGACACTGGTATTATAGAAAATGCATGCTGGTCAAGTTACACCTCTGGCTGGAGGCAAGGGGTTAGGTCAAGAATTTGGCATGGGGGGGAGGTAATATGTGTGGGTGGGTGTACAGAACCTTTGGAACATGTGACTATATTTACTTAATTTTTTCAGGTCCTTAAGATGTAGCAAGAGGAGTGAGAGCACATGGCAGAGAGATGATGATTAAAAGTGCTCTGCAGACCTCATGTTAGTAACAGACAGAAGATTGAAGAATGAAGTGAGAAGTTGCAGCTGGAAACAAAGCCAGCAATATTGTTGCAGGTAGCTAGCTAGCAAGTGGAGGTGATTGGTAATAGTCATAAAGGTACAAAACCTCAGAACATAGAGAGGGCCACAGAGCAGCTGAGCATCACAAAAGAACTGAGAAGTAAAAAGAAGCTGCCTAGTCCATGCAGAGACAGTCCTTTAACCAAGACCAACCAGGAAAACCATGTGATAGACTGTGTGCAAGGAAGGGCATGCTAAAACTGAGAAGAGTCTATGCAGTGGTTGTGAAGACAGAGATACAGAAACCTGGGACTGCCTGTGGTGCAGGACTGCGCCACGTGGAGAGAAAGCAGGACTGCGCCACGTGGGAAGAAAGCTGTGGGAATAACAACCTTCATCATTGCTGGAGAGGAGACTGGATCTAGAGTGCTTACGCCCAGACTGCTGGGTGCAATGCCATCTAGAGTAAGATCAAGTTGTTAGGCTTGAGAAGCTCCTAGAATTTTTGTAGCACTTCTGATTGTGATTGATTCTTTTGAACGACATCTGTCGTTTACAAGATTGCCACACCTCTAACTCCACCCAACCATAACTATACACACACAGTCCCCTTAATGCCCCCATATAGTTATCATTCCCCCTTTGTGCCAGAGCATAGTAGTAATGCCCAGATATGTGTCCCCCTCACAGTAGATATGCCAATATATGTGTCCCCTTCATGGTAGTATTGCTCGTATGTGCCCCTTTTCAGTAGTAGTGCCCACATGTGTCCCCCTTCACTCTAGTTATGCTCAGATATGTTCCCCCTCACAGTAGTTATGCCCAGATGTCCCCCATTCACAGCAGTTATGCCCCCCTTTACAGTAGATATGCCAAGATATGTGCCCCCTCACAGTAGTTATGCCCAGATGTGCCCCATTCACAGCAGTTATGCCAGGATATGCCCCCCTTTACAGAAGATATGCCAAGATATGTGCCCCCTCACAATAGTTATGCCAAGATGTGCCCCCGCAGAGTAGATATGCCAAGATACGTATGTGCCCCCTTCACATGAATTAAAAAGCAAACAGTAAATGCTCACCTGATTGCGCTGATGATCGCGGCTCAGAGGTCGGCGCCCCCAGCAGGATACAGTAACACATTGCGCTGATTCCCGACCTGCACCGCTCCTCCACAGTCCAGCAGCACGATGTGTGACAGATATCATGCGCCGGCCGCTGAGAGGAATGGTGAAGAGGGGAGCGGACGGCTCTCTGCTTCACCATTACAATCAGCTGGGAGCGGGACATACCTCAGCCGTTCCTGGACTGCGGGACAGCCACTGAAAACCGGGACTGTCCCGTCGGATCCGGGACGGTTGGGAGGTATGAATAATGCGTCATGGTGCCTGAAAGACATAAACCTGTGGTAATTTCATGTCCTAACTTTATCCGAACCCCATTATTCCTGGCGTCCTGACTGCATCCTGCAGTGGAGCATGCATATGTTTCTAAGGGCTCATTCAGACCACCATATCTGCTTTGCAGCCTGCAAATTGCGAATCTGCAAAACCCGGACACCATCCGTGTGTGTTCTGCATTTTGCTTAACAGTACGGCCGGCCCTATGATAGAAATGCCTACTTATTCTTGTCCCCAAAACGGACAAGTATAGGACTTATTCTATCTTTTTTGCAGGTCCGCAGAACGAAAATACGGATGCGGATAGCATACAGCATACTGTCCGCATCTTTTGCAGCCCCATTGAAATGAATTGGTCCGCAAAATTGCATAACGTATGCGGACAAAAATATACTGTCGTGTGAATGGGCCCTTATACTGACTCTGAGGTGGTGGAGGACGGCAGCGCTCCACGGTGATGGCAGCACAGGCTTCAGCGGCGGCCTAGTAAAGAACAGTGAGGGGTCGGTGTAATGACTTTGGACAAAGGATGCATTTTTAGTTTTTGCCTGGAGTGACCCGTTAAGGGGCTGCCTGATTCCTACCCTACAGTGGGAAGCCACGTGTATCGCTCGCCCATCTCCAGAACTCCCATAGAAATGAATGGATTCTGACCGGCCGCTCCGTCCAACTGAGGGGGCTCCACAGGTTACCGGGGCCCTGTTCTCGTGATCAGTGGGGGTCCCAGAGGTAGGACCCCCACACATCTGATAGTTATCCCCTATCCTGTGAATAGGGGATAACTTGTTACAACCGGAATACCCCTTTAATGGCACCGCAATGATGTAGCAGTGCTGGAGTAGCGATGCTAGACGACATAGTATAACATGGAGTAATGGACCTGAATGAGTAGTGGTGCTGTACAGTGACGCTGGGTTCACACCTAAGCGTTTCGCAAACGTGCGTTTTTATGCGCGATTTTGTCGCGCGTTTTTATGCGCGTTTTTTGTAATAGTAAACGCGCGTTTGACGCGCGTTTGGGTGATTGACAGCAGTGTTGTCCAAAGAGTCTATGGCCCAAACGCGCGTCAAACGCGCCAAAAAAGCTCCTGTACTTGTTTGAGCGTCGGGCGTTTTACAGCGCGATCGTACGCGCTGTAAAACGCCCAGGTGTGAACCATTCCCATAGGGAATCATTGGTTCTTGCCTGTTGTGCGTTTTACAGCGCGTAGGAACGCGCTGTAAAACGCTCAGGTGTGAACCCAGCGTGATAGTTGACGATGTAGCAGTGTTGTATTAGTGGAGATGAAGGATGTAACAGAGATGAAGAGTAGTAAGTAGACGAATGTATCAGATGTGGTGTAATGATGGTGGACAACGTGGCAAAGTAGGAGTAGCGCAACTGAACAATGTAGCATAGCTGAAGAGTAGTGAGCAGAACAATGTAGCAGACCTGGAGTAGTAATGCTGGACAATGTAGTAGTGCTGAACAGTGATGCTGGGCGATGTAGCAGTGTTGGATTAGTGAAGGTGAAGGATGTAGGATAGCTGAAGAGTAGTGAGCAGAGCAATGGAGCAGCTGGAGTAGTAACGCTGGATGATGTAGAAGAGTTGGAGTAGTGGAGCTGAAATATATAGCAAAGCTGAAAAATAGGGAGCAGAAAAATGTAGCAAACATGGAGTAGAGATCGCGGACAATGTAGTAGATTAGGAGTAGTGCAACTGAATGATGTAGCAGAGCTGAAGAGTAGTGAGCACAGCAGAGTAACAGCTGAAGTAGTGGTTCTGGATGATGTAGAAGAGTTGGAGTAGTGGAACTGAATAGCGTAGCAGAGCTGAAGAGTAGTGAGCAGAACAATGTAGCAGATGTGGAGTAGAGATGGAGGATGATGTAGCAGAGTAGCAGTATGTAGCAGGGCTGAAGAGAAATGGAGCTGAACCATGTAGCGGGAAGACAGAAAGCTAAGGACACTCCGGAATAATCAGGCAACGTCTTGCTGACAGAGGTGGGTTAAAAAAAAAAAATCGGGTGGTGTGACATCATCGGGGCTCTGGAGAGGAGACGGCGTGGGCCGGAGAAGAGAACAGGTGCAGCGCTGGTCACTGAATCCAGGACAGGTTAGTAATGGTACGACCAGACGGCGTGGTCTTGTTGCACTCACCATGTGGCTGAGCTGCAGTACTGTGTGGCCATACGGCTGCAGACTAATGAAGACTCCGCTGTTTATTTGGTCTCCATTATTAATGGCCACACACTATTGAAGGTGCCACACGGCCACTAGCAACACCGAACCGCTAAACAGCGTGGTCTTCGTTAGTTTAATTAGGGCCTGTGTAACATCCCAAAGTCATGTTACAAAACTCTTTTACCCCGCTACAACCTGTTAAGTGCATCTGCATTGTCATCCTGTGTAATTTAACATCACATCCTCACTAATGTGCATTGAAACCCTTGTTAAATGTATTTGCTGTAATTTTCATGTTCACCAGCAGGTGGCAGCAATGTGTTTAGAAGGGACTTAGTTCAGTTTAGTGTTTCTAGACTGGAATAGTACATTCCAGTCTAGCTCCCCCTCTGTGAAGTGGTGTGGAATGTTCCCACATCCTGCCTCATGGTTGGGGAAGGAAGTTCAGTTAGTGTGCCAGCCACCCCTGCTTGGAGAAGGCTGTGCGTGTAGGAGCTCCCAGTTCTAGGGATCCAAGCCAGCATCTTGTCTCGGCTGAGACAAAACATTCCCAGTCTGAGGCTTCAGGCTCAGCTGGTGAGAAAGCAAGCAGCCACCTACAGAACTCCAGGAAGAACCATACCCTGTGAGCACAACTGTGAGTACCATCCAGCGACCAGGAGAAGTCAAATTCCTCCTCAGCTAGTCAGTCCCCACACAGCAGAAGACAGATAGCGCAGAAGATATTAATTCCTACCACATTACAGAGCCACAAGCAGACGACGTATCCTGTAAAGAGCTCCAGGCACATGATAGAAGCTGAAGATATAGATCCCTGCCATACATTGCCAATACCTGCTGGGACTTCAGACTATTGCTGTATCTCATATGGATTACTGCTGCATCAAGTAAAGACCAGTTTTAATTATATTCCAAGTCTGGATCTCAATTATTGCTACTAAATCCCTCAATTACTCCTACTAGCAACACTCATTTTATTGCAGGTGAGCCAGGATCCAGGAGTCCAGCCGTACTCAGGTAGGAGACACCGTTTACACTATACCTACTACTACACAGAGACATTACACCACTCTGGCATTCCTAACCTGGTACGTGAGTTGCAACACTTTAAAGAGCCCTGAGACTGTACCCTGCGCACACTGCAATTGGCGTCACGAACATAAACTATAGACTTCTATACCCATATCCGGAGCCACTGCATAATTTGGCGTCCTTGTAACCGTACCACGCCCCGGCTCTATTGCACCTGCAGCAGCCGCACGGTACTCGACCTCGCCGTGTGGTCGTCCCCTAACAGGTTTGCAATAACTGATGCACAAGCTGCAGGGACAACCCCGTTCAGGTGCATGGAATGGATTTTCATCTGGAGAATTTTCTGCAGCAAATCTGCCATATGTGAATATACCCCAAGAAGTTAATTCATAATTGCACCTAATTGCAGAAAATGCACTTGCCGACATCCGAGCCTGGATTCTCAGCAACATTGATGTCTCTATTTTCTTCCACCAAAGCAGGGTTGCATCCCCCGCCCCTCCCCCATCTGTTTAGAAATACGTAGCTTTGGGGTGTTCGTGTCCCAGTACAAGCAAATGAGAAAGAATGATAGCAGCAGCTGCTGGGTCTTCAGATAGGACTCAGCTTCACATCTTGAAGTTCAGGCTTTTCTCCTTTGTAATGCAGATGTTTCTTCCTTTATGTTCTTGCATCCAGGGGGCAGTGAAAATATTTAGCTTCATTTGTTAGGTTTTTCCTTAAAGGGGTTTTCCAGCATCTACTCATGTACATCTTCTCCATCTTTTTCAGTTTGGACTCTCCCACCCTGTTTTTGCCGTGTAAACCAATCCCTCTGGTTTGTTTCCATTCTGTATATAGCACTTCCTGTTCCTGTATCCAACCAAACCCATGATGCACTTCTCCTTCCTTTGCCACAGCTCCAGCCCCGCCCTAACAACGCCCAGCTAGTTTATAGCCCCTCCCACCCAGCTAGTTACATAGACACTCCCCTATCACTGCCCCGCCCATGGACACAACATCACAGGAAATTAAAAAAGAGCTGCGTGGACATGATCATGTGACCACAGCCCAGAATGGGAGACAGGAGCAATAAATGGAAAAGAAACACATTACACAATGACAGCCACCTTCGTAAATGATTATTTTAAAGGATGTTGATGCAAACCAGAATATCCCTTTAAAGTCTCAGAAAATTGACTACTTTACTGAACCAGAAATATGTTCTGAAAAGTTGTCACTTCCCCTCCTCCACTTCTCTTGGTGGGTCTTTCCTAATGTATTCCTCAGCAATGTTTCTTGGAGGTCCTGGGTCATAGAGCCTCCCAATTAAAGGGATACTCAATGAAAAAAATACAAAACATTGTAGTAAAAAATATGAGAATTTTATGAGAATTTTATATGTGTCACAGGAGATCAGCAGCTTCCACCTTGACCTTAGATCTGGGTGTAAGGTAGCTGGCTGCTGCAGGAGCCCTCCTCCTGTGCCATACAATACCAAATACCAAACCTGCTCAGCCACACCCCCTCAGTGTAGCACCGCCCATTTCTACCATCTGGAAGACGACATTTGATTTCTGGGTACCATGTGCCTCCTCCCCAAGATGCTGGGACCATGAAATTACAGGACTGGATTACTCCCAACAAGATGATGATGTCACTTCTCCTCCATCAGCTATAGGCAGGCTAGTACTAGGATGATTCTCATTTTTAAAAGCGGTCAGAGGTCCTCAGCACCAAAGTATGGTGGGCAGAGGTCCCTTATGACCCCCAGGAGGGGACATCACACTACACTGTGCGACCTTCACACCACAGTACAATCTGACATCACATTCTGTGACACCATAATAAACCTTGTGATGTCATCATCAGTTTTCGGGGTAAAAGCAACCCTGCAGAAATGGATTGTCTAGCAATCACCATATACACACAGCGTATATATATATATATATATATACACATTCATACACACACATATACACAGCGTCACTCATGTACTCTGAGACACATTTACCTAAGGCGCGGTTTTTCAATTAGAATTTCACGGACTGGCTCACTCATCATGGCTTTCAGCGCATTTCTGTCTGAACACCACACCAAGAAAGGACATATCCTTTAGGGCTCATGCACATGAACGTAAGGGCTCCCTGGCCGTATTGTGGACCGCAAATGGCAGGTCCACAATATACGGGCACCGGCCGCGTGCACTCCGTGCTGTGGATGTGAACCCATTGACTTGAATGGGTCCGCGGTCTGCAAGATACTTCAAAAGATAGGATATGTCCTATCTGTTGCGGAACGGAGGCAGGGATCGGAAGCACTATGAAGTGCTTCCATGGGATTTCAGGTCCGCACCACAAAAGATAAGACATGTTCTATCTTTTGCTGTATCTTGCGGATCGCTGACCTATTCAAGTCAATGGGTCCGTATCTGTGGTGTGGGGTGTACACAGCCAGTGCCGTGCATTGCAGACCGCTCGGAGCACGGAGCCCTTACTTTGGTCCGCATGAGCCCTTAAAGGGCATCTGTCAGCAGTTCTGTACCTATGACACTGGCTGACCTGTTACATGTGCGCTTGGCAGCTGAAGGCATTGTGTTGGTCCCATGTTCATATGTGCCCGCATTGCTGAGAAAAATTATGTTTTAATATATGCAAATGAGCTTCTAGGAGCAATGGGGGCGTTGTCATTACTCCTAGAGGCTCTGCAACTACTGAGAACTCTGCACTTTGATTGACGGGGCCGAGTGTGATCATGTTTCTGGTCCTGTCAATCACAGTGGAGAGGGCGCAGCAGTTGCAGAAAGAGCAGAGCCTCTAGGTGTAACGGTAACGCCCCCATTGCTCCTAGAGGCTGATTTGCATATATTAAAGCATCATCTTTCTCAGCAATGCAGACACATATGAACATGGGACCAACACAGATGCCATCAGCTGCCAAGCGCACATGTAACAGTGCAATGGGCGGCCTCCCCCCAGGGCCCTACTATAAATCGCGTCCCAGTTGTAGGAAATTCTGAGTGTAGTAATGGTGCAGCCCAAATGTCTCTTTATGTGTGTCACGGTGCTCCTACCTGGATACGGCTAGACCCCAGGCTTTGGCTCCGAAGCAATAAATAAAGGGAATAATTTAGGGATTAAGGAAGAACTTGAGTCCAAACCTTGAGATGAAGTTCAATAGCAGTTTTACTTGGGTAAATAGATTTCAGGCTTTATCTTGGTTCCAGCAGGTTTTAGCATTAAAATGGCAGGCAAACTCAACTCTGCTATATCTGACTCTGCTGTTCTGACAAGCTTAATTAGTGTCTTTGCTTTCTTTGTGATGCTGTGCTTCACTCTTTGGTTGGGCTTATGTTCAGCCAAGGGATGTGGTCAAATCTGGTGAGCTCCAATATGGAGTCCCTACTAGCACACACTACCACTAGCACAACCACTAGAACCAGTTCTAACTATAGTCCCCACCCTTCCTGCAGGAAACAGGAGTAGCCCACTTCCCTACAGAGGGGGGTGTTAGAATGGAATGGAACGCTCCATTCTACCTAAAGGAACTTTCACACTTGCGGCAGAGGATTCCGGCAGGCAGTTCCGTCGCCAGAACTGCCTGCCGGATCCGGCAATCTGGACGCAAACGGATGCATTTGTGAGACGGATCCAGATGCGGATCTGTCTCACAAATGCATTGCAATACCGGATCCGTCTTTACGGTTGTCATCTGGAAAAAATGGATCCGGTATTTATTTTTTTACAACAGGTCAGCCAGTGTCATAGGTACAAACCTGCTGACAGATGCCATGTCGAATGGCAGTATGGCCTCCTATTGAAAACAATGGGAGGTGGTTTCGGCTCAGCCACCATCAGCTCTATGGTGTGGAATCCGCACCAAAATACCAGCATCGAGAGACGCCCGTCATGTATCCTAAGAGCTCTGCTGGATTTTACTCACTGAGTTGAGGTTTCCTCATCTCATAAACTTTTGGTATGTCACTAGGAAATGGCATCAATATGATATATCCAGAACGGGGCCCCCGACGTGAACGGCGAGCAGCTGCGCATGCGCGACCACCTTCCATTCATTGCTACGGATGTTCTGAAAATAGCTGAGCACTGGCTTCTCTATTTCTGGCAGTCCCTTTGCAGATAATGGAACAATGGCTGTGCTTGCGCAGTGGGCTCTCCATTTACCACTATGGGACTTTCAAAAATTACTGAGCGTGCTCGCGCAGCTATTTTTAGTGCTCCCATAGAGATAAATAGAGAGCACACCGCGCCTTGGGGCCCCTATTCTGGAGATAGGAGCGGGCCCCAGAACCCTACCGGAATACGATCAGAATAAAAAAATATATATTTGTTGATCCTCAGAATGTTTTCCCTTCAATCAGTTGTAATGTAAAAAATATAAAACAACGTGAATCTTCCGCTTCCAGCGTCATGTGAGCGCCACGCGATGGGGCTTCTGGAAACGGCAGGCGGTTTTCACAGGAGAAAAATCCTCAGAAGCGGTCAGAGCTATTGTTTATACTTCACAGGAGCAGATCTGGAGTCTACATGGACAGAATAGGAATCAGGAGCAGCTGCAAAAGCGGCACTTACATGGCAGAGATCGTTAGCCACCGGCGAGGAGGACCTTGCTGTCGTTCTGATAAAGGTAAAGGTCGCAGTGTGTCGCCGGGCACTGCCCAACACCAAGAGCTGATAAACCGCGAAAGAAAGATCGGAAGGAAAGCTTCCGGCTGTCACCTACAAAGGAAAGCGGAATTCTAAAGTAAAGAATTTGGATCAGTGGCGTAGCATGGGTTGCCAGCACCCGGGGCAAGCCAAAAATTGCACCCCCCCACCCCGGGCACGCCCCTTTTAACAGATACTGTAGTAGATCACTAGCAGTCCTATGTAACACTTCAGATAACACAGTGATAAGTCTCTGAGTACAGATAATGTAGTAGATGTCACCTGCAGTCCTATGTAACACCTCAGATAACACAGTGATAACTCTCTGAGTACAGATAATGTAGTAGATGTCACCTGCAGTCCTATGTAACACCACAGATAACACAGTGATAACTCTCCATGTACAGATAATGTAGTAGATGTCACCTGCAGTCCTATGTAACACCACAGATAACACAGTGATAACTCTCTGAGTACAGATAATGTAGTAGATGTCACCTGCAGTCCTATGTAACACCACAGATAACACAGTGATAACTCTCTGAGTACAGATAATGTAGTAGATGTCACCTGCAGTCCTATGTAACACCACAGATAACAGTGATAACTCTCTGAGTACAGATAATGTAGTAGATATCACCTGCAGTCCTATGTAACACCTCAGATAACACAGTGATAACTCTGAGTACAGATAATGTAGTAGATGTCACCTGCAGTCCTATGTAACACCACAGATAACACAGTGATAACTCTCTGAGTACAGATAATGTAGTAGATGTCACCTGCAGTCCTATGTAACACCACAGATAACACAGTGATAACTCTCCATGTACAGATAATGTAGTAGATGTCACCTGCAGTCCTATGTAACACCACAGATAACACAGTGATAACTCTCTGAGTACAGATAATGTAGTAGATGTCACCTGCAGTCCTATGTAACACCACAGATAACACAGTGATAACTCTCTGAGTACAGATAATGTAGTAGATGTCACCTGCAGTCCTATGTAACACCACAGATAACAGTGATAACTCTCTGAGTACAGATAATGTAGTAGATATCACCTGCAGTCCTATGTAACACCTCAGATAACACAGTGATAACTCTGAGTACAGATAATGTAGTAGATGTCACCTGCAGTCCTATGTAACACCACAGATAACACAGTGATAACTCTCTGAGTACAGATAATGTAGTAGATGTCACCTGCAGTCCTATGTAACACCACAGATAACACAGTGATAATTCTCTGAGCACAGATAATGTAGTAGATGTCACCTGCAGTCCTATGTAACACCACAGATAACACAGTGATAATGTAGTAGACGGGTGTGAGGCCCCAGAATCCAGAACACGCACAGTGTGACCTGAAGTCTGGGGCCAGGATGCGGCAGGGTGGGCCATATTCTATATCCACCCCCCAACTCTACCGTTAAACAGATATGTGGATGGACATTATTATTACAGTATAATACCGCCCCATACCTGTTACATCCAGTGACCTCTCCTGTTTTGTAGACCTTCCTCAACGTCTTCATCCAGAGATAAGACCGCCATGATACCTTCTTTCAGCGTCTCTGCAGAGTTTCACAGAATTTTTTTTAGGTTCCTCACTTTACCATCATCCTCTCCTTCCTGGTGTCTCAACAACTCCTCCCGCTGCCCCCCAATACTGTGCTAGAGCCAGACAGTCCCCCATTCCCCATAATATTATTCCCCCTGTATATTATAATGGCCCCCTCTGTATTAGTATTAATATTAATGTAATGGCCCCTCTTTATTAATAATGTAATGGCCGCCTCTCCACTCTTATTACTATGATGTCCAGTCAGTGGTCCTCCTCTTTCTGCTCCTCCCCCACCCCCATAGTGCCCCCAGTGCCTCTGCAATTAGGGTAGGGTACATAAAAAAAATAAAAAAACAATACTTGTCTCCATGACAGCTTGTGGCGTCCCGGCGCAGGCGGTCCCGAACGCCTCACTGTGCCTTCATCGTGTCATTTCGCGAGACCGGGTCCTGCGTCGCTCTACTGCCTTATAGGCTTCAGGCCTAGTGGCCTGAAGCCTATGAGGCATAACAGAGGGTACAGGAGCTATAGGCTCCCGTGGCCCTCATTGAAATTTCAGCTGCCTTGCGCCCCCTGCATTTTGGCGCCCGGGACAACGCCCCCCCATGCTACGCCCTTGATTTGGATGACATCGGGCACTTTATACTCGGGGCGCCTTCATGCAACATTGCTCTAAAAAGTATTTTTGGCCTTAAAGTCCGATCCAAGCAGAACTTGAAAAACATTACACCTGGTATAACTAAAAAAAGTTTAAGAATTCATAGCGGTGTGTCATAAGAATTCTCCATGCTGGACGCCGCCAAACGCCGGACTGCGAAGTAAATCTTGGCATCTGTCAGCAGTTTTGTACCTATGACACTGGCTGACCTGGTAAATGTGCGCTTGGCAGATGAAGACATCTGTGTTGGTCCCACGTCCATATGTGCCCGCATTGCTGAGAAAGAGGATGTTTAAATATATGCAAATGAGCCTCTAGGAGCAACGGGGGCGTTACCATTACTCCTAGAGGCTCTGCTCTCTCTGCAACTGCCGCACCCTCTGCACTTTGATTGACAGGTTCAGGCAGTGTAATCATCACACCTGGACCTGTCAATCCAAGTGCAGAGGGAGCAGCAGTTGCAGAGAGAGCAGAGCCTCTAGGTGTAACGGCAACACCCCCGTTGCTCCTAGAGGCTCATTTGCATATATTAAAACATCATTTTTCTCAGCAATGAACATGTGACCAACACAGATGTCTTCAAGGAAGCTTTAGAGTTCTCAGCTGTATTTTATTTCCATCATAAATATCAGAGGGTTATTACTGCTACCACAGCTTTACTATAAGTAGTAATAATTGCAGGACTGAGTGAGGCATTACCGGCGCTGACCACTAGATGGCAGGATGAAGCCGAGGACGGCTGGTGAAGCTTTCTGCGCATGTGCATTATGATATGTCGGTGTTTTGGTAAGTTGGGCGGTAGGTGCATGAACTAGGAGCCTGTGCGATTGTTTTTGGCTTTGCATACAGTGTACAATACACTGATTTATAAAAGTTGTAATGCTGTAAGATATAGGTGGATGTCTGTATAAGTAGATGTAATGTGTATGGTGTCATATATTTATTACTGACCTATTGTATTATTCTGGGTGTTATATGACGTATAAAGCACTTATGGAGTGACTTGTGTGGAGGCCCTTATGTGTGGCCTCGGTAACTTGTGTGGAGGCCCTTATGTGTGGCCTTGGTGACGTGTGGAGGCCCTTATGTGTGGCCTTGGTGACTGTGGAGGCCTTTATGTGTGGCCTTGGTGACTTTGTGGAGGCCTTTATGTGTGGCCTCGGTGACTTGTGTGGAGGCCCTTATGTGTGGCCTCGGTGACTTGTGTGGAGGCCCTTATGTGTGGCCTCAGTGACTTGTGTGGAGGCCCTTATGTGTGGCCTCGGTGACTTGTGTGGAGGCCTTTATGTGTGGCCTCGGTGACTTGTGTGGAGGCCTTTATGTGTGGCCTCGGTGACTTGTGTGGAGGCCCTTATGTGTGGCCTCAGTGACTTGTGTGGAGGCCTTTATGTGTGGCCTCGGTGACTTGTGTGGAGGCCTTTATGTGTGGCCTTGGTGACTTGTGTGGAGGCCCTTATGTGTGGCCTCGGTGACTTGTGTGGAGGCCTTTATGTGTGGCCTCGGTGACTTGTGTGGAGGCCCTTATGTGTGGCCTTGGTGACTTTGTGAAGGCCTTTATGTGTGGCCTTGGTGACTTGTGTGGAGGCCTTTATGTGTGGCCTTGGTGACTTGTGTGGAGGCCCTTATGTGTGGCCTTGGTGACTTGTGTGGAGGCCCTTATGTGTGGCCTTGGTGACTTTGTGGAGGCCTTTATGTGTGGCCTCGGTGACTTGTGTGGAGGCCGTTATGTGTGGCCTTGGTGACTTTTGGGGCTAACAGAAATAGTCAAAGACCAGTCCTATTAAAAATGGAGGCCTTTATGTGTGGCCTTGGTGACTTGTGTGGAGGCCCTTATGTGTGGCCTTAGTGACTTGTGTAGAGGCCTTTATGTGTGGCCTCGGTGACTTGTGTGGAGGCCTTTATGTGTGGCCTTGGTGACTTGTGTGGAGGCCCTTATGTGTGGCCTTGGTGACTTTGTGAAGGCCTTTATGTGTGGCCTTGGTGACTTTGTGGAGGCCCTTATGTGTGGCCTTGGTGACTTTGTGGAGGCCTTTATGTGTGGCCTTGGTGACTTTGTGGAGGCCTTTATGTGTGGCCTTGGTGACTTGTGTGGAGGCCCTTATGTGTGGCCTTGGTGACTTGTGTGGAGGCCCTTATGTGTGGCCTTGGTGACTTTGTGGAGGCCTTTATGTGTGGCCTTGGTGACTTGTGTGGAGGCCTTTATGTGTGGCCTTGGTGACTTGTGTGGAGGCCCTTATGTGTGGCCTTGGTGACTTTGTGGAGGCCCTTATGTGTGGCCTTGGTGACTTTGTGGAGGCCTTTATGTGTGGCCTTGGTGACTTGTGTGGAGGCCGTTATGTGTGGCCTTGGTGACTTTTGGGGCTAACAGAAATAGTCAAAGACCAGTCCTATTAAAAATACTATTGTAGCACCCCATAAGTTCTGTTTGGAAAAGAACATACTGCCATATATCGTCAAGGTGCCTGACACACGGACCTACGGTCAGTAAAAAAATGCTGAAATGTGAACAGACACATTTAAATCAATGGGTACGTGTGCTGTCCGTGGAAAATGCGGACAGCACACGTCGGTAAAAAACGAAAATGTGAACGAGGCCTTAGGCCCCCTTCACACGGGCGTCGCGGGTGAGGGCCGAATGCGTTCAGGGTGCATTGCAGGAAACCCACGCGAGTAGGCACGCAATTGTAGTCAGTTTTGACTGCGATTGTGTTCCGTTATTCAGTTTTTTCCACGCGAGTGCAATGCATTTTGTATGCGCGTGAGAAAAAACTGACTGTGGTACCCAGACCCGAACCCAGACTTCTTCACTGAAGTTCATGTTTGGGTTCGGTGTTCTGTATATTTTATTATTTCCCTTATAACATGGTTATAAAGGGAAAATAATAGCATTCTTAATACAGGATGCTAACTAAAATGTCCATTGAGGGGTTAAAAAAATAATAAAAACATAACTCACCTCATCCACTTGATCGCGCAGCCGCCATAGTCTTCTTTCTTCTTCTTTCAGGACCTGCAAAAGGACCTTTGATGATGTCATCACTCTCACCACGATCTTCTATCTTCATTCAGCAGGACCTTTGATGACATCATCACGCGCATCACGTGGTGACGTCAGCGCAGGTCCTGCTGCATGAAGATAGAAGGATCTGCCAGATTTCCTACCTGATTACAGCTGATCGCTGGGGGTCCCAGCAGGAGGAAACGTTGTGACCAACCTATTGCCTAGGGTAAGAACCCTTTAAAGGGGTTGGCTCATCTCAGACAATGGGCGGGCATATCGCTAGGATACGCCCCCATTGTCTGATAGGTGCGGATCTCACCACTGGGACCCGCACCTATAATAAGAGCGGTGCCCCGAAAGTGGTGGAGGGCGCACTGTGCATGTGCAACCACTGAGTCCATTCATTTCTACGAATGGGAGCGGTGGCCAGTCATACGCGGTGCGCTCCCATTCAGAGGAGGAGAGCGCTTGGTGGTGGACGGACCAGAGTCCTACAGCCGTTCTCGATATAGGTGCGGGTCACAGCGGTGGGACCCGCACCTATCAGACAATGGGGACATATCCTAGCGATATGCACCCATTATCTGAGATGAAATAACCCCTTTAACGACGTCAAATTAGCCATTTTTTCCCCACTGGTACTATTCCTTTAAAAACACGGTAGCATCTCTTCTATTCCGAGCCCGAAATCCTAGTATGCTAAATAAATCCATCACCAAACAGAAACACTGATGCTCTGAGACACATGACAAAACAGATTACCAGACGGAAAAATTAACATACGAAGAAAAAAATAAATAATGAAACTAAAAAGTAATGCCTCCCAGCTCAGCCAATCACATCCCCTCTGGGGAACTTTCATTATAAATGCCCCCGTCTTAAAAAAATAAAAATAAAACGTCTGTCGCTCGTACGAATTCTGCAGACAGATCCAGATCCATTCAACTTGAATGGGTCCGTGATCCGTCCTCACCGCAAAAAAATACAACATGTTTTTTTTTTTGGCGGTGCATGGGATTCTGCGCCTTCGTTCCGCACCACACCTTCAAGATTCGTGATGCGCTGAGCACACGGCCGGTGCCCCCATATTGCGGACCGCAATACGGGCACGGCCGCATGCATAAGGGGTTTGTGCATTGTCAGCCGCGCAGGGATCAGTCTGCATTTAGGCCTCTTGCACACAAACGTATTTTCTTTCCGTTTTTTTTTTTGCGGACTGTATGCGGAACCATTTACGTCAATGGGTCTGCAAAAAAAAACTGAAGTTACTCCGTGTGCATTCCGTTTCCGTATTTCCGTTCTGCAAAAAAATAGTCCTATTATTGTCCGCGTTACGGACAAGGATAGGACTGTCCTATTAGGGGCCAGCTGTACCGTTCCGCAAAATACAGAATGCACACGGACGTCATCTGTATTTTTTTGCGGATCCGTTTTTTGCGGACCGCAAAATACATACGGTCGTGTGCAAGAGGCCTTGTTCACACGCAGTCATAAAAGAGACCTTTGACACGAACGGCAAAACTGTGGTAAAAAAAAAAATCAGTTTGGACAATATTATGTAGACTATAGAATTTTTTTAAAATTCAATGAATTATTTTTGTAAATTGTAAAAAAAAAAAAAAAATTTATAATTTTTTAATTCATATTTTATATGTAAATACCTTCTGCATTTATAAAAACAGTTAGGAAATGTATCTACCAATGTCCAATATAATAATACAAAAATAATTTTATTTTTTTTCAATTGGAAATTACGGACAAGGTTTAGGTAGCGACATCCATTCAGATATAAAAAAAAAAAAAACCTGCAGCTTGTCGCACCAATAAAAATGGAGCAGGGTTGGGTGGGAAGAAAAAAAAACAAAAAAAAAAAAACCTTTCGCTTGCCGGACTGCTGCCGTCGCACCAGCACCAGCAGCGCCGCTTTGCAGAAAGTTCACGAAGCGCGCCGGTCTTTCTGGGTTTCCTCCTCGCCATGGCCGCGCTCGGTTGCTTAGAAGCTGAACGTTGCTACCCTTGAGACCCATGAAAGGGTTAACGCTGTGCTCTTCTGCTGCACAGAGGCAGAGGGAAGGTTAGCAGAGGGATCAATCTGATTAGAGCTGAAGAAGAGGAAAGATGCGCTTGCTTGTCTGCCTGCTGCCTGCATCTGGTGGTTGAAGGTTATGTCTGAGGGTTGATTTTTATTTCTTTTATTTTTTTTTATTTTTTTTATTTATTTATTTATTTTTTATATATATATAGACCTATATATCATTATATCGTTCGACCTTTTTTTTTTCCGTTCTCGCAGGCTTGGGAGTACGCCACAGGAGCGGGGATGCTCTCGGGCTTGCATTTAAGGATTTTTCACCTGTGGACCTGATTCTGCAAAGCGCTGGGTGCTGCTTTGTTGCCTGCTAAGAGCACACCTGGGTATAAAGCACCCGCCTCCCTTCTCGTAAGCGATACCCTCCCTGTATCAGGAAGACCAGCCAGACCCTCTATCTGTGGACCTAAAAGAAATACTCATCCGTCCAGCCTGATCACCTGGGGGGGGGGAGGTAACGATCAGCCGCCATCGGCTGACAGCCAGCGCAGGAGCTGGACCCCTTCTGCTGGGAGAATTAACCTTGCCGTTCTGAAATAAAGGGGGGATCGAGACACCGAGAGGAGAGCGAGGAGAGGCAGAGCCTATAGCGGTGAGGATTTGACAAGAGCATGTGGATACTGGCCGTCTTCTTGTTCCAAAGCATCTTAAATGGTGAGCAACCTTGCACTACATATCCCTTATTGCTTCCAGCTGATCGGTACTGGATAGCGGCTAATTACCTCCTCATTGATGTGTATAGAAAGACAAAATCTCACCCCCCCCCCTTCTCCCCTCCTCCCCATCCCCTCCGTCATACAGCGCTTCTTACTGCTGCCGTGCTGAGAAATCGCTCGGTAATCATTTAAACTAGCTTGCCTGGCACATTCTACCTACCGATGTAGCAGAGCTGAATTAGTCCTTTTTAATGCGTAGAACTGTCTGAGCAGGTATATCTGCGGCCCTATGTAAAACACATGACAAACTCGGCACCCATAGCGATAAACCGACTCGGCTCTGCTACACCCGTAGCCGACTCGCAGAGATGCAATGCTGTCGGGGCGGGATGGCACACGCCGCCGTCATTGGTCGCGCAACATAGGATCCTGCTCTGTGGTTAGAGCCAGACGGCGGGCGGGATATTGTATGGCCGTACATGTGACCGTCACATGCCTGTATACATGTATCTATGGTACCGGGGGAAGAAATGGCATTTAATAAGTACGTTGTGTATGGGTGGGGGGGGGGGGGAAGATGATGAGTGTTATGCGAAGTCTACAGAATTTATTTTATTCTGCTGTTCACACTGTTTTACTCACCCTGCATTGCACTGTCAATTTTGCAAAAGAAAAATTTTCTTGCTTGATTTATCCTTGTCACACCGCATTAGAGGTTTAAGGTTGAAATGGCCAAGGGATATAAATTCACGCTGAGATATATAGTAAATGTATACAAAATAAATATACAAAAATGTAATAAATATATTATATACAATTTATTTTTATTTTTTAGATTAGACGTCAACCCTCAATATATTACATTTACAACAGAGAATCCAATCTAATATATATATATAAAATAATTATATATGTGTGTGTATGTGTGTGTGTATGTATATATATATATATATATATATATATATATTATATATATTTTTTTTACACGATAAATTTTTATTTATTTTTCTATTTTTTTTATTTCTATTTTTTTATTTTATTTATTTATTTTTTTAGGGCTAGAGGTCTGCCCTTGATACATTACATTTACACTAGAGAGTCCAAGCTATGAAAATAAAAATAAAAAAAGCCCTGCACCATATAGGGTGGGTGTGTTGTTCTTTTTGTCAGCTCTCACTCCCCCAGAAGAAATATTTGTAGCCCTGAAATAATCATTGAACGGACATCTGCCTATACTGTACCTCGCCTGTCTCTGAGCAGGAAGGGGGTTGTTAATTAATCCCCCCCCCGCAAGGTCACTTGGATCAGACAGAGAAGGGTTAAGGATTTTCAGTTTCGCCCTCTTTTAAATCTTGAGGTCTGGTTTTTCATTATAATTTTTTTTAGCTCCCTGTCACCTGCAGCTGAAGCCGCCATAACGCATTGCAGGAGATGGGCCTCGGAGAGCGGACGGGGATGCCTGATGGGCATCCGCTGTCGTATAGAGGCTTCATAGAATTTAATATTTTTTTTTTTAAAGCATTTTTATATAATATTTTTGTGACTTGTTTGTAAAGTGATGCAACAGGTCAGGCAGGGTGATAATGTAATAATATAGTCTATAGAGGGTGTATATAGGTATACCGTATACCTCTGCCTGTGGATGGGATGTAGATGTCCACAGCTATATGTTATTGTGGCATTTTCCTGTCGCAGAACCGTCAGGGCATACATCGAGAATGCAGCAGGGTCTTTGGAGAGAGGGCCGGGCCAGGTTGGCCTCCTCCCCTTTGCAAAGGATTGGTAAGACCGGGCATCCTTCTCTACCGGATCATAAGAGGGGGCAAACACCAGGTAATGGTGGTTAAGGGTGTGGTAACGTCCACGAGCTCTAGAAGGAGTCCTCCCTTTTATCCTTTCTGTGTTGAGCTCTGATTTTGCCTGAAAAAGAGCATGGTGGACTCTCTATGAGCCAGTGCAAGGGCCTGTCCATGTCTTGCAGGGTTGGCCATACATCTGAACCGTTGGCACGTAATATCAGATTACCATGGTGACTATTGGGGAATATGAACATCCAGTGGCAGTTTTGACCAGCACACAAACCACGAAATTGTATGAGGCCCCTGCCTGACAGACGAGTCAAACAGCACCTGTTGGATCCCATCCCCTCCGGTCACTCTCATAGGCCTCAGCTTCTGTCACCCCCCTAAAGTAATTTTTCTTTTTTTGGCTACTTAAAATCCTTATACAGCGATTTTATTATTTTTTTATTTTTTTTAAAATATATATATAGTGCTCTTACTCTTTTTCGTTCAGTAGTTTCTTCAAAAAACGAACTTTTATAATATGTAAATTACCTCTCTACCAGCAAGTAGGGCGTCTACTTGCTGGTAGCAGCCGCATCCTGCTTTAAAAAAAAAACGCCCCCTCCTCCTGTTGATTGACAGGGCCAGCTAGCGCTCTCCTCCTCCGGCTGGCCCTGTCTGCGTTATAAATCTCGCACCTGCGCCGTACCGGTCTTCAGTCGGCGCAGGCGCACTGAGAGGAGGAGGCTCGCTCGGCCGCTCCTTCCTCAGTGCGCCTGCGCCAGGTGTAGATGTGACGTCATCGGCGCAGGCGCATTGAGGATGGAGCGGCCGAGCGAGCGTCCTCCTCAGGGAAAATAATAGCTTTCTTAATACAGAATGCTAAGTAAATTAGGGATGGAGGGGTTAAAAAAAATAATACAATAATTTAACTCGTCTCATCCACTTGTTTGCGCAGCTCGGCTTCTCTTCTGTCTTCTTCTTTGATGACCCGGGAGGAAAATGACCTTTTGTGACGTCACTGTGCTCATCACATGGTCAATCACCATGGTGATGGACCATGTGATGAGCGCAGTGACATCACCAAAGGTGACCTGAATGGTTCTCACTTGGTTGACTCTTCTAAAATGTTATGTAATACTGTAAGTGCATGCATACCAACTTGTCCTAATTTTGTTGGGACAAACCCATGAACAGGGCAGAAAAGGGATGGGATTTATGCAAATGGGCCAAAAGTATTTTGGGGGTGTTCCCGGGGCGCAACTTAAATGCACGTTAGGAAGGAGCCGTGGGTAATGTGAGGCTGACTGTAGCCTACTGTGGCCTAGCCTCGTAAACTCAGCTGAGGGGAGGAGTCATCTGTGATTCAGAGACACCATTTAAGCGCATGGCTGGATCGGGCCATAAACCCTTAGATGGTCTACAACCTTGTGGATTTCAGGTAGTTTTTTTTATGTTTTTTTTTTCTTGGACTTCATGGAAATGTACTTATTTTATACTGTTCTTTAGATCCACTTCACTTTGGCAGCATAACATTTTTTAAACGGCAACAGCCGCTATTGCAATGTATGAATAGGAACTAAAGAAAATCCCATCACCACCATGATGCAGTAAAGATTTATATAACTACCTGGAATGTAGCCTTCAGAATGTGGTTGGTTATTCTGGGTAGCTATATAGTAGATTTAGGTCTATTGACCCCGCCATGTTGTCTGCTCATTGTACTGTATTTCCTGGTGGGAATGCTGTATCCTCGGGTTATCAGGGGTCATCAGATGACTCTGCCGGGGATAGGCAGGTGGTGTCCTCACCATCAGGAAGGTATAATGTCTAATCAGGGCTCCTCAGGCCTTTAACAGTTTACAGGAATGCATGCCGGATAAATAGGATTTAAAGCTTTGAGGGGAATAACTAGAGATGGGCCTAAAATACTGCAGATGAGAAACCTGAAGCGGTGATGATAGCTTTTAAAGGGGTTGTTGGGGGATTTCATACTGAAGGCTATTCCTTAGGATAGGCCATCAATATGAGGTTGGTGGGTGTCAGACTCGCGACACCCCTACGATCAGCTAATGAAAGGTCCATGGTGCTCCAACAAGAGTCACGTCCCCTTCATTGTTTACCAGCCATAGTCATCATGTAAGATGTGGGAAGGGTTAGGTTTAACCAACCAGCCAAAACTTTGGATGGGATAGAAATAAGGCAGGTGGTAGGAACATAAACCCATATACACATATTCTTTCCTTGGCATGAGACATCTGAAATTTTGCACCACAAACGTTTATTGGCCATTTGCTTGACAGTTGCATCACTTAGTATGAGGGTATAATACTCTTGGTGGTTACAGTCTTTAAGAGGCACAGTCCTTTAACTATTTGTCACAAGGGAAGAGACATCATCTTTCTAATGAGCTTAGCTTCTCACCTGGCTTTTTGGTATAGAGAGAGCCATTCCATCTGCAGGTCATCTCGGCAGCCATTTCATCTACATGTTCTCTTCAGTCATCTTCTGCCTCTGATCCATGCTGTCCAGCAGCCTTTCTCATCACGCTTGCCCAGCCACTTCAGCCCACCTGTATCGTAGGCTAGCAGGAAGGGTGAAGCCATCTCCTGCTACGCTCTTTCAGCCACTACCGCCACATGTGTCTGTCTTCTGGGTCACCGCAGCTGTGGAGACCACTTCTCTTGTCAAGGACTACAGTCAGGGCCTAGTCTATGCACACCCCCAGCCAGGAGATGTGTGCTACTCTCAACATCACTCGGCCATTTCAGGGCATCACAATTTCAAATGGGAGACTTCTCCTCCCCCTGCACAGTCTGTTCTGTTTAGTTGCGGCTAATTCTGCAGGCTCCAGAGCTGAAATCTTCCAGTGTTCCCTAGTGGCTCACTATCTGTGCACTGTATAGGCCTTTCGCTCCACCCAGTTCCCCAGTACGTGCGTGTCAATCACTTCCAAGCAACGTGGAACACAAACTTCTATGCCCCAGGTTTCTGTAGAATTTACAGTTTTTGTTTGTTTGTTTTAATTGAAGAAAATGTAATAAAAAAAAAAAAAAAAATTCTCATTAAAGAAAAGTCGCCCACTGCCTTGACCAGATGCCTGTGTCGGAAAATATGGCGCTCATTCAGAACATCATATTTCTCAATGTATTTACACCTGACAAGTGATAAATCTACTTCCCTCACTCTATTATAAAACGGTCTGCCTGCAGCCACCACTAGGGGGAGTGAGTTCACTGCAGAGGAATTTATACAGTTACCATTGTCTGCAATGTAAGCTGTAAAATTCCCTTTACACTTTACACTTCCCCTAGTGGTGGCTGCCTGAAAATGCTGTGTTTTCATGTTGGAAACAGGAGTTCAGTGCTGGTCCCCCTCCCAGGGCACAGTAGCAGTCGTATGGTCTGCCTCCATGGAAGGTTCATCAGTGGTTCTCACCTAGCCTTCCCAGAATCGTATATCGCAAAGACATGTAGAGTTTTTAAAAATATAGGAGAAAAGGTTGACTTGAGGATTACTCTTCTGATTATTTTTATTTAAACTTTTTTTAATTTTTGGCTTGAATATGCTGTTTAACCCGGCGTTATCTGTGCATCACATGACCCGGTAAACACGTGCGCGGCGCAGATTGCCCTCGTCAAGGGTAATTTATGCATTCATATGGCACATTGGTTTTCCTGTCGGCAGATTGAGTTTTGTGATACTTGAAGGTCTTGCATATTAAGCACGTGCTGTAAGTCACCCTGATAGCTCATTATATTAACGCACAACATATGTGCACATAAATCATTGCGGAAAGCACAAATATAGGTTTATGGCAGTATATTACGTTATATAATTACTCAGCAGACAAAAAGAAAACACGTAAATTTGTATCCGCGCCGCCCGCACCTGGAGTAGATACAATCCATACACTTATTGATATAGGCTCAATGGCAATATTAGGGCATGGGGAGTTCGAAATGTCAGGCTGGCTGTCCAGTACACCATCATATGCCACCATGAATTATGACCAAGTTGGAAGTGCCATGAAGTCAACGTGCAATTGTAAACCATTTTTATGGAATTAAAGGGGTTTTCTGGGGAGTGGGAGAAATGACTGGGCTTAGAATGGGTTAATAAAGTGAAAGAAATGATACCCACCTCATTGATCCACTGTCTCTCCCATTTTGACACCACAAGGATCTTCACAGATGACCCACCTCAGCCTGTGGTTTCTACTCCCTGCCTTGACACACGGGATATTCCCACTCAGCCAATCACTGGTTGTAGATTTATCACTTGTCAGCCAATCACTGGTTGCAGTGGTGATTGATTGGCAGAACGGGCACTTCCTGTGTCTAGAGAGGGAAGCAGGAAGTAGATGCCAGGAGGGACCCAAACAATAGCAGTGGGGGATCGGTGAGTATCTGTTCTTTATCCCACTTTGGGCTCGCCTCCATCAATGTTTCCCTCCTCTGAAACACCCCTTTAAAACAAAGAAATCTTTATTAGTCAAATATACTGACACTTTAATTTTAAGTTTATACTGGTGAGTGTGATTACGTGCACTAAATGACCCCTAAAGAATGGAGGGGGCTGAAAACAAAGCACTTACCGATTCTGTGGCGTCACATGATATATCACATGATCCCTCTCAGCCAGTCATCAGTTCTGGAAAAAGTCATGTGACTCTATATGAATCTGTGAAAAAATAGATGCATGTTCCATCAGATGCCAAATTTTTTGGGGGTAAGACCCTCACGATGGCAACAAGCAGTGGCGTACCTACCATATAGGCAGACCACGCAGCTGCTATGTGGCCCTTGAGGAAGAGGGGCCCGCAGTGGAGGAGAGTCCCCGCCCCCATCTATCTTCCTGTCTCCCGTCTGCTAGCCCCGCCTCCCGCCGGCTAGCTCCGCCTCCCGCCTGTTAGCTCCTGATGTCCTGCATGGCACAAGTGCAGAGGCAGGAGAAGATATGGGGGGAGGTGGGAGCTGTGTCACTCAGCTTTCTCAGACTATTCTCATGTCTCTCCACATGTGCCATGCAGGACAGCAGAAAAGCTGGGTGCTATTACATCATGCAATGTCCCTCAGATTTCCTGCTATCCTGCAAGGCATAAATGCGGATAATAAGAACATGGAATGGCAGGGGGGAGGGGTTCACCCAGCTTTCCCAGAGACTCCTGTCTCTGCACATGTGTCATGCAGGATAGCGAGTAATGTCAGTGTCTCCCAGCTGTCCTGCATGACACAGAGGATGGGGGAAGGGGGGCACTCACTTCCTCAAACTTTTCTCATGTCTATGCGCATGTGCATGTGCCATGCTGGACAGCAGGAAAGTTGGGTGGTATTACATCATGTAACGCCCCAGATTCTTGTCAATATACGCTGAACACCGCCGGGACCTATCAGATCCCATTCTCTATAAGGCTACTTTCACACTTGCGGCAGGACGGATCCGACAGGCTGTTCACCATGTCGGATCCGTCCTGCGGCTATTTAGCGCGACTGCCGCTCCGTCCCCATTGACTATAACGGGGGCGGAGCTCTGGTGCAGTATGGTGGTGCACGGCGAAAGCTGCCGGACTAAAAGGTACTGCATGTCTGACTTTTTAGTCCGGCGACTTTCGCCGTGCACCATATAATCAATGGGGACGGAGCGGCGGTCCGGCGGCACGGCGAAATAGCCACAGGATGGATCCGACATGGTGAACAGCCTGTCGGATCCGTCCTGCCGTAAGTGTGAAAGTACCCTAATGGGTCTTTTGGGATCCGGCATGAGTACTGCCATTTTGTAGAACAAAATACTTCTGCATGAGGTGGGGCAGGGGAGAAGTTAGGGAGGGTAGTGAGAGGAGCCAGGGTGCATAGTAGGAGGGACTAGGAACGGGCATGGGGGCCCAATCTAAATTCTTGCTATGGGGCCCAATGATTTCTGTGTACGCTCCTGGCAACAAGCCACTTCATACTTGCCAGCATTGTGGTTGGTAAATTTGTGGCATACAAGCCCCGCCCCACAGACACAACAAACCTGGCTGAGAACGCCCACTTATGGATTGGGCTTCCATAAACCCCTCCCCTTTTTTTTGGCCCAGGGCAGCCAGATTTTGCTGGGACTGTCTGAAAATCGGGGACATTCCCTGCAAAATTAAGACTATTGACAATTATGACTGTAATATGGATCCTCGATGTGGCGGAATACTGTGCACGCAGCTGTGCGGTATGAACAAAAGGCATTCAAAAATTAGACTTGAGTCACGCCCCAGCCTTGTGGATTGTACGCTCTCGTGGGCAGGGTCCTCTTCCCCCTCTGTCTTTTAATAGTTGAGCACCATGTAATTAATGGCGCATTCAAATAAATAATGGCATCATGCACAGGGTAGGGCGCCCCAGGACTATGAAGCCATAGGTACCAGTTGTGCCACCCTGTGGGCAGAATTGTATGTAAATCAGGGGTCTTTGTAAACTGTGACCCCCATAGACTGGTACGATTTTACGATTCCATTCATCTTGGAGCTACAGTACCGACACCTAAGGGTAAGCCACCCCCCGCCCTTCTCCCACAATATCGATATAAAGAGGTATATAATTTATTTATTTTTCTTTGCTGTTTACTTTTAGGATCATATTATTTTCCCAGACTTAGAATTTGTGCATACTGTCCAGCGCAGAACCCCCCCCCCCCCCCCCCCAATACCACCTACTTGTGCAAATACTGTATGTACACAATGTTGGAGCCCTCTCCCACAACAATTATGATAACGAGAGGCCATGACTATTTCACTATACCAACAGCCTCCATCCTTCTATTTATAGCCGGAGATTGTAAGTCAAGATTGCCGAAGCGCGTCACCTCCATTGTAAAATGTCTGGAGGCTGCAGAGCGGCGAACACAAAGGTTCAGACACAGAGAAGGGCATGGAGATTGGGAATGTATTCCGCTGTGTCCCGAGATCTGCATGGAGCTGTGGATATTTTTCCTTTACAATGTTTTGATTATATTTTGTTTCATTTACTAAATGATAATCTAATAGTTAAATGTATTTTAATATTTCAAGCATCGAAGTCCTAGATGCAGGGGAATAGCCCAAAGGCGTGCGCCCAGGTGCCTGAGGGGCCCCAAATCTCCCTCTCCGCCATGTAAAAGATTAGTGTTATAAATGGCCCATGGTAGGAGGGACCTGGTTACAGATTTTACATTGGGGTCCAAGAGCTTTAAGTTATATCTCTGCCCAGACATCTGTGCCCAGATAAATAGTGCCAGCGCCACTGCCTGGATAAGCAGAGATGACACTTCTGCCTGGATCAATAGAGTTGGTGCCTCTGCCCAGATAAATAGTGCCACTGCCCGGATAAGTAGAGCCGACACTTCTGCCTGGATCAATAGAGCTGGTGCCTCTGCCCAGACATCTGTGCCCAGATAAATAGTGCCAGTGCCACTGCCCGGATAAGTAGAGCCGACACTTCTGCCTGGATCAATAGAGCTGGTGCCTCTGCCCAGACATCTGTGCCCAGATAAATAGTGCCAGTGCCACTGCCCGGATAAGTAGAGCCGACACTTCTGCATGGATCAATAGAGTTGGTGCGTCTGCCCAGACATCTGTGCCCAGATAAATAGTGCCAGTGCCACTGCCCGGATAAGTAGAGCCGACACTTCTGCCTGGATCAATAGAGCTGGTGCCTCTGCCCAGACATCTGTGCCCAGATAAATAGTGCCAGTGCCACTGCCTGGATAAGTAGAGCTGACACTTCTGCCTGGATCAATAGAGCTGGTGCCTCTGCCCAGACATCTGTGCCCAGATAAATAGTGCCAGTGCCACTGCCCGGATAAGTAGAGCCGACACTTCTGCCTGGATCAATAGAGCTGGTGCCTCTGCCCAGACATCTGTGCCCAGATAAATAGTGCCAGTGCCACTGCCCGGATAAGTAGAGCCGACACTTCTGCCTGGATCAATAGAGTTGGTGCGTCTGCCCAGACATCTGTGCCCAGATAAATAGTGCCAGTGCCACTGCCCGGATAAGTAGAGCCGACACTTCTGCCTGGATCAATAGAGTTGGTGCCTCTGCCCAGACATCTGTGCCCAGATAAATAGTGCCAGTGCCACTGCCCGTTGGTGCTTCTGCCCAGATAAATAGTGCCAAAGACTGTGCTCAGATAAATAGCACCAAGGCCTTCGCCCGGATAAATAGAGCCAGTGCCTCTGCCCTGATAAATAGCACCAAGGCCTCTGCCCAGATAAATAGAGCCAGCGTCTCTGTCCGGGTTAAATGGAGCCCAAACCTTGGTTGACTAAATGCGCCAATGCCTCTGGCCGGGTAAATGGTGTCCATGCCAAAGTGCACATGCAGTACCCACTAAATATCACCCAGTGCCTCCACCATCCCATTTCTTTCATGCTACTTGGATTCTGGATTTCTAGCAAAATTAGGCCGGGGACGGACACGACGGGTAACTTCAGCCGTGGAATCGATGTGAATCCGTGGCATATCCACGTCCAATCCATATATCTCCATATATGATACTGTAGAATAATAAAATGTCCTGAATTACACTTATAATTTAACTTAACAAAAATGTTTTAAATGTTTTTTTTAGTATTTGATGTAGACGTAGTAATTGTAGATCCGACGGGTTAACCTGGAGCCTCATAAGTCAGAATTCAATGCGTAGGTGGCCGAGGGAAGACATTTGATGAAACGCTGCTCCAGCCCAGCAGACATGCTGCATTACGGATGCTGAAGTCGCTGCGTGCATTTGATGAGGTCCTGTGCTCTTCTGGTCCGGGGCAGTGGGACCACCTTGCCTTGAGTGCAAGCTGCGGCCTGATTATTTGCTAACCTAAGCTAAGGCGAAGAGTCAAATTTGCATTTCTTTGACTAGGTTGATTTTTTTTGTATTTAATTTTTTTCTGTTATTGTATTTACTTATTTCATTTTATTTTTTTATGACTTCACATCGCTGCTGTTTTTTTTATTTTTTTTCCTCTCTGATATTTTTAGCATTCACCGAGTAGATGGAGCCTAATAACCATTTAAATCTGTCAAAAGAGCCTGCAGGGGTTTGACACATTCTGTGAAGAGATGTAGGTCCCCAGGACAGGAGAAAAAACTATTAGAGAGAGATCTTACTGAAAGCTTCGGGTTTTAGATCCCCCCCCTACACACACACACACACACACTTTATTTTTTTTGTTTTGTGTAACCCTTTGTTATCTTCGCCATCGATGTAATGGCGGCAGCCGTCGTCTTCATGCAGATTTTCATTGTTCCTTCCAAAGGTCATCGCTATACAAGTGACATTGCGGAATATCTCCCATCTCCTTCATATCTGCCTTGGCACATTTCTTTTTGTCATTTAATGAAAGCCGACACATGAATTCCTCTTGTATTAGGCCGGATAATTAACCTGTAAACCGCCAGTGGCTAGCCTTCCAAAGACCATGCATAATATAAGTCGGTGTATTTACATGTGGTGTTTTTGACACAGTCCTTGTGTTTCTTATGATAACTCAGGAAAAATATTTTCACATAATTTTTGCTGAAAAAATATGAATGAAACCGCCCTTTTTTTTTTTTTTTGGTATATACTGTATATATATTTTTTAAATACAGTATGTAGAAAATGCCTGAAATTTGGCACCAAAAATAATCTATGGATGAAAAACAACCTAAAAATGCCGTACCTAGAGGAAGATGTGTTTTGGAAGTATGCCTTGTTGTATGTATCCCAAAAACTGCATTGGTTTTAGAGAATTTCATTTTCACACATGTAGCAATCCTTATCTTGTCACACGGCGGGCTACACAATCAGAGTAATGTGCCTCGGTATTAACATAGCATGCAGCATTATTAGAATGGCATTCTGTTGGTTATATGAAAAAAAAATAAGCCAAAATAAAGGACAAAGATAAATATTGCTATATCTGTATGGTGGGCAAAATCGGGAGCTACCATGAAAACTGTACCTAAATTCTTCCTTTAAAGCAGTTGTTCCCTAAACCGCTATAATATATATCATTTGTATAGAAGTCGATGCGAAACGTGGGCATTTTTTTTAATCAGATATGTATGGGGGAAAAATTAAAGGCTATATACACCTTCAGGGGCATGTTTTGTTTATGATTGTATTTTACTCTTTTTGGGATAAATATTTTTTTCAATTGGATTTTAAAAAAATATTGAGCCACTTTGTCACAACTACACTACTTTCACTTTGTGCCGTCATGTAATAACCCTTATCACTAAATTACTAAAAGGTCATAAACCCCTATTTAAGCCACATTCGTATTGTATCAGTAAGATAAGGATTGAGCTTTAAAGGGGTTATCCAAGACCTATAATGCCCCCCCAATGCCTGGGCCTCTCAGCAGGCAGCAACGGGAACGAGCCTGCCCAGCATTGCCGCTGTCGTTCCTGTCGTGGCCTGCTATTGGCTGACCCCCCCTCCCCCCCATCACGCAGATGAAAACATGCAGCGGCCGCCGTGCCGGCATCAGAAGCAACGTGGGTGTCGGGGAGCAGGGTAAGTGCAACCTCTGTAAGGGGCCCGGGTATATGAGGGGGTATATTCTAGGTCTTGGATAACCCCCTTAATGTCTGTTTATAAAATCAGAGCTAAGGAGCCCATCAGCTGAGCTGCCTGACAGAAAAGAGAGAAAATTCAGATCCTACTAATGGAGCATTTTAGCTCTGTACTGAGAAAAGGGCTCCATATTTTTAATAGACGAATTGAAAAAATGATTTTTAGGTGTACCCAGTATTTAAGCAAATAGTGGGGCACATACATCTATAGAATAGTTGCGAGCAGTGCAAAATTTGCAGGGTCTGACTCTAAATTTCAGTGTCAGTCCCGGAAAATTCAAGCTGTCTTGGGGGAAAATGGGCAGGGCTTATGTAAGCGTATAATTCGGCAGTCTTAAGTGGGTTTGGGGCGTTACTAGGGCAAGCTTCCCTTGCCAGCATGTAAAAAGTAAATTTCTGGATTTTTCAGCTCCTTTCTCAAACAAAACGCCTACTTTAAGGCTGGTCTTTATTAACCCATCCTCTTCTGCAGACAGATTGTTCCTGGAAAATCAGGACTATTGGAAAGTATGGCAAAACCGGCTTGATAGGATGATTCCTTATATTGTGTGCAATTAATGTGTGGTCCTTGACTGTTAAAAGGGTTGTCAAACTATTAAAATTATTTAGAAAAGCCTCACATTTTTTATACAAAATCATACACTCCTCATTGATCTCAGCCGCTCCCTTTCCAAAACTTCCCGATCCCCTGCTGGTCTCTGCTTCCTGGGGCCTTGACACACAGGAAATGACTGCTCAAACAGTCTCTGCCTGAGGTGTCACTGCTCCGGTCAGCGATTGGCTGAGCAGGCATTTTCCTGTTTGTCATGAGACGCCAGGAACTAGAGATCGGTGGGAAAGCACTGAAATGGGAGTAGTGGGAGATTGTTGAACTTCTTCCAAAAGCAAAACGACTGCGTCAGCAAACCAGGCCGGCTAAATCGCCCCATTTACAATGTACTCTATGCTCGCCAGCCGCTTCTACCTCTACACGTAGCAATAAATCCACAACATAAATCTTATCCTCCATATATCTGCGTATAGTACTGCAAGAATATAGATTTTCCACTTTGATTATTTTAATTTCTATCCATCACCATAAATGTATGTTGGGCAAAACTCCAAGAGCTTCTCGGTGGCCTCATTAATCTACCCATACATGGATGGTCAGAGGAGCCCACCATAACCTGCAATGCGACAGGTGTGCCTTTTTCTGTAACTCGCCCTTATCTTATAACCTGACTATTGGGTGCACAATAGCAGGGGATCAACAAGGCGTATTGCATTGTATTATAATTGACGCAACTTAACGGGAATGTTGGAGTCTTTCCAATAATTTGCTACCAAAAATGGGCAGGTTTCTAATAAATATGGAAAAAAATGTATGGTTCTCTTAGCCACACCCCTTCCTCACTTAGCTGCACTACTTCCTCTCTTGGACACACCCTTTCCTCTCTTGGACACACCTCTTGCTCTCTTGGACACACTGCTTCCTCAACTTTTTTCAGTCCTTATAGGGGTTATCCAGGATTTTACTATTTCTGTGGGGGAGATCTCACACCTGGCATCCCCATCCCCGATACTGGAAATTAAACCGTGGACTGAGTTGGAAGCAGACCGTTCCGTACATGGTGTAGTGGCCGTGTGGGGTACTGCAGCTCAGCTCCTATTCAAGTGAATAGTAGATGAAGGCGCCATAAACCACAAAATGGACAGAGCCTTCCATTCACTGTATAGTTTCTGGGGCTGGCGTCTGCCCGAAACAACTAATCCGTGGTGGCGCTGGACCCCCACCAATCTGAGAATTGATGACCAATCTCTAAGACCCGGAAAAGCTGAGTCTACTATTATGCTGTGTCGGTAACTGGAACACCCCTTTGAGGCCTTGTTGCCCATAGCAACCCATCCCAGTGCAACTTTAAAAAAATGAAAGCTAACCTCTGGTTGCTATGGCAACAAAGTCACTTTTCCCTTACAAAAGGAGGAAATTGTCAAAATAGTTTGTTTACCCCCAAAATTTTAACTGAAGGCGCCTATCTCCTCTGTCCTCAGTCTGTTTGAGACGCCATTCGTTGGCACCGTCTCCTCAGCTACTCCTGAGTTCCTTCAGCCTCCAGCCAGCCCTGCGTACCTGGGGGAGCGTCCCCGCCTGAAGCTTCAATCAGCCGCAGATTGATGCTCATTGAAATGTCAATAGGAAAGCAGATTTAGTGGCAAACGTCCCAGGTGACCTCTTCACGTGCCAGCGAATATGCCAGCTGCTGGCCTCGCTGACTAAAAGACGCCCATCTTTTGGGGGGGGGGTTTATTATGTTTTGTTTTTTACACGTGCGTCAGTCCAACAGCAGCCAAACATAAAGTGTTTCATCTAAGCCATTTCCAGGCTTATGATGCTCATTTGCTGCCTCCTTACAGCTATTTAGGCCTTAATGGAGGGTGTTTTATGGGTTCAGTAAACCGCTCGCTCGTCTTTTTGTAGCTCTCTATCACTTCCTAAAAATGTATATTTAGAATATATGCAAAATGATGTTCGTGCACTTGGAGGAAGTGTTAGTGGAGACCACAGCTGTCAGCCGAAATTTAAGCCCAATTTAGAAGCCTCCGCGGACCTTCGATTCACAGGGGCTGATCTGTTTTTGACTGTAGTGATGCTTGGCTGAGTTTAGGAAGAAGCGGCGCGTGGTTTTCATGTCTGTCGACTAGGTCGTTAGGTATTTTAGGTCTACAGGCTTACAATATGTTTCCCTTAAAAACAGGAAATGTGTTAAAAAATACCCAGGAGGGGGCTTAACGGGAGATATATATATTTTTTTAAACCAGGATGATGTATATATGTATATATTTTTAAAAAGTCTTACCTTGCCCATTTCACTACCCCCCCCCCCACCCCCCACATGCCCCCTGATTTTCATTCAGACAGTTCCCAGGGTCCTATATCCTGATCTCTACTTCCTAGTCCCTCTTGACACACAGGAAGTGGCAATTTGGCCAATCACTGGCTGAGGCAGGTCACCACTCTTTTCAGTAATTAGCTAAGAGGCCATTTCCTACATGTGAAGAGAGACCAGGAGGTTGTCGTTGAGGAAGAATCTGAAAAATAAAGTGAAATACCAAATAATGTGAGGTGCTCCAGGCATAAACCGAGCACAATAATTGTAATTTATTACTTTATTTATAATCAATTGATAAAAATGCATAAGGTAGAGAAAACCACACATGATCAACGTAGTAATCACATGAAAACACATGATTATAATACTAATATAAATAATAATTAGAGATGAGCAAAGTTCTCAAAAATTTTGCCGAATTAAAAATATAAAATTGCTTTGTGGCAAATTACTTCGTCATGAAGCACATTTCTTTGTAAATAGAAGGTGCAATGACTGGTAACGACGATTGCGCCGCCCCCGTCATTGAACTCCTCAGATGCAGCGTCCATCGCTGATTAAAACGGCCCCCAGACCTCAGAATTAAATGTTCCCTACCCCAATTCAGACCACAGACTAGACATACAGATAATTGCCTCTCTGCGTTCCTGTGGTCCTTTCTACTCCCAGGCACGTGTTGTGTCACCCTGGAGTGACGAGGGGTGCGGAAACTTGGAGAGAGGAGCTTATTTTAAAAAGAAGACACGTCACCAAGGAAATTTGCTCCAATTTTTCAAGAGTCTTCTGGATATTCTTAGAGTTGGAGGACTAGAGATGAGTGAATCGAATCCAAACAAGTGGGACTTGATCCGAATTTCAGGATAAATGCGATTCACCGCATAGCCGAATTTCCTCGTGCTTCGTGATAGGGAATCGATTTAACCTGAAATTGCGTAAAAAGCAAAAAGAAAAAATCATACTCGCGGCATCTGAGAGTAAAAACTGTAAAATTAACAGAAAAAAAAAAAATGGCATACCTACCTCCTCCATTTGCTCACGACGGGCCAGCCGCCGCTATCTTCATTGAAGCCGAAATCCCATGCCTGGGTATGTATGACGTGGGCCTAGCGAGATTTTGCGCCAGATCTTCAAGCAAGATGGCGACGGCTGGCCTTTCGCGAGCAAATGGAGGCGGTAAGTATGATTCAAAAAAATAATAATTCTGTTAATTTTACACTGTGTTTTACTCTCATCTGAGGGGTACAGTGATGGGGAGCATCTGTCATCGCACCCGCTACTTACAAGTACTATAATTCGTCACAAAGCAAATATTTTGGTAAAATTTGGCGAACCAGCCGAATCGAATTTTCCAAAACTTCGCTCATCTCTAATGAGGACCAACATTTAAAAAAAATATATTTTTTTTTAGGGGGTCAGGGTGGTTAATGGGAGATGACAGGTGAAAATAAAGCAATTCTACCCTTGTTTTGGGGTATTTTTTTATGTATCTTTCATTGGTTGGCCTCTGGATGTCATGTAACCCATTGGCCGATGTGCCGGCGGAGAGACCCCTCTCCCTCCATCAGACTTGACTCCCTCTTCTGTGCCTGCAGTCAAAGGACTATTTCTTCCTTCCTGAAAAAAAATTCTAGGCTTTTAGTAATAGACATCTTTTTGCAGGAAAGGTTTACTGGGAATTTCCACTCAAAATGTAAAGCACCATATAGAAATGGATCGGGAGACAGAGCATCAGGTGATTATCTCTATTATACTTAGAGATAATTACATTTTTCAATGTTGTTATGGCGGCCATTTTGAAACAGTGACAACAGGAAGTTCAACCATCCTTAGGGTCGGCTTTAAATTTGCTTCTCAGTAAATTTTCACTTTGGTAGAGACGGCAAAATGAATGTTGCTCATCAGTTCCTGACAAGTTTATTCAAAAGTGACGACCAATATGGCCGCACTTCCTGTTGTCTGCTGCAACCTGAAGAAATGGCAATATTTCTGTAGGTAAAAGGAACAGAATTACCAAAATGTTGCTATTGTTTTATCTCCTGTTGTGCTGACTTATGGGCATTTTAAAGCTTTGGGTGGAAATCCACTTGAAAATGAAAAAATGAGAATATTATCTTAAAGGGGAATCACCTCTTTACTGATCTAAGTTAATTTTATATAATTTTCCAAGGAATTTTACTGGAAGATACAAGTGAGCAGAATTGTTGTCTGTGAATATTTAACCCTTGGTGTGCCACTTCCCGGTCTGCTCGCCTTGCTTTTTGCTGTGTCTCCTCTTCGTCTGGTTGTTCGGATGAGTGTTTGATCAGATGATTAAATTATAATTTGATTCATCCATTGTGTTAAATGCTGTAAATGTGCTTTGTGTTGCCTGGCAGGGCTGTGGTTAAAAGTATATTGTCTTCCATGAGGGAAACCTACAGTGGGGATGGGAGGGGGCGTGCCGCTAGTTTAGTCTGTTAGGGATGCAGTGATATGGACAGGCCCTTTAAGGCCTCATACACACAACTGTTAACAATCTGCAGTATACCACAATGTATCCGGATGCGCAAAATGTATTTGTGAAGTTCTCTATGGTATCATAGCTCTGATTGTGTGATCCTGCGTGGTGTTCTGTATCGGTTCAGTGGACTTCAGTATGAGCTCTATATGGTGTTCTGTACGAGGACCACAGGAGTTCTTTCCACGTCAGCTTCGTATGATATTCTGTATGAGATCTGTTTACACCTGGTTGTCTTCTGAATGGGTGCCTTATGATACCTAGGTAATTTTGTATACGCTCCATGTGGTGTTCTGTATCGGCACTGTATGAGATCTGTGTATTTCAGTATGCACACCATACTATAGAAATTCTGTATAATTTTTAGTATGAGCTCAATATGATCTGTATGATTTCCGTGTCCCTTGGTTTGAGGTTTTGTATGGGTATTATACACTGCCTGTCCAAAAAAAAAATATCGCCACCAAACAAAAAAGGTCACACACTCTAATATCTCGTTGGACGGCCTTTAGCTTTGATTCCGGCGCGCATTCGCTGTGGCGTTGTTTCGATAAGCTTCTGCAATGTCACAAGATTTATTTCCATCCAGCGTTGCATTCATTTTTCACCAAGATCTTGCATTGATGATGGTAGAGTCTGACCGCTGCGCAAAGCCTTCTCCAGCACATCCCAAAGATTCTCAATGGGGTTAAGGTCTGGACTCTGTGGTGGTCAATCCATGTGTGACAATGATGTCTCCTGCTCCCTGAACCAGTCTTTCACAATTTGATGCCGATGAATCCTGGCATTGTCATCTTGGAGTATGCCCGTACCATCAGGGAAGAACAAATCCATTGATGGAATAACCTGGTCATTCAGGATGTGAAGACCTGACCAACTGCAGCAACCCCAGATCATAGCACTGCCCGCACAGGCTTGTACAGTAGGCACTGGGCATGATGGGGGCATCACTTCATCTGCCTCTCTTCTTACCCTGATGCGCCCATCACTCTGGAACAGGGTAAATCTGGACTCATCAGACCACATCACCTTCTTCCATTGCTCCAGAGTCCAATCTTTATGCTCCCTAGCAAATTGAAGCCTTTTTTTTTCTGGTTTGCCTCACTGATTAGTGGTATTCTTACGGCTACACAGCTGTTCAGTCCCAATCCCTTGAGTTCCCTTTGCATTGTGCGGGTGGAAATGCTCTTACTTTCACTATTAAACATAGCCCCGAGTTCTACTGTTGTTTTTCTTCGATTTGATTTCACCAAACGTTTCAGTGATCGCCGATCACGATCATTCAAGATTTTTTTCCGGCCACATTTCTTCCTCGAATACGATGGTTCCCCACTATCCTTCCAGTTTTTATTAATGCGTTGGACAGTTCTTAACCCAATTTTAGTAGTTTCTGCAATCTCCTTAGATGTTTTCTCTGCTTGATGCATGTCAATGATTTGACCCTTCTCAAACAGACTAACATCTTTTCCACGACCACGAGATGTGTCTTTCGACATGGTTGTTTAAGAAATGAGAATCAACTCATTGCACCACTTGGGGTTAAATAACTTGTTGTCAGCTGAAAGATAATCGCCCCTGCAGTAATTATCCAATAGGAGGCTCAGTTGCTTAGTTAAATCCAGGTGGTGACTTTCTTTTTGGACAGGCAGTGTATAATTTGTGTGTCCTACGAGAGCTTCATATGATGTTGTTATTGGGTTCTGTAGGGCAGGGTTCCTCAACTCCGGTCCTCAGGGCCCACCTACCGGTCATGTTTTCAGGATTTCCTTAGTATTGAGCAGGTGATATAATTAGCATCAGTGCATCAGGACTTACCACAGGTATTCATTCTGTGGGATGTTCTCAAATCATGATCGGTAGGTGGGCCCTGAGGACTGGAGTTGAGGAACACTGCTGTAGGGTTTCTGTGTCCCTCTGTTTGAGTTCCATACCATCTGTATGATTTAGTTGTGCCACAGTATGAGTCTTGTTATGGGCTCTATATTATTTCTGTTGCCCTCCGTATGATGTTCTGCATGGGCGCTGTATGATTCTGTTTGTCCCTCAGTATGAGCTCCAGATGATGATGATGTGTATGGGCGCTGTATGATTTGTTTGCCCATCAGTATTATTATTTTTTATGGATTCTGTATGATTTCTGTGTCCTTCAGTGTGGGCTCCATATGATGATCTGCCCGGGCACTGTATGAATTTCATGTATTTCCATAGAAGCACAGGTTTATCTATAGGGGGTGCAAAGCTAGCAGAAGCCCCCAGACCCTAGAGTCTGGAGGTAGCCAAATGGTACATGGCAGGTGGTGGTCCCATTCCAGATCTTGCATTGAAGCCCAGGAAGTTCAAGCTACATCTCTGTGTATGAACTTCACAGTGGCGTACACAGAAGACGGGGGCACACCCGCTGGTTGTTTCCTCCTTTCTGTCACCCATGATGCCTACATTTAGCTGTGCACTTTAGGTGGCTGTCAGGCGGACGTCCGGCCTCTTCTCGCCCTCCATACACATGCACGCTAGGCTCGACCGAGCATGCATGTGTAAGCCACTGCCAGACCGATCTGCTGGCGGCTTATCTCCCCTAAGAACAGAAGGGTGGGGCATGTTGACACCCATCGCCTCCCTGAAGATCTAGTGATAGGGAGAGTTGGGATGGTTGGCCGCTCCTTTCAAAATGGGTGGGGTGTGTCTGGCAGCAGCTTCCGCCCCTATCACCATTTAGAACAGAGGCACGCTTGGTTTAGCCAAGTGGAAGGTGAGGAGAGAAGGCTCGTTTGGCTGACAACCAACTAAAATGTGCGACGTATGATGTTTTTTTTTGTTTCCACTTTTGCATGCATCTTATTTTTATTTTTTTTAAATTGGATGTCTGAAGCAATTTGTGTGCGGAAGCGTTGCCGTGCCCTGGAGACACGAGGCTTGTTTGAGCTTCATACTGGTATATGTCTCATACCAAGCTGTACACACTAGCGCTCCCCGGCTTGTCACATTACGCTACGGGCAGCACTAAACGTCTCCCATGCGCCTGCAGAGAGTAATCGGGATGAACGGGGAAGGCTTCTGATTATGGGAGTCATCTGCATCCTCCCTGGTAACGACTTCCTCTCTGTCTGATCATCGGGAGTCAACCTCGCTGCTGCCCTCGACGTGGGTCACTTAGAGGACAGGAACATGTCAGAAAAAACCCAAGGATCCCTCAAAAGACATCAGTCTTTTTTGTAGGCTTCCGCCGCCGCCCCGGAGCTTTTGGCACAAGGTAACCTCCTTCCGTTGATTTCATGTGTTCGAGCTGCCGAGGTTTATCTTCTGTCACCATGCCCAATTTTTTTTTTAAAAACCTTTCTTGGTACTTTGTCAACACAGATGCCACTAGAAACCGTGAGCGACGTCCACTTGCGTTTTAGCTTCATTTAATGAGGCTAAACCGCCAACAGGTCCGTCAAAAACTGCGGCAGAAAACAGGGGTTTCAGATACGGAATGTGTGGCTGGTTTTGCCAAAATCTGTTGTGTGTACAAGCCCTATGGATGTATTTTATACTTGGTTCACGTTTCAGAAGCAACGTACAGGGGGTCCGGGTGCAACCCCCTCTTATAAGCCACACCCATTTTTTGTGACATGCCGCATCCTCTTAAGGTGGGTTTGTACGCAGGGGCGCCACACATAGAACATGGGAGGTGTCAGAAGGGCTTATTTGGTACCTGGGAGATTTGTCAACTCTTCTGGGAGTTCGGGAGGTCTCACTTTTTTTAATTTATTTTTTCGTCATGTAGCTGAGGCCAGTGATTGGCTGCAGTGGCGCACATGACTCTGTCCATGTAGGACGTTTACATGTGCGGTCCAGAAACTCCGGTGAAGATAAGAGGAGGGGGACATTTAAAAATTAATTCTGGACTACCCTTACATTTTTTTTATTTTATTATTTTTGGAGCTAGGGAGGGAACCTGCGCATACCCATAGAGAACATACAACCTCCATGTAGATGTCGCCATCCATTGGATTTGAACCAAGGACCCCAGTGTGGCAAGACAACAATGCTAACAATTGCGCCCCCCTGCTGCCCAACAAGGGTGAAATTCATGGCAAATCTGCAGTAAAAGTCCCATGCACACAACCATATCCAGGGTGGCACTGGCCGCCAGAGGATCCTGCAGCGGGTCCCTAGTAAAACAGGGCCCTTAAGGTCCTATATACACTGAGGATGGGCCCTCATTTCCCCTGGTGGGCCCAAGGGACTTCAGTCTGACGCTGACCGCTTCTCAATTGGATCCACATTTTTGGCGGACCAGTAAACTTCCATGGGTCCGCGGTCTGCATTTTGCGAACAAGTATAGGACACACGGCTGCAGAAAGCACATGGATCATCCACGTTCTTTCCGGATCTGTATCTCCGTTCCGGAAAAGATAAACTATGTCCGCAAAATATGGACCACAGACCCTATTAAGACAATAGATCTACCAATAAAATGCAGACAGCACACAGACCTCTGTATTGTGCGGACTGGAAAACGGACACGAAAATGGTCGTGTGTATGAGCCCAAAATCTATTGCAAAATTCATGAATTACGGTAACTTTAAAAAATTTATTATATTTTACGCTCTGATATTGCAGATGAAAGACTGTACCCACTCCGTGTCATACAACCCATAGGCACGCGTTAAATTCATTATCCCGATTTGTTTTTGCATGCACACGTGGAATCACAGGGGAGCCGTCGCTGGATCGCCCTGAATGCATGATTACGTGCTGGTTTGAATCCTGCGGCGGAGTTAGATGTGCCGGAGTCTAGGGTGGATGTGGTGCAGCCTGCAGTCAGTGCGGATGCCTGTTCTGTACTATAAGACCTCGGGAGGCTCCGCAGGGCGCGCGCTCTATTGTCTCTACCCCGAGCTGTGAGCGACGTGCTGATCTCAGCTCTTCCTATTCAGCGACAACTAATAATTATATCCTCCAGCTCGATCCAAGATTCCCGGATTTAGAGAAGAAGCTGTGCAGTGTGTGATCGGTGCCCTGTCAGTTGTCAGCGCTGGCGGAATAACCCGCCTCATACGCGCCCTGCTGCATCCTGTACACTGGTTATATACAGCAGCAGTCGTATGGATGGTCTATGTGTGTAAATGTATGGAAAACCATCTCATGCCGAGCAGCAGGATCGGCCAAAGGGGGATCGGGCCCTGAATGGTGGGGGACCTTCTCTCTACCCCGCCCTAGGCATGACACAAATAGAGGATGTTCATCCAGACTGACATAGGCCCCTCTCCCCCAGGCGCTGTTTGCTTGCTTTTCACTAGCGGCCAATGACATCTTTCGCTTATATTTTGGCTGGATCAAGTCCATGAAGGATAAACATGGAGAGTAATAGAACGTAATACCGCAACACTGTGCCATACTGTACCTCTACAATTCCACCATACAGAGATAAATAAGATTAACATGCAGCACCTCCATAATACCGCCATATAGTGATAATGACCCACATAATACTGCAATACTCTACGTCTACAATACCACCATACAGAGATAAATAAGATTAACATGCTGCACCTCCATAATACCGCCATATAGTCATAATGACCCACATAATACTGCAATACTCTACCTCTACAATACCACCATGTACAGTAGTGATAAATCACTCACATAATACAGCAATACTACAGTATATCTCTACAATAACACCATATAGTGCTAAATAGGAGTACAGACAGCATCTATATAATACTGCTATACAGTACCTCTACAATGCCACCATTTAGTACTAAAAAGATTACCATAAAGCACTCATATAATACTGTACAGTATAATAAATTGATGAATTTCCCACATAAGACGGCCATACTGTACCACTACAATACCACCATATAGTGCTAACTAAGAGTAACATTACAGCAACCACCTAATACTGCCATACAGTTCCTCTACAATGCCACCATTTAGTGCTAAAAAAAGATTACCATAAAGCACTCACATAATAAATATGAGTAATACACAACGGCCATATAATACAGCCACAGTACTTCCATAGTACCACCATATAGTGCTAAATAAGATTGACATACAGCACCCACATTATACTGCCATACTGTACTTCTACAAAGCCACCATACAGTGCGTTTTTCACTTATAATATTGCTATACAGTACCCCTATAATACCACAATATAGTTTCAAATAGGGCTCACATACAGCACCCACATAATCCTGCCATACAGTACTTTTGATATCACTGCTATACATTTCCTGACTAATACAATATGTCTATACTGTAAGAGACGGCACTATAGCGTGCGTTTGCCATTAGTTGTACATTTCTAGCAGTGGTAAGAAATAGTCAGGGCCTTGGCCCGCTCAGCCCTTTGACCTGTCACATAATCTTGCTCTGGGTGTAGGTGGCGGACATGTCACAGCTGTGGGGCCCAGGAGAAACAAGTGTGCATGCTGGGCAAAGGGTAGGGTAAAAGAGGGGAATAATACCTGGTGGTCTAGGGTAAAAGAGGGGAATAATACCCGGTGGTCTAGGGTAAAAGAGGGGAATAATACCTGGTGGTCTAGGGTAAAAGAGGGGAATAATACCTGGGGGTCTAGGGTAAAAGAGGAGAATAATACCTGGTGATCTAAGGTAAAAGAGGGGAATAATGCCTGGTGGTCTAGGGGAAAATAGGGGAAAATACCTGGTGGTCTAGGGTAAAAGAGGGGAATAATACCTGGGGGTCTAGGGTAAAAGAGGGGAATAATACCTGGGGGTCTAGGGTAAAAGAGGGGAATAATACCTGGTGGTCTAGGGGAAAATAGGGGAAAATACCTGGTGGTCTAGGGTAAAAGAGGGGAATAATACCTGGTGGTCTAGGGTAAAAGAGGGGAATAATACCTAGTGGTCTAGGGTAAAAGAGGGGAATAATACCTAGTTGTCTAGGGTAAAAGAGGGGAATAATACCTAGTTGTCTAGAGTAAAAGAGGGGAATAATACCTGGTGGTCTAGGGTAAAAGAGGGGAATAATACCTAGTTGTCTAGGGTAAAAGAGGGGAATAATACCTAGTTGTCTAGAGTAAAAGAGGGGAATAATACCTGGTGGTCTAGGAAAGTAGAGGGGTTAATATTATATTCCCTAGTGGTATAAGATAAAAGTGGGAGCTCGTACCTAGCGGTCAAGGGTATATTGGGGGTCAGTTTTCTGTTCCCAGGCGGCCTAGTGTAAAATACGTTAAACCTGGTGGTCTTGGTGTTTACTCATCTCCAGCGATGTGTCTTGTCTTATCATACAGTTACAGGGCAGGCAGAGGGCGCACTGCACAGCTGTGGACAGTCTCATACTCTTGTCTACAGGGAGGCTGAGGTAGTCTAAGACACGCCTCCTGTCTCATCATTGGTTCAGGCTGCTACACTCGCCCTCCCCCTGCAGCTCTGCCTCCTCAGATTGGCTGCTGTGTATAACACAAGCCCACCATGAGCTCACCTGCAAGTCACTCAGTGCAGGGCTTGTGAAGAAGGATGGATGAGGCCAACCTGGGCTGGGGCCCCTCTCTCCAGGGATCCCATAGTAGCCGACTAGTCTACCTCTATGGTACATGCCATCTGGTAATGTGCAAAGTGTATGGCCATAAATGGGGCACTCGAGGACCTCCTGGCACAGAGTGATATGGCCGCCCGATCCAGCATTGTCTGTTTAGTTAAAAGTTACAAAGTTTAATTAGTCAATAAAAGTGTTGAGGTCGGCATCTTGCAGATCTCATGGAAGTCGTCTTCAGGTCTACCTGCTGGATGTAAACGGCCTACTTATCTGCGATTTCACACCCTAGTTTCTATTAGGATTGTCCTTGTATCTCGTCTGGGAAGATAATTAACGAGACGTGAAGTAGGTTAGTCGGCCATGACGGGCCCCCGGCCCCCGCATCTCTCCGCTCATCGCTCTCATATCGTCACCTCCTCGCTCCTGGAAAATGTTAGAAAAGAGTCAAAGAATTCTGTATATGGATGCGTCATGTCTAGTGGTCGGGTCATGTTGAGGGTTGTAGTGTTCTATGTATAGAGTATAATAGTATTGTGTTATGGTCATGTTAAGTGGTCGGTCATATTGGGGGTTGTAGTGCTTTATGTATAGAATTGTATTATGGTCATGTCTAATGGTCGAGTCATGTTGGGAGTTGTACTGTTCCATGTATAGAGTATAATAGAACTATACTGTGGTCACGTCCAGTGGTCCGGTCATGTTAGGGGTTGTAGTGCTCTATGTAAAGAATTGTATTATCGTCATGTTGGAGGTTTTAGTGCTCTATGTATAGAATTGCTTTATGGTCATGTTCAGTGGTCAGTCATGTTTGGAGGTTGTAGTGCTCTATGTATAGAATTGTATTATCGTCATGTTGGAGGTTGTAGTGCTTTATGTATAGAATTGCTTTATGGTCATGTTCAGTGGTTGGGTCATGTTGGAGGTTGTAGTGCTCTATGTAAAGAATTGCTTTATGGTCATGTTCAGTGGTTGGGTCATGTTGGAGGTTGTAGTGCTCTATGTATAGAATTGTATTATCGTCATGTTGGAGGTTTTAGTGCTCTATGTACAGAATTGTATTATGGTCATGTTCAGTGGTCAGTCATGTTGGAGGTTGTAGTGCTCCTTGTATCGGACATATTACGTCTGTGTGATAATCATGGATTTGTGTTTGGTGAGGGTAACGCTACATTATGATGGAAATTCTCTTTACGTGCTTCCATGGGCAGTTACCAGTCATTAAATCGTTTCCCCTATGTTCCATGTCGTATCGGCAACAGATGGCCGGCTAATAACATTATCCCTGTCATTGACTCTGGATTACACTGACATTATCCTTGTATTGTTAAGATTAAAGGAATACAAATGGTGATAAGCTTAGAAAGACGCAGCTAGTAAACGTATTAACATCACCGCACACCTACATGTCGTGCGGTTTTATTTCATACATCACATGCCAATATCTAGAATTTCACAGTATAACGTTAAAAGATGTCGTCTTTAGAAAACCCATCTTCAAAAACAATTTTCAGATCTTATGAGGGTCTTCCCCAATCTATTCGGCAGATCGTGGAGCGTCTTTCACCCTGGAGGACCCGACATTTAATTCATTACAACCTTTTGGGGGTCATTTACTAACAGTCCTTATGCCAGTTTTTGGCGTAAAGAAAGTTGCAAGACCCCGTTTTGCCTCTGCCTCATCATAAATTAGGCTCATCCTCCGGCAGCACAGAGGGCATTAATGACCCCCTTTGGATTTCGATGGTAGCTGTGTAATACTTCATTTCTCCTGTGGCGGTGCTGTAGAGAAATCAAACACTAGCAGCTAGGTTCCACCATGAATTACAGCTGATCGATGGCGATCCTAGAAGCAGGACATCCTGTGATCATCCTACTGTCAGTGCAATGGCGCGCCTCCCCCTAGGGCCCTCTATATATAAGACGTCTCAGGTATAGGAAATGCCGAGTGGTATGTTGCGGCCTAAAATGTCTCTATGTGTGTCACGGTGCTCCTACCTTGTTACGGCTGGACCCCAGGCTTTGGCTGCAAAGCAATAAATAGGGGTAATAATTGAGGGATTTGAAAGAAAGATTGAGTCCAGACCTTGTATGTAGTTTACTTTGCATAAACATTTTCCAAAACGGTTTACAGACTTTGTCTTGGTCCCAGCAGGCTTTAGCATGAAACTGGTAGGCAAACTCGACTCTGCTACATCTGTTTCTCTCTGGCTCTGCTGTACTGACAGGCTGGCTGTATAACTTTGCTTCTTCTTGTATGCTGCACTTCTCTTTGTATGGTCTATCTCTAGATTAGGCCAGGGAACTTTCCTCCTGTCTCCTGAGGCTCTAAGCTTTGGCCTCCATGGCCAGTAGAGCTGAGGGTACTCTGGCTGGCTTGGGCACATCCAGCAGAGATGTGCCCCTGCACACCTGTCCCCTAGCACGGGATAAGCTAGACTGACTTGAACTTGTTTCCACCCTTCCTGCAGGAAGTAGGACTCGCCCACTCCTCTCCTGAGGGGGGTTAGGATGGAATGGTAAGTTCCATTCTATCTACATACAGCTCTGCCATGTTTGCTGCCACCTGCTGGTGAACCAGGCACATTACATTTGAACTTAACAGTTGCAAACAGATAAGGAATGCACAGTGTAGTGGACCTGGAATAAATGCATACGATGACATTAGGTTAGACCAATAAAGACATTAGCAAGGTGAAGGAGTGGTAACACCACTCTGGGGTGTTACTTCAGCAGACCCTGAAACTGACCAACGCCCATGTAATATAAGGGATATGGACAGAGTCTGTCTTCATGAGACAACCCCTTTAACTCTTGCAGTTCCACTCAAGTAGTTTTAATAGAAGGGTTGCCAGGAGAGCTCGGCAGTCCCTTCATTTTTGGATCTATCAGAAGTCAAACTTGTTTGATCCCTATGTGTAGATAAAAAAATTATTATTTTAAAGGGGTTATCCAAGAATTTGAGATTGCTAGCCTATCCCCAGACTAGGTCATCAATATCAAATCTGTGAGGGGATCCGACTCCTGGCACCCCCACTGATTAACTGTTTGAAGAGGCCACAGCTCTCACCAGAGCTCCGGTGAGCGCTTATGTATCTTCGTAACTTACCAAGCACAGCACCATACTTTGTATAGTGGCTGTGCTTGGTATTGCAGCTCAACCTCATTCACTTGAATGGGACTGTGCTGCTCCTAGGCCACATGACCGATGTACGTTGACTTCACTGGCCTAACCACTAATGGGACCCCCACCGATCTGAGGATAGGCCATCAATATCAAATTCCCAGATAACACTTGTTAAGCAGTTTTTTTTTTGATAGTATAGTTTTAAATATTTTGGTGGTGTTTTTTATTTTTTGTCCCTAGTTACATAAAAATGTTGCACTATTCACACCGGCCACTACAGTGGTGACAATAGGCAGTAGTGACTTCCTGTTGTCCATTGCTCACTTTTCAGCTTTTCTGTATAGACTGGTACAGAATAAGCAGAGTCATCTCATTATCATTAGCTTATAGGCAGCTCTATTTTATTGCAGGAGACCTAGAAAAGGCCAGATGGTAATATTATACTGTATACGGTACAGATGTCTCTGTGTGCACCACTCCTGGGTCTCTGTGGGAAGGGCTGCACTACTTCAATTTCTGGATAATTAAATAATACATGACATTTACATTGTGATTTCTGTTCATTGCAGCACCCCCCTCCACTGTATCGACTATACAGGCAATACATGGTGGAGGTGTGTGCCTCCAATATGGCCACCACTAGAACTTAAAAAATAAATAAAAAATAGCTACAACATTACAGTATAAAAAAGAAGCACCTTACTTTTCTGACAGCTAATTACTGACCCTGATGTTACATACCTGAGACATTTCCCTTTAAGAGTTAACAATGTCATTAACCATAATAGAAGCAGTAAATTCATTAGGCTTTTTTCTGTACACTAATTAAGAGACGACTTTTCAGAATTGGCTTATAGCTTTCGTATAGACCATATGTTGAGCCATTTGTTCCTGTCTAATGAGAAAAGTAACACATTCTATACATCAGCCAGCGACTTGTTTTTCAGGCGTAATTGATTTAATTTTAGCGTTTGCCGGAGGAGGGGTGCGTCATGATGCCAGCGTCACGATTTTCTGTGTTATTGTGGGATTTCTTCCTTGTACATACAGCCGTGAGAAAAACAAAGTCCACCATGTTTGAATTCTATGGTTTTACATATCCGTACGTAATAAAAAAAAAAGAAAAAACCTTAAAGTCCTTAGAAGTAGATGAAGAACATTGCACAACAAATTCCACCATTTCATTAGTTATTCAACATAAATGAAGCCAAAATGGAAAAATCATGTGTGAAAAACCAAGTCCACCCTATGAGTCAATAGCTCGTAGAATCACCTCTTGGGTAGGTTCAAGAAGAGGTTTTTTGTTTGGAGGACAATTTAAGGCAGATATTTCAGCCAAAGCCAGAAGAAGTCCTACATTATGTTTCCGATTCACTTCAAGAATCCACCTCTTGCTTTGGCTGAAAAACCAGCATGAAGAGCTGCCTCAAATCCTTAGGGACCATGGGTGATTCTGCTGAACCGGACTGAGATCTCCATAGTGTTTCAGATTATTAATGATCTGTGCTTGGTCCAGTAGAACCACAGAAGGACCAGTCTGCACTGGATACCTGAAAGCAGTACACGTACTGTCAGGGCCGTCTTTAATATTGATTGGACCCTGGGCAAGAATTTACTTGGGCCCCCTGGATAACGCCCCCCCCTGCACTTTGCTGTACTTGCTATACAGCAGCACTTACCTGTCACATCCAGGGCCTCCAGGTGACGTCTCCTCTCTGTCATCATCTTCTCTGTAGATCTTCTCCACTCGGTCTGGACAACTTCTCTCAGCCGCCTTGTCTCTGCAGAGTGTGACACACAGACATCTTAGCTTCCTCACATTCTATCATTATCCCCCAACTGGAGTCCTCACAGTGTTATCCTGCTGCTTGCTGTAACCCCCCCCCCCCCCCCCAGGGGTGTAGCTATAGAGGGTGCAGAGGTAGCAGTCGCTACCGGGCCCAGGAGCATGAAGGGGCCCAAAGACACTTGTGCCACATAAGAAGACACACAAAGCACTGAGGGAAGGGGGGCCCAAGATGAACTCTTGCACCGGAGCCCATGAGCCTTTAGTTACGCCCCGACCCCCCCCCCCCCAATACCCCCAAATACTATCCTGAAGAAACATTACTGCCCCCCATAGTAATAGTGCTCCTCATAGTCCCACCAATAGTAATTCTCTTCTAGAATGCCCTCATTAGTTAGGCTGGGTTCACACCTGAGCGTTTTACAGCGCGTTCCTACGCGCTGTAAAACGCTCAACAAGGAGAAACCAATGATTCCCTATGGGAATGGTTCACACTTGGGCGTTTTACAGCGCGTACGATCGCGCTGTAAAACGCCCGACGCTCCAAAAAGTACATGAGCGACTTTTGGGGCGTTTGTGGCCATAGGACACTGTAGTGAATCACACAAACGCGCGTCAAACGCGCGTTTACTATTACAAAAACGCGCATAAAAATGCGCGTTTGCGCAACGCTCAAGTGTGAACCCAGCCTAATACTGCCCCAACCGTGATAATGCTCCTCAACAATGCCCCCCATTATTAGAAGAGCCCTCCCATATTAATAATACCCTCAGAGTCCCTAGTAGAAATAAGGCCCCCTATTGTTCCCCTCAGTAGTAATAAGGCCCCCATAGTGCGCTTAGTAGAAATAAGGCGGATCTATAAGACCCTCCTATAGAGCCCCCAGTAGTAATAAGATGCCTATAATGTCCCCTGGATTTGCAGTGCCCCCTGCAGTTATAATCCTCCCTCCACCATACAGTCCCATGTAAATAACATCACCTCCTCCCCAGCCACCTCCAACGCACAATCCCATGTAAACATCACCCCCTAACGCTGGGTTCACACCTGAGCGTTTTACAGCGCGTTCCTACGCGCTGTAAAACGCACAACAGGCAAGAACCAATGATTCCCTATGGGAATGGTTCTCACCTGGGCGTTTTACAGCGCGTACGATCGCGCTGTAAAACGCCCGACGCTCAAACAAGTGCTTGAGCTTTTTTTTGGGCGTTTGTCGCGCGTTCCCGCACATAGATATTCGGGAACGCGCGACAATGTGTGCACCCCTGTCTCTGTATGCGCGATTGTAAACGCCCGTACAATCGCGCATACAGAGCGCTCGTTTCAGAACGCTCAGGTCTGAACCCAGCGTTAGGCTACTTTCACACTTGCGTTCGTGCGGATCTGTCCTGTACTTGTACAGGACGGATCCACACCGATAATACAAACAAATGCATCCGTTCAGGACCGATTCGTCTGTATTAGATTTGAATTTCTAAGTCCCAATACGGATCCGTCCTGACTTACATTGAAAGTCAATGGGGGGACGGATCCGTTTACAATTGCACCATTTTGTGTCAATGCAAAGGGATCCCTCCCCATTTACTTACATTGTAAGTCAGGACGGATCCGTTTGGCTCTGCAAGGCCATGCGGACACAAAAACGATGCGTGCAGCATTTTGGGGTCCGTCTCCAAAACGGAACGGGGGGCTGTACGGAGCCGAACGAATGCATTCTGAATGGATCCGCATCCATTCAGAATGCATTGGGGTTAAACTGATGCATTTGGGGCTGCTTGTGAGAGCCTTGAAACTGATCTCACAAGCGGATCCCCAAACGCAAGTGTGAACGTAGCCTAAACCCATGTACATCAACATTATCCCCCCCACCCCCACCATCAACTTTCAACATACAGTCCCATGTCAATAACATCCCTCCCTTCAGCCCTAACATACATCCCAGTTAAATAACTACAACTCCCAGTATTGCTCTGCCTCTCCCTTCACTTACCTCTCCAGTCCTGCATTAGGCTCCTCCTCTTCACTCTGGTCCAATCCTGCACTGGTCACATGATGGTGACATCATCCAGGTCATCCTATCACAGCCTGTTTTGCTGATCACATGACCTGTGATGTCACCGCAGGTCCTTCGCCTCTTCCCAGTGTATTAGATTCAATTGTATTGCCGTTCTGTGTACGGCAATACAGTTGTATCTAGCAGGCAGGCAGGACATTCGGGGCCTGGGACAAAACATCCGGGGCCCAGGCCCCGAATGTTTTAACCTAGCAATGCCCACTAGTGAATGGGAGTCGGGAAACGGAGCTCCCATGGGCCCCCAGGAGCAACTGGGCCCGGGGCAGCTGCCCCTTTTGCCCTGCGGCAAAGACGGCCTTGCGTACTGTAAGAGTAAAGATGGTCAAACCCTAAGTTTTCGGCAGGATTGGCCCACTATCTTGTGGGTATGGGAGTGGGCTGACTCTCCCCAGACAAATGATGTTGGTGGAGAAGAAAGATCAGGCATGTTGAATTTCAGTGCTCATTCCTTTTGTTCACAGGGGGAGCTAGGCCTACTTCTCAGCATGTATGTATATATGCTAACATATTGAGGTGCAGTATGGGCCCACTGCATGGGCATTGTATTACATGAAAGCACAAAATGGTTTCATGTTATAGCCAGAGGCGTAACATGAAGTTTCGGAGTCCCAGTACAAATTCTGTCCCCATCTACCATGTGCTGTATGGCAGGATGGCTTTTGACCCCCATCTGGTACCAGGCACCCTCGGCGCCCATCCATAGACCCATACATTAACTAAACCACGTGGTAATAGCAAAAAGTGCAGCCCATTCTAAAACTGTAAAAATATGGCAACTTTTTGAATTGACCTTCACAAACTTTGCATTGGGGTGACACAGAAACACCCTGCTCCACCCCGGCCCTAGTCATTAGTGTTGAGCGAAGTTCTTGAAAACTCGATTCGGCTGCTTTGCCGAATAAAAAAATAAATAATAATTTTTGATTTGTGACGAATTACTTCGTCACGAAGCGCATTTCTTTGTGAGTAGTGGGCGCACTGACAGGGAACGGCAATTGCGAAGCCCTTCAGATGCTCCATTCAACACTGATCGCCGCATCTGACATTAATATTAAGGTCTGTACTAAAAATAAAATTCAAAAATCATACTTGCCTCATCCATTTGATTGCAAAGAGCCCTCCGTCGCCATCTTGATTGAAATCTTGCGCAGCATCACGTCAGGCGAGGTGGGGACGTCATACGTCAGCGCGCACCAGATTTCGCACAGGATCTTCAATCAAGATGGCGGCGGCAGGCTCTTCGCGCTCAAGTGGAAAATTGATTCATTACCATAAAGCACAAGCAAATTTGGCAAATTTTCCCTGAAATTTGGATCGATTTCGATTCGCTCATACATGTCTGATCTGGTAAGTGGATTTGCATGAAGTGCTTTATTTTGGGCCAGGAGTCCAGGACCCTTACCGTCGCCCCCCCCCCCCACTTCTTTAATTATCTACCAGGCACATGTAGGATGGTGGATTTGAATAGGGGCGCGTGGTTGTAAGTATCTGCCCCCCATATGCTACACGTTAAACCCGTCTCATTCACCAGCCTTTAGTTAAGACCATTAAAATGCATATTTTCCCATCAGTCAGAGATAATGTGTTTATCTATCCGTGTCCGTAAAAGACGTCTTATCAAATGCAAACAGTGTGCGCGGGCAGCTGGCCAAATCTGTCGTGCGCGAGACAATAATAGCATAATACTCTGCGCTGGGAGCTTTAAACAGAGGCGTCCCGGCCACCTGTCCCTAATTCTGGAGCTGTCTGCCGAGCACGTCCCCGGCTCCTCTGTAACCGGATAGGCCTTGTATTTGCATAGCCGTGTAAAGTAAATCCGTGTTGGTTTAGCTGACTGTTTTATCAGCCTGCGTCATTCAGAGGGTATTAGGATCCCTATTGTTCCTGGTCATAAAGGATTTTATTATCATAGGGTATCATTACCCGCTCCTTAAAAGCAGGGCGGGCCCCAGTCTGACCCACAACCACTCTATCCCACCTGCCCCTACATTATTGGGGCATATAAATGCCATTGAGGGGGCCCTAACCCCTATGACTAGGGCCGGGGTGGAGCAGGGTGTTTTTGTGTCACCCCAGTGCAAGGTTTGTGGAGGTCAATTCAAGAAATTGCTATATTTTTTACAGTTTTAGAATGGGCTGCACTTTTTGGCATGTCCATTTGTTACATCTGTATGGCCACCATGTGATACCTCATTTGTTTTTTAGTGGCGGAATCTTCCTCCAAAAGGCAAAATCTGAGGCTCTCCAGAGGTCTAAAATGTCCGTCTGGTTCATATTTACCAATGTTGTAGTTGCTAAATTTGGGACATGTAGAACTTGCCCCTAGTAATACTCACAAACCCAGCAGAAGGACCCACTTATGGGCATTACTTACAGAAGTCCTTCCCACTTTTCGCTCGGGACAGGCCACATTTGCAATGACTTTCTCAGAGAATTAGAGACAGTCCCTGCAAATTCAGGACTTTTGCTGGTCCTTAATGTGCTGATTTATTTGATGCATAGAAGATACCTGTTCATGCATGGAAACATGGTCCTGTTGCAACCCCAATGGGACAACTTCATTTCATGTGCCAGTAGAATTCATAAATGGGGGGGGGGTCACCACTTGGGACCCAATTCGATTAGCCATTACAAAGAGCAAGTTCCAGCTCTGGGGGTCTTGGCACGACCTTGTGTTTCTTAATTCCCATTCATATGAATAGGTACAATAGGATTTTACTACTACTGCCTGCAGGGGCCAATGAAATCTGCTGGGGTTGTAGTAGATGCATCGATGGTGATTGCTATCATGGCTGCATTTACAAAGAGGTTTCCAGATGGAACAACCCCAGGGGCGGACTGGGAACTAAAAGTGGCCCTGGAAAAATATGTAAAAATGGCTCCATGTTGTAGGTGGGTTCAAATTGACAGACAGAGTAACATAATGAGGCAGGGCCAGCAATATACCTGACCCAGCTAAACCAAATCCCACAGTGCAGCACAAAATACTGCCACCTGTGCCATAGTATTCAACTGTATCACTGTCCTAAGGACATCAATACAGTTGAATTCAGGAGGACACCTGCGGGTGCTGGTCAGGTGCATAAGAGAGAATCAGTTCATTATAAGCCTGGCTGGCAGATGTGAGGACGGCTTGAGTAGCCATCGGCCCACGGGGAAATTTCCACTAAACAACCCTTACTTGACTATCTGAAATAACACTCCATAAATCCCATCACTACTACTCCCATTGGTTGCTTGCGGCCTTCAATCATTCTATCTTATCTAAATCTTCTCTACATGCACTGGCATTCTGCTGAGGCCTCATGCACACAACAGTTTTTTTTCACGGTCCGAAAAAACGGGGTCCGTGGGTCCGTGATCCGTGACCGTTTTTTCGTCCGTGGGTCTTCCTTGATTTTTGGAGGATCCACGGACATGAAAAAAAAGTCGTTTTGGCGTCCGCCTGGCCGTGCGGAGCCAAACGGATCCGTCCTGAATTACAATGCAAGTCAACAGTGTGTCATCTTCAAACGGATCCGTCCCCATTGACTTACATTATAAGTCTGGACGGATCCGCTTGCCTCCGCACGGCCAGGCGGACACCCGAACATAACTTGAAGCGTCCCCATCACCATGGGAACGCCTCTACGTTAGAATATACTGTCGGATATGAGCTACTTCGTGAAAACTCATTTCCGACAGTATATTCTAACACAGAGGCGTTCCCATGGTGATGGGGGCGCTTCAGGTTAGAATACACTGCAAACTTGGTACAAGACTGCCCCCTGCTGCCTGGCACCACCCGATCTCTTACAGGGGGATATGATAGCACAATTAACCTCTTCAGGTGCGGCACCTAAAGGGGTTAATTGTACTATCATATTCTCCTGTAAGAGATCAGGGCTGCCAGGCAGCAGGGGGCAGACCCCCCCCTCCCCAGTTTGAATATCGTTGGTGGCACAGTGTGTGCCCATCGCCCCCCCCCCCCCCCTTCCTCCCTCTATAGTTAAAAATCGTTGGTGGCACAGTGTGTGCCCATCGCCCCCCCCTTCCTCCCTCTATAGTTAAAAATCGTTGGTGGCACAGTGTGTGCCCACCATCGCCCCCCCCCCCCTTCCTCCCTCTATAGTTAAAAATCGTTGGTGGCACAGTGTGTGCCCATCGCCCCCCCCCCCCCCTTCCTTCCTCTATAGTTAAAAATCGTACAATTGTAGAAGATTCATACTTACCTGCCTGCTGCTGCGATGTCTGTGACCGGCCGGGAGCTCCACCTACTGGTAAGTGAAAGGTCTGTGCGGTGCATTGCTAAAGAACTGTCACTTACCAGTAGGAGGAGCTCCCGGCAGGTCACAGACATCGCAGCAGCAAGCAGGTAAGTATGAATCTTCTACTATTGTACTATTGCTAAGTAACCATGGCAACCAGGGCTGCAGTAGCTTCCTGGTTGCCATGGTTACCGATCGGAGCCCCAGCGATTAAACTGGGACTCCGATCGGAACTCCGCTGCCACCAATGATGGGGGGGGGGGAAGATGGAGGGGGGGCGATGGTGGGCGCACACTGTGCCACCAACGATTTTTAACTATAGAGGGAGGAAGGGGGGGGGGGCGATGGGCACACACTGTGCCACCAACGATTTTTAACTATAGAGGGAGGAAGGGGGGGGCGATGGGCACACACTGTGCCACCAACGATATTCAAACTGGGGAGGGGGGGTCTGCCCCCTGCTGCCTGGCAGCCCTGATCTCTTACAGGATTGTGCTATCATATCCCCCTGTAAGAGATCGGGTGGTGCCAGGCAGCAGGGGGCAGTCTTGTACCAAGTTTGCAGTGTATTCTAACTAGAAGCGTCCCCATCACCATGGGAACGCTTCTGTGTTAGAATATACTGTCGGAAATGAGTTTTCACGAAGTGAAAACTTAGATCAGAAAAAGCTTTTATGCAGACGGATCTTCGGATCCGTCTGTATGAAAGCAACCTACGGCCACGGATCACGGACACGGATGCCAATCTTGTGTGCATCCGTGTTCTTTCACGGACCCATTGACTTGAATGGGTCCGTGAACCGTTGTCCGTCAAAAAAATAGGACAGGTCATATTTTTTTGACGGACAGGATACACGGATCACGGCCTCGGCTGCAAAACGGTGCATTTTCCGATTTTTCCACGGACCCATTGAAAGTCAATGGGTCCGCGAAAAAAAACGGAAAACGTCACAACGGCCACGGATGCACACAACGGTCGTGTGCATGAGGCCTGAGCCTGTGATTATACACAGTAGCTAATCTAAGCAAATTGAGCTGCAGTGCACAGCATGAGGGTGGACAGTGGATTTTCTACCATTTTCACCAAGCTGCATCAGGTCTGACTAGCACTCACCCCCAGATTGCATAATTGGAGAGTGCACATCATGCGGCACACTCCATTCTACCTCCAAAGAGAGCACCGTTAATGCTTATATCAGGGCCTTCATCCCAGGGGCGGATTGGCCATAGACCTTACAGGGAAATTTCCCTGTGGGCCGATGCCCCGGGGGCCCCCTAAGCCCTTCTCACTGCCGGCCAGTGGAAGTTTTTGGGGATGTATTTTGTGCTACTGGCAGTATTTTGTGATGGACTGTGGTATTTGGCTCTGTTGGGGTCGTATAATATTCCACAATATGGGACTGCTTCCTCTGCCTTCCATCCGTTTGGACCCAACTACAAAACGGGGGGCCACTTTTAGTAATTTTTCCAGGGCCACTTTAAGTTCCCAGGCTTTCCCTGCTTCCTCCACTGGGGGTGAACAGGGTGGAAGCGTGAGTCTCATATGAGGGACAGTGGATCTTCTACCATTTTCACCAAGCTGCAGCAGACCTGACTAGCGCTCTCCCCCAGCGGGGATAGTTGGTGAGCGCATACCATGCGGCACACGCAGGTCTACCTCCAAAGAGAGCACCATCAGTGCCTATATCGGGGCCTAGTGGCAGTGTGAGTCTCATATGAAAGACGGTGGATTTTCTACCAGTTTCACCAAGCTGCAACAGACCTGACTAGCGCTCTCCCCCAGCAGGGATAGGTGGTGGATGCCCACCATGAGGCACACGCATTCTACCTTTAAAGAGGGTGCCTATATCGGGGCCTTCCTCGACTGATGACGTGCTGGACAGCGAAGTGTCACCACCGGTATCATGGTATTGTTAAAGGGGTTGGCACTTAACCCATTCTAGTGGCAGCACTCCTCCGATCTTCCTAAGGGTCAGTGGCATTACTGCTCATCTCTCCGCTTTCCCATCCGATACAAGCCTTTTATTTTCTTTCATTCCAAACCAAATGCCACCTGATAATATAGTTGGGTGGTGGTTCTGCTTTCCTCCACAATCGAAAGTGAGTCGTATCCCGGGTATTGTTAACTCCTACTGCTCGTGTCAGCATCATCAGGGTCACACCCCAGCTAAACCCAATTTTCTTTTACCTCCATACTTGCATACACAGAACGTAGAGATGCACATCTGAGATGCACAGGCTCTTCTGTCATTTCCCCTCCGGGCCTGGTGTTCCTGAATCTCATCATTCGGTAAACTGTTTAGCAAATAAACGCCATTAGCCGCCCGTGTGCCTCCTGAGGACAGGACAGTGGAACGTGCACGATTTGCTCACCCATGCATGCACCTGCCTCGCACACTCTCGGCACATTAGACTTGCCTTGCTAAGCGACGTGCCAAGAGCCTCCTTAATTATAAATGGGACAAATAAATAATTTAAAGGTATCGCTTATTTGCACTTGAATGCTTCAAAGCCCGAGAAATTAGACCAATTAGACGTTTCAGCTCGGTTTAGCCTTCAAGGTTTTAAGGAAATGTTGTGGAATTAAGTGGTAACACACGCAATTAGGGAAACAAACTCTGTTAGTAAATCAGATGCAGATCCACGCTTTGTGGAATTCCTCCCGCGTCGCGTCGGGAGGCAGTTTGTATTATTATTGTGTTCAGTCACTGCCTGTTGTTGGGGTTTGTAGACGGTCATATTCAAGATGTCTGTTCCACTGACTGTAAAATATACACATGAATATTGTTTGCAGGATTTTCTGAGGCTCAGGATAGGTCATCAATATCTGATCGGTGGGGGGTCCAGCTGCTGTCACCCTCGCCCATCAGCTGCAGCAACGTTCAGGCTTCTTCTTTGTATACTATGGAACAGCGCCGTATATTGTATAGTGGCTGTGATTGGTATTGCAGCTCAACCCCGACTGAGTTGCAGAAAGTCCATGTGACCGACGGGCGAGATGTTACAGGCCACGGAAGAGGCCGCAGTGCTTGTCTCTGGCCCCTTCACTTCAATCAACAGAAGTCGTACCTTGATTGGTGGGGCCCCCACAGATCTGACATTTTGGTGACCTGTATCAAGGTGGGTTTTCTGGGATCCCAAATTATTTTATTTTTTTGCTGAATCAAAAAAATGAATTGCTCATCTGCCGTTCCAGCACTTCCAGTCCAGTAGTGTGTATATGACCACTGCAGCCAGTCACTGGCCTCAGCAGTCGGCTCGTTGCTCTTAGGGTCTTATTATATTATAAAACGCGGCCACCTAGGATGATGAGACCAAGACCATGAGATTCAACTGTCAAACGCACATGTCTCAGGTGAGATTTTTTGTTTGTTTTTGTAACGTATCTGATGACCCCTTGAAGTCCTCTTAAAGTGTAACTCCTCTACAGTAATTGCATATGCATGGTGTCATCAGAGTTCTCTACCACGGTGGAGTCTGTCATTATTTCCCTTCTATAGTATCCTGTTCCAGATATATTATATATATATATATATATATACTTCAGGTTGTACGGTAACCATGTGAGATACAGGGCTGGTTCTAGCTTCGTTAGAAAGAGATCGTCATGTGCTACGTGGTGTGTGATGATACATTTTTACATTAATTATGGGATAATCCCTTTTAAATGGAGTTGCCTAGATAATGTAAGGTTTCGAGGCGTTTATGCCCTTTAATACCCTTTTAATTCAGTTTAATCTTCTTTTGACCAGTGTTACAGGCCTGTTTACATAGCGCAGAAGCCTGGCGGATCTGGAGAGAGCTCATGACATAGATTTCCCTGCCCTGGGACTCAGCCCTTCCATCCGCACACAGGTTCTCGACACTGGGGAATAAATCCTATGACGAGAACTGGAGCGTAAAATGTGTTTATCTATATCTGCTTATCGCGGGCGGGAGTTTAATTGTAGCTAACGCCGCAGTTAATAGAGGACGCGGTCTGTGTGGCTACGGCCCAGGAGCTGGACGGCTCCAATTACCCAAGATTTCATGAATGTCTTTGGAGAGGTCGGATAAAAAATAACAAATGTAATGTAAGATGAGATGCAAGTAAAGTAGCTAAAAAGTGGAGCGTTTACTTATAGGAATCGGTCACCTGGATCGTTTCGAACATCCCTGCAGTACGTTGTCCGTGGTGGTTTGTGAGTCCCAATATACCCCAGTTGGATGGTCTCTGACCCACCGTCATACACCCCATTAGTGAAATAATATTGAGGGTCCTCAGGATCTTAATCTCTTGACTTGAGTGTTACAAAGAGCATCTTTTGCTCTGGAAGCCCCCTCGTGTCCTCCATTATTTAGACAACGCACTCATTTGAATGGTCACTGTGTAATGCTTGGCTTAACCTATGGGGGTGCTGCGGGTGAACTGAACACTTACTGACAGGTTTCCGCATAGATAACAGCTGATCGCTGGACGGGGATACTTTGTCATCAGCTCATTGTAAGAAGTAGGAATTGACTAAAGGGGAGAACCTCTCTCTAAGTATATATTAATAATGTGGTGATAGATGGCGGTAGAGAGCCCAAAGACTTCAAAATAATGGTAAATTTCAGAAGGACCGCTCTCTCAGTAGATGACTTAAAGGGTTATTCCCATTATACAATATCATAGAATATCGTTAGGATCTACCTTCACTTTGTGATCAGTGGAGGTCCATCTGCTGGGAATCTTGAGGATGAAGGGGACTGCAGAGAACCGTTAGCACTGCTTCCCGTTCACTTTCTCTCTACATAGCTGGTGACCAGGCACTGATGTGGAGGAGATACTGTGAAGTGGAAACGGGCTAAACCAGAATTATGATGCCTTCATTCCATTCTTAGGATTTGTGGGGGTCCCAGAAGTCGGACCCCCCCCCCCCCCCCACACCAGTCATAAAGTGATAGCATAGCCTTGTGGAACTATCTGGATTACCTCTTCTTAGAATGAAGCAGGAAAGTGATCAAATGATTGCTATGGATCCATCATCTGTAAACCTGCTCCGAGGGAAACTCTGTGTACCTTTTTTCTGTTGTGTTAAAGGGAGTCTGTCAGCAGCATTGACCATGCTAAACTGCTGATAGCACTAGCTAGTGGTTGGGAAGAGTAGTACAAGCATACATTTTGTGAAGCATCATCAGGAGTAGTGAGAATATGATGTTTAATTCTGCTCCTGCGAGTGCCCTGTAGGTGGAGCTTCACTGTGAAGTGCTCTCAGCCCCTCCACTCTGAGTGACATCTGTAGTGGTCTCCTGATTGGAGGCTACAGCTGGCAGTCAGAGGAGTGGTGAAGCAGCTTCATGCAGAGAGCACTTCAGAGTGAAGCTCCACCCCCAGGGCACTTTAAGGAGCAGAATCTGTCAGAATAATAGTTCATATTGACACTGCTCCTGATGATAAAAGATCCACAAAATGTATGTTTGTACTGCTCCTCACAGCCCCTGCCTAGTGCATGGTCAAAACTGGTGACAGACCACCCTTTAAATGAATAGTCAACCAAGCTCACCAGGGTCACACCTGCCGTTTGTAAATTGCTCTTGGCATCAGCAAGGGGCCACCCTCTATTATGTCGATATGCCCTATTAGAAAATATAATCAGGCGTTGTCCTCAGAAGAAAAATCCTTTAATTCGAACTGTGTTCTAGAGATCATATTCAGAAGCTATAGTAATAGGTAATCACTTATTGTTAAAACGTAACATTTATTATTAATATTCTTAAAAAAGATAGCCCCGAATAAATACAAAAATACAAGATTTCTTTCTGCCATACAATGATCATACAAAAAGCGATATGTAAGTTTAGTGCTCGGCGGCACTCGATAAAAACCTTAGTCCTACCACTCAGTAAAGAGGTTCCTTGTTGCAGACATATCCTGAGAGATGTGGATTCTCGTCCCTGATATAATTCCGGATGCTGCAAAAAATATGTATACGGGGAGGATTGTGCAGAGTTTAACAGGGCCAGTGAACAAAGGTAAAGGTTCCAGACGTGGTCGCCCTTCTGAGGACGAGTGCCCTGTGGTTAGGCTGCTCTCTACCTTAGCTTTTAGGGCCAGCTTAGATTGTTATACACAGGGCCTCCTTAGGGTTCATGCGCAATCATCCCCGTATACAAATTTTTTGCAGCATCCGGAAATTGTATCAGGGACGAGAATCCACATCTCTCAGGATATGTCTGCAACAAGGAACCTCTCTACTAGGCCTAAACTAAGGTTTTTATCGAGTGCTGCCGAGCACTAAAGTTACATATCGCTTCTAGCTTTTTGTATTTTCATTGCATGACCGAAATCAATCTTGTATTTATTCATCTAAGGGCTATTTTTTTTAAGAATATTAATAATAAATGTTACGTTTTAACAATAAGTGATTACCTATTACTATAGCTTCTGGAGAATTTTTGGTGATCTAAGTGATATCTCTATATCTTTGGTTGATTTCATTTGAGAGATCATATTCAACCTACTGCCCATCGGCTTCCATCTATCACAGAAGGAAATCCCAGCACAAGGTAGAAAGGAAATTCTCATTAGGAACAGGTTTAAGAATATTTCCTTTCATCCTTGTGCTGTGGCCATTTCTTCCTGAAAGCAGAGGCAGTGGCATACACAGCAGAGAGGAGGCCCAAATGCAAAATCCCCTCCCCCACACCACACACTATAATGCCAAATTTTGCCAACTAGTACAGAAGAGCCTGGTCATATTGTTTCCCGACAACCCCTTTCTTTGACCCTTGGGACAATTCTCCGTCTTTAGGTTTGCTAGCAATGCAGTCTCTCTGAGAAGGTTCTCACATACCCAGTAGTAAAAAGGATGGGACCAACCATGGTTGGACCTCCTTTTACTGGCGCAGTGGTCTCCTAACATTTCAGCTACAAAAACAAAACAAAACACATACTATCATTTTTCGAAAGTAATATAAGTAGTCTAAACTCAGGAAAACTGGCATCTGGAAGAGATTAGTTGGAGCACGGGGGAGCCAAAGAGAGACCTTAAATGATAAGAACCTAGATATTAGGATTAAATAATGGAGGTAAAGCCCTATGGTGTGTTTCTCATACCTGCCTAGTTCTGTAGCCTACTGCATTATTGAGCCCCATAAAAAACCCTAAATCAAAGTCAACGGGATCCATTAGTTGGGATTTTTTTTTTCAAACTAGATCGTAAGCTACTTTTGATGCTTTATGACCCTAAAAAACTTGTAACACAGTGGTTTGTTAAAGTACTGGAGGGGGGTGTATCTCACCCAGAATGCTCAGATGGGTGAAGTAAAAGAATCCAGGAAAGCTGGGTGGTTTCAGCAAAGTGTAGTTGGCTGAAACACTTTTTTCTTTGAAGTGTTTTATGGGCCTCGATATTTTTAGAATGGTGGGTAGAATGGTAGAGGGACCTGCCATTCCTTCCTCACTCCAGTACAACATTTTCCCCTAGTCTAAAGTAACCCCATGTGTAGCTGCAGAGCTGAAATGCTCCTTCAGTGTCAGTGACTGGAAGCTGTTTGACCTGTAGGTTGTGCAAAGCCTGATCCCTCTGTTTGTATTGACATGACTAGGTGAGGTAAACAATGTTTAGTTAGTGCCCAGATGGGCAGGTATTTTGTTTCTTCTTTGGGGTTTGTGTTCAATACCTGTGACTGCTCCACTTTGATACTGCTGTGTTGTATGGACCAAAATCTACATTATTTGGACTTTTAACCTGTTGGAGCCTTTGAATCTGTCATTACCAACCCCCACACCCTGATGGTGACCAACCCTTTTACCCACCACATTCCTGCTCGTGCATGGGGCTGTTTTGCTGCATGCAGAAAAACTAGGATTTCTTGACCGGTGAGAGCTGGATTATTGGAATTCCGTGTTATTGGGTTATGAATAGAATCCATTATGTGATACTGATCTGTTTGTATGTGGGATGTAAGACGTGAGTTTTGTCAAAACCAGATCTACCTAATATGGTAAGAAAGCGTAGATCACAACAGCGTTTACAGCGCCTGGCGCCAGGTATTACGCGCCTGCGACTGCTGAGATCTCTTATGAACTAGATGTGTAAATGACTGAGCTGGAAAACAAATGTTAACACGACGCACCTCCACAGGACACGCCGCCAACTATGTGCAAATGAGCAACTTGTAAACCTGGCAGCAGAGACGGCGGATCAAAGCGTCGCAGCTTTTTACCATCTCGATATTGTGTTACAGGAGCTAAAACTAGAGCGGGAATGTAAGATATGCAAAAATAAGAAGGAGAAGAGTGACAAGATTGTAAAAAGACTGTCACCGAAAGTGATTCCGGGGAAACTGGGACACAGAGTAATAAATGTATCAGCAGATATTAGGCACAAAATAATAGTGCAGGCAGTAGCTTTAAACCTACAACCCCCATCATGACCTAACCATCGGTCATGACCATAATACAATTCTATTACACTCTAGACCTAGAGCACTACAACCCTCATCACGACCTGCCCGCCAGACATGGCCATAATACAATTGTATTATACTCTATACCTAGAACACTACAACCTCCATGACCCAACCACTGGATATGATTATAATACAATTCTAATATACTGTATACATAGCGCACTACTACCCCCAATATGACCCAGCAACTCAACATGACCATAATACAGTTCTATTACACTCTATATATAGAACACTACAAACCCCAGCATGACCCGACCACCGGACATGACCATAATACAATTCGATTATACTGTGTATATATAGAACACTACAACTCCCAACATTGGTGGTGGCATAAGGGGCAGTACTGAATGGGTTTGTGTGTTCCTGGGCAGGACTTTCATGCCTCAAGTTTACCTACAGTGTTGGTAAGTCTGAATCGGAGCAAATCTATGGGAGGTGCCCAGCGCTCAGAAGATTTGCCAGCTCTTCCGTGAGCCTAAGAGCGCTGGCAAATGCTCACCTGGTAGTCACCGAAACAGAAAGTCCACTGGTTGCCCAGCAGCCTGGAAAAACACAGCCTGTAGATTGCATTATTTGGGGGGGACAGATATGTGATGGTATGTATTGATATTCTGAAACTCTGCCAGACTGCATGGGTGAGCAGAAGAAGATGCTGAAACGGGGATACTCTGCCACAGACCCTGGGTCACCAGCCTTTGCCCAGGGTTTCAGCCATCTGACAGCTAGTTTAGGGCTTTCCTCAGCACAGAACCTGGAGAAGCCAGCCCTATGCCTCGCCTGTATTGTTTTGTACTTGAAGAAGCCCCCTGGTTTACTGCAGACCCTGACTCTCTGGACTTATTTCCCATTGGGTTGCACCACGCCTTACCATCCCTTCCAGAGAGCATCAACATGTGGTAACATCTCAGTGGTGTCCAAGGCGTTCTGTCGGGGGCCACCTCAAATCCGGCCACTGCAATTGCAGCATTCCTGTGCTACCTGAAGTTGGAGTGCTGGAGAATGTCTGGGGGAATGTCCCTTGGACAAAACTGGAGTTTTTTGGCAAGTCACATCAGCTCTGTGTTCACAGACACAATAATGAAGCATACAAAGAAATAACATTGTTCCTACTGGGAAACATGGAGGAGGCTCGGTTATATTTTGGGGCTGCCTTGCTGCATCTGGCACAGGGTGTCTGGAATCTGCGCAGGGTACGATGAACTCTCAGACTATCAAGGCATTCGGGAGCAAAATGTGTTGCCCAGTGTCATAAAGCTTGGTCTTGGTTGCAGATCATGGGTCCTCCAACAGGATAATGACCCAAAACACACAGCTAAAAACATCCAATGCACAAAGCATTGGACTATTCTGAAGTGGCCTTCAATGAACCCTGATCTAAATCCTATTGAACATCTGCGGAAGGAGCTGAAATCTGCAGTCTGGAGAAGGCACCGTTCAAACCTGAGACAGCTGGAGCAGTTTGCTCGCGAGGAGTGGGCCAAACCTGTGGACAGGTGCAGAAGTCTCATTGAGACGTACAGAAATCGCTTGGTTGCTGTGATAACCTCAAAAGGTTGTGGAACAAAATATTAAGGCTACCACCGTTTTTGTCCGGGCCAGTTTTATTAGCTTGTTCTATTAAAAGCAATGTCTGATTTTCATTAGTTGATTTTCAGTAAATTTTTAGATTTTATTATTTCTTTGGTCAGTTTTAAGTTATTTCAGTCACAATATTTGTCCCCGTGTGTAGAAGCCTCTTGCGGTGCTGGTACTTCACCACAGCCTTGTTATCCTTTGGCTAAGGGACGAGGACACCAGCCATCCAAAGCCTACTTAGAAATTTATGAAGTGCTAAAGTGTTTTATGCACAGAAGCTGGATTATCAGCTGCTCCATGTAAACAGCTCGCAGGCTGCGTGGAAATCTGGCACGAGTAGGAGGCCATCGTCACTAGGAAAACACACGTCACTCGGCATATGGTGCTTCTGCTAATTAGCCGATCGTAGGACTGTTCTTCCATTTACAGTACCTGCCAGAAAGTTATCATAAGAAATAAAATAAAAAATAACAATCAACATTTTTAGAAGGGATTTATTTTTAGATGTTTTGGTCTTGGAATCGACATTCTACTGCCTTTTCGGTAGCCCATAGTAGTTTGCTTTCAAAATGAGATGATTGTGGTGGGCTGTGCTGCTGGTGCCTTGCCCATAAAGGTCCTCATACATGGGCCAATAAAGAGCACCGGACAACGATATTCAAAGTCAATCTGTGCTCGTTTAAAGTGCTTTTCGCACGGCCTGATGCAAAATGAATGGGGAAGAACTAATCGTTATTATGATCGTTCATCCCCTATTCTTAAAGGGAACCTGTCACCAGTTTTATGGTGTCCTAACTAAGGGCAACATAAATAAGTGACTGATTCTTTTAGCAAAATGCTGGGTCACTTTCTTTAATTGACCCAGTCAATCTGCCAACATCTTGTATTAAAAAGCTCCAGCTGATAATGAGTCCTGAATATTCATGAGCTCCTGACTCTCCCCGCCCACCTGCTGCTGAATGACAGTTTCCATATGAATCAGCAGCAGGTGGGCGGGGGAGTGGCTATAGCTGTGAATTAAATAAACACTGGACTCGATGACATCACGCTGGACTCAAATCAGCTCATTAGCATGCGGCATCTTTTGTGTGTATATTATGAGGTAACCATCTGTCACACCACTAAGTGAATACATCTAAGGTACTTTTTAGTAGTTAATGATTGTATATAATTAAAATTATAATAAATAAAAATTATAAACAAAAAGTAAAATAAAAAGAACTAGGAGTCGTATGTCTGATAGATCCGCTAATATAGTGGGAGCTGCATATCTGTTAAGGTCCGCTCTTAGCGTTTAAAACATTCTATATCAGCTATCTATGGTTGTTGGCATTAGTAACTATCATCCACACAGTTACAGAAGGTTGCCACAATAGATACCACAATTATATATGGATTGTAGATGATAATACATTTGCATATACTGATATTCAGTTAAAAGTAATGACACAATTTGTTTCTAATTGAACCCATAGGACTTCTATCTTCTTTAGAGGTAATGTCTCCTTTAAGAATAGTTCACGATTAGTAGTAATTGTGAGTCTGTTGGATAGTTGGTAATATTAGATACACAGATGATACATTCGAGTGTCTCTTGTTTCTATATTGTGTCCATTAGATAATTATGTCTCCATTTTGCATCACTCAGCCATGTTAGTAAAGGTACTGTCCCAAAGGTGATGTTACACGTAGCCTCGTGGACCCTTAGTCCTTCTGGCTGAGACGACAACCCAGAGCCTCTGTAGGTCTCTGTTTCCAAGTTTTCTTTTCTCAGACTGACACACAGAGGGTTGGTTTTATCCCTCCTTGATTAGAGCAGGCCTCACCTGCGACCACCTCAGGTAAAAGACAACACCCGTACTGGAAGGGTGTGAACTGGCAGATCCCACTACCAAACCTATCCACCAATCCAAATGAAATCCAGCCCAGGACAAAATCTAAACCTAACTGTCTCAGCAAAACTACACTTTGCTGAAAGCCCTGCAGCTTTCTGGATTTTATTTATCTCACCCAGCTAAGGTATCTGGGTGGGATATACTCTCCTCCGAGCACTTATACTGTCCACATCACCACACATTTGTATCATTTTTGTTTATTATAATTTTAATTATGTTCTAGAACAGGTTTTATCTATTGTGAATGTAGAAGTGAATATTTGTCTATTGTGAATGTAAATATATAATATTGATTTAAGGGAACACTCTCTCTGGATGGATTCAAGTGTAGAGTGCCTGTCTTTAATGCACTTAATTTAACAATCGCTTTGACAGGGTGAGTCAAATTGACAAGAGCACCATACCCATAGCAAGAAGAGGGTGAGCCATTATACTTTTTTATTTCTGTTATTCATTACATCCCTTATTCTGCGAAATGTGCTGCAGACAAATGCTGACCTTCAGGGCAGCTTCAGAGATGCAAGCACTCGTTTGTTGGGGTTATTGGCAACACTCAGGCCGGTTTTTGGGAACAAGCATTCGTAGGAATGAATAGGGAACAAATGATCATTAATGCGATCATTCGTCCCCCTTTGGCTTTGCATGTCTTTGGCAGCACGTTCCTGTTAACGCAGAGTGATATGTTGCCATCAAATTATGGTTATAGGTGCTTCTTGAAAGATGTGAATATTCGTTTGTAGGGGTGATAGGCGGCACCTTTACACAGGCAGGTTATCGGGAACGAGCGTTTGTAGGATCATTACGATCATTTGTCCGCAATTCCTCTCCATATTGTCGGAGGCACATTGCCCTGTGTAAACAGCAATGTGCTGCTGACACATGACTACTTTTGATGACATATGAAAGATGCAAACATGTTTGTCAGGTGATCGGCAGCACCTTAACATGGGCTAGTGTTCATAGGAATAATTGGCCTGGACGATGTAGAAGGCCTATGAGTAGCAGAGGATCCTCCTGTAGGCCCACAGCAGAAGACAACCTGGTTTGGAAATGACTTTGGAGCAATAGTTTAGTGTTTTCAGTAACCCAATCAGACCACCACAGATCTCTTATTGATTGCCTGTCCTAAGGATAGACCATCGATATAAAAATCCCAGAGAACCGCTTGTCTATAGGAGTTTCAGAGGTTGCAGTTGATAGCCCAGCTGCCTGATAGTATTTTGGGTGTTTGTACTGAAACTTTTGTCAAAGTGCAAATACATGCTCTTGGGAGTCGGTACAGTTCTCAGAAGTTTCTGGCAGAACAAAGGACACAGGTTCTTGGGGAGCTTCTTGCTGCTTGCTCACCAACTCCACACTCTCTCAAGAAGGGGGCTGGGCCAGCCCCTGCCTGACAACCTAACAGCAGGAACAGTTACCCTTCGATGGGCTGGCCATTTTAAATATTATTCTTGCGTTAAATTGCATGCCATTTAGTGAACTTGGTCATGAGGAGGTAAGTAGGGCTGCTCTCCTAGTTAACGATAGCCTTACGGTCACTGCAATACGACTACCTCAGCATGATCACTGCTCTTGCTGTCGACCTTGGGAGCCCATTACTGTTCCAGAGCCTGGGCCCGCCATGGCATCCTCTGATGGGGCATTCGACCCTGTATTGATTGGAGGGGGGTATGATGGGAGTTGGAACTGCTTGGCCCCTGCATTATATGATTTTAGAGTCTGCTCCATCATCTAGGATTTGCACACTGGCTGCCAGCTCAGTCTTTTCCTTTTCTGTGCCTTTTTGTTCCTTTATAAAAGTCGAGAAATTGTAATATGTACTTGTCTCCTTTCTGCAAATTCAATGACCTAGCAACATAGTACATAAGGCCGAAAAAAGACATTTGTCCATCCACTTCGGCCTGTTATCCTGCAAGTTGATCCAGAGGAAGGCAACAAAACCCTGTGCGGTAGAAGCCAATTGTCTCCACTTTAGGGGAATAAATTCCTTCCCGACTCCAATCAGGCATCAGAATAACTCCCTGGATCAGCGACCCCTCTCTAGTAGTTATAGCCTGTAATATTATTACACTCCAGAAATACATCCAGGCCCCTCTTGAATTCCGTTATTGTACTCACCATCACCACCTCCTCAGGCAGAGAGCTCCATAGTCTCACTGCTCTTACCGTAAAGAATCCTCTTCTATGTTTGTGTACAAACCTTCTTTCCTCCAGACGCAGAGGATGTCCCCTCGTCACAGTCCTGGGGATAAATAGACGATGGGAGAGATCTCTGTACTGACCCCTGATATATTTATACATAGTTATTAGATCTCCCCTTAGGGTTATTCACTTTAGAAAAAATATGACTAATTTTGATAATCTTTCAGGGTACTGTAGTTGCCCCATTCCAGTTATTACTTTAGTTGCCCTCCTCTGGACCTTCTCCAGCTCTGCTATGTCTGCCTTGTTCACAGGAGCCCAGAACTGTACACAGTACTCCATGTGTGGTCTGACTAGCGATTTGTAAAGTGGTAGGACTATGTTCTTATCGCGGGCATCTATGCCCCTTCTGATGCAACCCATTATCTTGTTGACCTTGGCAGCAGCTGCCTGACACTGGTTTCTACAGCTTAGTTTGATGTTTATGATGTTTATTAAAATTCCTAGGTCCTTTTCCATGTCGGTGTTACCCAGTGTTTTACCATTTAGTATGTACGGGTGACTTGCATTATTCCTTCCCATGTGCATAACTTTAAATTTGTCAGTGTTAAACCTCATCTGCCACTTCTCTGCCCAAGCCTGCAATGTATCCAGATCCATCTGTAGCAGTATACTGTCCTCTTTATACAGTTTAGTGTCATCTGCAAAAATTTATATTTTACTGTGCAAGCCTTCTACAGGATCATTAATAAATATATTCAAGAGAATAGGGCCCGATACTGACCCCTGAGGTACTCCGCTAGTGACAGTGACCCAATCTGAGTGTGTACCGTTAATAACCACCCTCTGTTTTCTATCACTGAGCCAGTTACTTACCCACATACAGACGTTTTCTCCCAGTCCAAGCATTCTCATTTTATATACTAACCTTTTATGTGACGCTGGGTCATGAATACGCTGGGTGTCATTTGAAGCAAATACGGTGTTACCGTATTTTTGTAAAGTTACATTGTGATGGTGATTAAGATAGTGTCTGAAACCAGGGCATTGGCTAATGGGGGGCAGAGTTTAGGACATGGTCTGTTAGTGTACCTCTTTGGCACAGAAGATGCCAGCATTGTAAATGGCACATGGTAGGTAGGGGCCCTGTTATAGCTCCTAAATTGGGGCCCAAAAACTTCAAGTTACACCTACACCTGACTGGTTCATTGTTGCCATGAGATAGGATACAAGGACTGATTTAAAGTGATATCCGGTCTTTCACTCTACTCACATCCAAAGCTGCAATTCTGAATTCTACAAAATAATCCATATGAAAGCACTTCTCCTCTTGGCAGCGAGCTTTTCAGCAGACACTTGGCATTGAGCTACATTTTTCTACAATGTTAATTAATACAAACAACTGTATTCAATAAGATCAAACTTTATTTGTATTGTTTGCTATATGGACTAATCACCCTGGACACTAGAAGTGTAATGTGCTGTACGCTGCAGATATCTGACACCCTTTAAGGAAACGGGCTCAGATCTGAACTAAGCAGTTCCTTAATATTCTTCCTTAAAGGGAGTCTGTCACCAAAATATGACGTTATACACCACTTGCATGGCTCTCTAGCACACCTATCCATGATTCAAATGGTACCTTTGTAATTTTCTTCTGACTTTCATTAGCAGGAAAAAACTAAGTTTAATCCATATGTAAATGAGGGTTTGCAAGTGCCCAATGGGGCGGCTTTCGGTGTTTTTCTCTGCTGGTGAAAGTCAGAAGAAAATTACAAAGGTACCATTTGAATCATGGATAGGTGTGCTAGAGAGCCATGTAAGTGGTGTATAACGTCATATTTTGGTGACAGACTCCCCACAGCAATGTCCACTGTTAGAGGACCCCCATAAGAACACAAAGTGAGGACTAGTGAGGTCCCTTAACTTTGAAAACAGGTGTTCAATTAACCTGCAGCACCTCCACAGGAGAAATAAAGAATTGCATGTTGACAGTTGTAAATTGCTGGGCCCTAAAGGGGTTCTCCGGTTTCATAATAGCATTTTTTTAAAATCTGCCAACAGAACCCCGAACATTGCATATTTTACTCCACATATCTGTTTTTCAAGTGAGCACTTTCCTTCCCCTGTTCTCAGCATCACTGCATCCTGGCAGGATGTTTACATGCAGAACTTCCTGTTTTCCTCAGCTTCTTGGTGGATTTTCTAAACAGTCGCTGTATGCTTTACTCTGTAATGTTACACAGGAGGTTCCCCACATAGCTACTATTTACCATGGAGAGGGGCAGTGTAGGGGGCATGAGTAGTCTACCGTGGAAGGAACAGTAAGGCATATGGAGCAAGCCCTGTGAAACTTTGCAAAGCATGCTGGAATTGATTAGAAAATCCAACAGGAAGCTGGTGAAAACAGGAAGTCCTGCTTGTAAACATTGTGCCAGGATACAGTAATGCTGAGAACAGGCGAAGGAAATTTCTAACATAAAAACAATTGGTATATGGGGCAAAAATATGCAGTGTTTGGAGTACTCTTAGCAGATTAAAATACATTTCATTGTGAAACTCATACATCCCTTTAAGAGCAAGAGATGATCTTTGTAGATGAAAATCCTAAATAGGCCCCCTTTGAAGGAATGAGTGCGTTCTGATAATTGAGACTGGCAACCCAATGCTATTTTATGTCAGCCAGTGCTCCTCCATAGATACAATACAGACCACAAACAGCTCCAGAATTTTACTGCTTTGTGCTATTGACCAATCACTCTCACTGCTTAAAGGGGCCATTCTGTTAATAAAGGTACATTAGGGAATGGCTATATATACAATTGTCTTCATCTTTAGTTAGCTTGCATGGATTTTAATTTGGAAGCATCTGCGAGATGAAGGCTTTTTTCTTTGGAGACAGATGATACAATACGTAGACACCCGTTCGTTAGATGGAAAGTCGTTTATAGTATACCGCAGTGATTCCGCTGGAGGCGTTGCTGTACAAATCACTTGCCAAAAAATGTCAAGCTTGTAAATATTTAGCTGAAGGTGAATCCTTTTGTCTGTTTCAATTTGCAAAATGAGATTTAGATCAGAGCGCGGGAGCACTGAAAATTGGCGCAAGTCGCTCCAGGAATGGCGCCAGGTTCAGGTTGTGCTGTGAGCGATTTAACATTATGCAGCATCATAACGGTGAGGTCAGGAGCCGGCTCATCCACTGACTGCACGTACACTAATAACGTTATAATTGACAGTGCAGAAATAAACATAAAAGGTAAAAAGTCAGAAAAATGCAGATCATAGGAGATTAATTACCAGGAATGGTTCAGAGGAGTCGGGAAAATGCATTCAGCAAATCTTAGATGGAAATTAATAATAGCTGTAATCACAGGAGCAGTATTATAGTAGTTATATTCCTGTACATAGGGGCAGTATTATAGTAGTTATAGTCTTGTACATAGGAGCAGTATTATAGTAGTTATATTCTTGTACATAGGAGCAGTATTATAGTAGTTATATTCTTGTATATCAGAGCAGTATTATAGTAGTTATATTCTTGTACATAGGAGCAGTATTATAGTAGTTATAGTCTTGTACATAGGAGCAGTATTATAGTAGTTATATTCTTGTACATAGGAGCAGTATTATAGTAGTTATATTCTTGTACATAGGAGGCAGTATTATAGTAGTTATATTCTTGTACATAGGAGCAGTATTATAGTAGTTATATTCCTGTACACAGGAGCAGTATTATAGTAGTTATAGTCTTGTACATAGGAGCAGTATTATAGTAGTTATATTCTTGTACATAGGAAGCAGTATTATAGTAGTTATATTCTTGTACATAGGAGGCAGTATTATAGTAGTTATATTCTTGTATATAGGAGCAGTATTATAGTAGTTATATTCTTGTACATAGGAGCAGTATTATAGTAGTTGTATTCTTGTACATAGGAGCAGTATTATAGCAGTTATATTACAGGAGGCAGTATTATAGTGGTTATATACTTGTACATAGGAGCAGTATTATAGTAGTTATATTCTTGTACATAGGAGCAGTATTATAGTAGTTATATTCTTATACATAGGAGCAGTATTATAGTAGTTATATTCTTGTACATAGGAGCAGTATTATAGTAGTTATATTCTTGTACATAGAAGCAGTATTATAGTAGTTATATTCTTGTACATAGGAGGCAGTATTATAGTAGTTATATTCTTGAACATAGGAGCAGTATTATAGTAGTTATATTCTTGTACATAGGAGCAGTATTATAGTAGTTATATTCTTATACATAGGAGCAGTATTATAGTAGTTATATTCTTGTACATAGGAGCAGTATTATAGTAGTTATATTCTTGTATATAGAAGCAGTATTATAGTAGTTATATTCTTGTACATAGGAGGCAGTATTATAGTAGTTATATTCTTGTACATAGGAGCAGTATTATAGTAGTTATATTCTTGTACATAGGAGGCAGTATTATAGTAGTTATATTCTTGTACATAGGAGCAGTATTATAGTAATTATATTCTTGTACATAGGAGTAGTATTATAGTAGTTATATTTGTGTACATAGGAGGCAGTATTATAGTAGTTACGTTCTTGTACATATTCTGTATTTATATGTAATTGCCTCTTAATATGTGGGTGACAAAGTTGTGCTGTCACACAGAATTGATAATTCGCCTTGTGTATGTTCATTTTATATTCTTGTAGTTCCTCTGTTTTTTTTCATCACAATTTAGTACCTGTGGGTGAAAATAAAATCTTTTAGATCTAAAGTTCCCACTCTACACTCTCTTTGTACAACAACTTTGATTTGAGATCAGAAGAGTTCTTGCCTTTGGCTTGACTACCACTGAGCAGCCTATGCAGCCTCTATAGGAGCCATGAAAGGAAACCGACATAATTCTCTGCCATACACCCCCCTCTCCTTGTGTATTGCTGCATGTTCTAAGAGAAGATGGAGTTGGAAAGGACAGTGCTATACATTTTAAAAAAATTTTAATGTTTGTGTGTGTAAAAAAAAAAAAAAAAAATATATATATATATATTATATTACATTCCCCTACTATTAATGAGAGGGGTTTCTAAAACCCATTTACATTCTGGAGGACTCAGCGTGTCCATGCATTACATGGAGGCCATCAACTTCAATGAGCACATTTGTAATTCTTGATCTCCCCTGTGGTGGTGCTGCAGAGAAATTGAACAGTTACTGCCGACTTGCCTCACAGATCACATCTGATTGCTGGTTGTCCATTTCTTATTGTCAAGGGACCCTTCTAACCTAAAGGGATAGATGAAATAGGTCATCTCATTTAAAGGGGACCTCACCATTGGCTATAAAGGGGGTTAGTTTCCAATTCATGGTTGGACCCATTACTGGTCAGGTTCTCAAATTTTATATTGGTCTGAGTTTACAAAAATTCTCTGAAAGAATATTGTTGCTGTGTCTACTGGAACAGTAGGACTCTATGGAGCGGAGAGATGCCGTGGATCCCATGGCCAGCTGGCTCGCTGCATATTCATCCTCATGTAGAAATGTTCTGTGTTTGGCTGCTCAATGCAGAAGGCATTCCTTCAGAGAGTTTTGACGGACACCGCGCCAGCCGAGTGGGAGGGTGGAATCGCTCCTTGCAGCTGTGCTAAAGAAAGCTCAATAATATGCTGCATTGTACGAAGCCGGCTTCTATTGCCAGCTCTTTACATTTCAAGCCTGTGATAATGTCTGAAGAATATAAGGCCTACAATTTTTTATTTCCCCCCATAAAGGAGGCTTTCATCTCGTTTTTATTTATGGAGGAAGCCTTTCTTCGGGAATCTACATTTCAACAGATAAGACATAAGTGCTTCATTAGCGCTGACGAACTGATTAGCTCCCTGCTACACAGCGATCTTACTGTCTCGCTTTATCCTTATTTTTTGTGACTTTGTGCAATAAGTGCTAATTTGTTCCTTATTAGCTACAAGGGCTCTTTTCATGTTTCTAGATGTGAAATTGTTTGACTGAATGCACGTTTTTCATTCGCTCAAAAATACTCCAGATTTTCCACCATGACACCTGCTGAGTTGTTGACTGTTGGCTAGGGACTATGTGACCATGATAACTCAAGCCCATGATGTCCACTTAGAGGTCTAGTTGTTAGCAACCACAATTGTCTTCCTTTTTCCTACATGAATCGGAACAGACTGAACCTCTCCACCATTAGAAAAAGATAAAATATACAGCACCCTTCAATGAAACAAAGTCAAACACTGGTGCGTGCCCCCTGCAGGAGCTTAGTCCAGCAGCTCCTAGGTAAGTCAAACATTAAAGATATGGAGGCACCACAACCAAGGTAATGGTGAGGAAAGGTGGACCTTTTAATCCATGTTTTAGTGGTCCGTATGCATGCAAGGTTTTGGCTAAGACATAGCCTGATGACATGCTTGATGAAGGCTATATCTTAGCCGAAACGTTGCCTGTATATGGACTTCTATAACATGGATTAAAAGGTACACATAAAAACATAGAATGTGTCGGCAGGTAAGAACCATTTGGCCCATCTAGTCTGCCCAATATACTGAATACTATGGATAGCCCCTGGCCCTATCTTATATGAAGGATGGCCTTATGCCTATCCCATGCATGCTTAAACTCCTCCACTGTATTTGCAGCTACCACTTCTGCAGGAAGGCTATTCCATGCATCCACTACTCTCTCAGTAAAGTAATACTTCCTGATATCACTTTTAAACCTTTGCCTCTCTAATTTAAAACTATGTCCTCTTGTAGCAGTTTTCCTTCTTTTAAATATTCTCTCCTCTTTTACCTTGTTGATTCCCTTTATATATTTAAAAGTTTCTATCATATCCCCTCTGTCTCGTCTTTCTTCCAAGCTATACATGTTAAGGTCCTTTAATCTTTCCTGGTGAGTTTTATCCTGCAATCCATGTACCAGTTTAGTAGCTCTTCTCTGAACGCTCTCCAAAGTATCAATATCCTTCTGGAGATATGGTCTCCAGTACTGCGCACAATACTCCAAATGAGGTCTCACTAGTGCTCTGTAGAGCGGCATGAGCACCTCCCTCTTTCTACGGGTAATGCCTCTCCCTATACACCCAAGCATTCTGCTAGCATCTCCTGCTGCTCTATGACATTGTACACCTTTCTTTATTATTACCTTGGTGGTTCTGCTTCTATTTCTCTAATTTTGACACTCCACCATTAGGTTTATTTTTGCTGGGTTCACCAATTGGCACCAAGTTCTTCGATGAGGCACCTGTTTATCATTCATTCCACCAGTGGTGCCAACTTGATTAATAGTGGAGAATTCACATGCAACTCTGTCTCTATGTGTATAGTTCATTAGAGGTCTAGTGATTCTGGCAAAAAATTGAAAACATCTCCTGATGCCCCCGTTACCTTATCTCATTGAGTGTCCACTAGGGCATGCTTAGCTAGTTAAAGGGTAAATGTTTTCTGCTTAGGATTTTGAGAGAGTGGAGGACCTTTTCCTTTGAGCATTGACAATGGAATTCCCTACTAGATAACAACATGTAATCCCACAGTTTTTTATACATGAATTAGAACAGACTGATCCTCTCCACCATTAGGCTGCCTTTTGTTGGGTTCACCAAATGGCACCAAGTTCTTCGATGAGGCCCCGGTTTATCATTCCACCAGTGGTGTCCAACTTGATTGATTGATAGTGGAAAAGTCACATGCAACTCTGTCTCGCTGATGCGGCCTACACAAAGGGTAACTCTTTGCGGTAAAATTCCTGACCCAGTCGAGAGTGATCCATTCTAACTATGACTGGTCGTCATGGGCTGTTCCTCTGTACCGGAACGATCATAAAGAGATGCTCTCCTCTTTTTCTTGGATTCCTTCTAGGTTCACCTTTGGGCACATATGTTCTTTGATGTCAGCATCCAAGACCTTGGTCTTCTGTTTCATCATTCCACCAGAGGTGCCCAAATAGATTGGTAATGGGGAACTTCACATCCAGCTTCATCTCCCCGTGAAAACAGATAACTCTCATCATATACCTGACCCAATTTAGAATGATTGTTTGCATCTGATAAGTAATCATTATTGGTCATTATGTTTTTATTCGACTCTCCTTCTTTTAGCCAGCTTGCTGCTGGTTCCACCCCTGAGCTCCAAGGCCTATGATGCATTCTGGTGTCCTGGTCCATCTTTCAGTGATGCCCAGATTAATAGTTCCTGAACAATTCACATGCAGCTCTATCCTGCCCAAAGAGCCAAAAATATGGTGAAACCTATCTGGCCAAATACCCGACCCAATTTATAGGTCCATTCCATTTGATAATTAACTCTTATTGGTTCTCATAGGCTTGTTCCTCTGTACCAGAACCTGCACAAGTTAATCCTCTCCACCAGTCATTTGGCTGCTGGGAACATGGCTGGACACTAAGGTTTGAACATTTGGGTGATCATTCCACCAATGGTACCCAACTTGATACTGAGGAATTTACATGAAGCTCGATTTTCCCCCTTCCCTATAGACTCCTTAATATGGTGAAGGCTAGTTCTGAGTGAGCCATTCTGTTCTGAGCTTGTTGTGCTGGCTATCCTCCCGAAAACATGGTGCTAAGCTCAGATACCAGACACAACCCATGGACATAGGTGGCACTGCTAGATGTATTGAACTTTGCAAACAATGCTCTTTTTGAGTACAGCTTTTGTTATTAATGTCCACTAGGGGCGCTGTCCCATTGTTACTTTGCGCTAACTGAACCACCAGTAATACTAATGACTGCTTATACAGGGAGATTAAACCATTAGTGCTAGCTGATTTATCTTCTTGTGTACAAGAGGAAGGTTAATATAAACCCTACGTACGTCGTGAAGGGCGAGTTAATTAAGGGCAGGCAAGTTGGAGGCTTTTAGCATGTTCCGCAGCCTCATTTCGCTGGAGGGAGACTGCGTTGTCAAACCAATGTGATATTATTTTTTGATGGGACAAGTGACCGACCGTACGAACATAACAAGGTCTATGGGGAAATAATATTTAGTGTGAACCCTGCTGAGAATGAGTTATTGTTTTTGTGCTGCAGGTAATGGCATTGTGGTCCGGGGTATTATTCAGGAATACAGAATCCTTCACTGCCCTCATTTTAAAGGGAATGTAGAGGAAAATGACCTACTGTTTAAATCAGGTTTTCGAGTTAAACTTATTTTTAAATAATTTTTTGGTGATATTTTTAATTTTCCATGCCACTTTATAAAAAAAAATAAAACAACATAAAATCCTGTAGTTTTCGCACTGGTCATTAAGTCTAATAATAGGTGCCACTTTATGGTCTGTACAGATCACTTTACTATAGTTATCTGCTTATCACCACAGGCAGGATTAGAAGACAGAGTAGATAGATAGTTATAGATATTAGATACAAAAAAGAAATGAAAGCGGCACCGCAGAAAAAAAAAGGTAGATGGTGTGCCAGCGGCTATGAAGACAATCCTCTATCCAAAGATAACATATAGTAGAAATTCCAGAACACTCCCATAGGTCGTAGTTAAAAAATATGTTCTATAATCACCAACGCGACGTTTTAGTCCTCACACTGGGACTTTTCAGTATCACTGCTTGAAAAAAGTCCCAGTGTAAAGGACTGAAACGCTGCGTTGGTTATTAAAGAACACATTTTTTAACTACGACCTATGAGTGTCGTGGAATTTCTACTATATAGATAGATGGATATGGTAGGAGATAGATAGATATCCATCATCACCCCTATACACAAGAGCGGAGACAGGTACGACCCAGCCAACTATAGAGGGATATGCGTCAACAGCAACCTGGGAAAACTCCTCAGCAGTATCCTGAAAATTAGGATCCTCAGCTTCCCTACCCAGCAGAAGCCAAGCAGGCTTCATGCCAAACCACCGCACCACGGACCACATCTACACCCTGCAGAGCCTCATCCAAAACCATGTCCAAAATACAAAGCATGGAATGAGCAAACCTTATTGCGGATGCAAGAAAGGGGGACATGGTGTCATGAACCCTAAGCTTGCATGTGCAATTACTTATGTATCGGATTACACACCTGGGTTATAGATGCAAGTTGGTGCAGTCTACGATCCTCGAGAAGTGGAAAAAGGATTTGATTAGAGAGTCGGACAACTGTTGGCACGAGATACCTGTTAAAAGAAAAGAAGCGGTTACTTGCTGCTCATTCAAGCAAAGCGCAGTGAAGAACCTCCATCCCCCCCCACCCTTTTAGATGTCACGGTGTTTGTATGGGGTAATAGTCGCTAAACGAGCGGACTATGTATTTATTTTATTAATTGTTATTGATAAAGCGGTAAGTTCTTTGGCAAGTTAATGGTACACATTAATGAATTTTGGATTATATTAGTTTATGGTAACATAAAACACCGTGGCCAAATATTACCAACAAGCAATAAAATAATTTAATGTTGAAAAACGTGTTTTGGCGTTATTTAACTTTTAAGGTATTTATATATGAGTAAATATGACACCAAGATCTATACCTGCTTTGTGGACTTTAAGAAGGCCTTTGACTCTGTGGCACCGGGCCTATTCTTGAAACTTCTCGAAAGCGGAATAGGAGGAAAAACATATGATGTCATCAGAAGTTCCTACACTGAGGGAGGAGAACAGCTTATTTCCAGCAGAGCCGAGGCGTCAGACAGGGCTGCAGCCTCAGCATCTATATCAAAGCATTATCTATATCAAAGAGCTGGTGGCGGCACTGGAGTCCTCCTCAGCACCTTGTCTCACCCTCCATGACACAGAGGTGAAATTTCTCCTTTATGCAGATGATCTTCTGCTACTATCACCAACTGAGAAAGGTCTCCAAGATGAATATTCTGGAGAAGTTCAGTAACACTTGGGCACTGCCCATCAATCCAAAGAAAACCAACATCATTGTGTTCCTCCCTTCCTGCTAAACTGTCCACTTTCAGAAACTGACACCTACACCTACCTGGACCTAGAAATCGGCCAATCAGGGAGTTTTAAGAAAGACATGAAAACACTGAAAGACAAGGCGAGCAAAACCTTCTCTGCCATCAGAAGGCATCTGTATCATCTTAAGGCACCAGTGACCGTCTGGCTTAAAATCCTTGACACCATCATCGCCCCAATCCTCCTGTATGGCAGCAAAGACTGGGGCCCAGACATATACCCAGACTGGGCAAAGTGGGACTCTGGGCCAACAGAACTATTCCACCTAGAACTCTGCAAATGCCTTCTCCAGGTCCACAGGAGCACCTCAAACAGCGCCTGTCGAGCAGAACTGGGCAGATTCCCACTCTACTTTGCTGTCCAGAAGAGGGCGCTATCATTCAGAGCCCATTTGCATAGCAGCAGTCCCAGCTTCTACCATCACAAAGCCTTGCAACACCAATAAGCCCCAGAAAAACAAAGCACCCCGCAACAAGTCACCCAAACCCATCCTGCCCAAGCCACCAACCAATATAGCCTGACAAACGGGGAAATCCAGAGGACAATACACAAAAGCAAAGAAGAGTATATTAGCGTCTGGATGAATGACATACGAACATCACAGAAGCTGAAAGTATACCAGAGCCTGCAGAGGGAGTACAAACTGGCCCCATATCTGGAGAAACTCCCCAATCCAAGAGACCGACAGATCCTGAGCCGCTACAGACTGAGCGCCCACAGCCTGCTCGAATCTGGGCATCACCGACAGAGGTACAAGTCCAGGGAGAGCAGACTGTGCCAGCAGTGCGACCAGGAGGCCGTGGAGGATGAGGCTGATTTCCTGCTGTGGTGCCCCAAATACTCAGCAGTGAGGGAGACTCGCTTCAGGAGACTGTCTGATCTCTGCCCAGACTTCACTTCCACGGAGGAGTTAGAGAGACTCTCCATACTGCTGGGGGAAGAGGAGAACACAGCGGCGACAGCAGCACAATATATTACTGCCTGCCATAGACTGAGAGGAGCCTGATATACCATGGACTCCTATACCCCCACCCTGTATATGTCCCCATCCCTCAACCCTACCGAATTATTTCCCACTTGCCTTGGCAATGGTAAAATGTATTTAGTCCTGCCAATAAAGCTTATTTGATTTGATAGATAGATAGACATAGATATATAATAGATATGAGATAGATATCAGAGAGATATGAGGTAGATAGATAGATAGATACCGTAGATATAACACAGGATCCACCATTCTTAATAGATTAAGTGACCTCTGCACAGGGCACACAGCATGCCTAGAAAACTCTCCCAAAGAAGTCGGTGAGGTCCATTGTGTCTATGGCCTTGGTGGCTGATGTAAAGCAGATCTCTTAACGACTCAGGCAAGATGGCCGCCTCCATAATCCTGTTCAGGAAATAGATTTTTAAAAAATCTGCAATTAGAAAAACAAATCAGATTAGAAAAAAGATGTGTCGCTATCTGGTTTTAACTGGCAGAAAAATATTTTTTTGTGACACATTTCCTTATAAGATAAATTTGATTAAAAGGCTTAGTAAAATATGTCATAGGGTCAGTGTGGCCAGTATTATGGGGTCTACAAAGCTTGTCACTCACTGGTAGTATAGAGCTCATTAACTAATTTATTAATTTGATGGGGGGTTACAGTAGATAAGTGGGTGCTCCCTAACTGCTGGGATAGTAATGAAGTTAAATCAAGGACAGAGGGGAGGCCTGTTACAGCCTGTATTATGCTCCAGAGCTGTATTCGCCATTCTACTGCTGGAGTCATCGAGGGTCAGTTAGCGCTCTTTCACACTTGCGTTGTCCGGATCCGTCATGTACTCCATTTGCCGGAATTACACGCCGGATCCGGAAAAACGCAAGTGAACTGAAAGCATTTGAAGACGGATCCGTCTTAAAAATGCGTTCAGTGTTACTATGGCAGCCAGGACGCTATTGAAGTCCTGGTTGCCATAGTAGTAGTGGGGAGCGGGGGAGCGGTATACTTACCGTCCGTGCGGCTCCCGGGGCGCTCCAGAATGACGTCAGAGCGCCCCATGCGCATGGATGACGTGTTCCATGTGACCACGTGATCCATGCGCGTGGGGCGCCCTGACGTCACTCTGAAGCGCCCCGGGAGCCGCACGGACGGTAATTATACTGCTCCCCACTACACTTTACCATGGCTGCCAGGACTTTAGCGTCCCGGCAGCCATGGTAACCATTCAGAAAAAGCTAAACGTCGGATCCGGCAATGCACCGAAACGGCGTTTAGCTTAAGGCCGGATCCGGATTAATGCCTTTCAATGGGCATTAATTCCGGATCCGGCCTTGCGGCAAGTGTTCAGGATTTTTGGCCGGAGCAAAAAGCGCAGCATGCTGCGGTATTTTCTCCGGCCAAAAAACGTTCTGGTCCGGAACTGAAGACATCCTGATGCATCCTGAACGGATTTCTCTCCATTCAGAATGCATTAGGATAAAACTGATCAGGATTCTTCCGGCATAGAGCCCCGACGACGGAACTCTATGCCGGAAGACAAGAACGCAGGTGTGAAAGAGCCCTTATCCAGGACCAGTGTTTTCCATCTTTGATACCCCTAGCGCTGCTGGATGATGCACCTAATCTATGACAAGGCGCAGGTGCACTCACTATTCTGCTGGTGTACTTGTACATGCGTTACATTACTTATCCTGTACTGATCGTGAGTTACATCCTGTATTATACTCCAGAGCTGCAGTCACTATTCTGCTGGTGCAGTCACTGTGTACATACATTACTTATCCTGTACTGATCCTGAGTTACATCCTGTATTATACTCCAGAGCTGCACTCACTATTCTGCTGGTGCAGTCACTGTGTACATACATTACTTATCCTGTACTGATCCTGAGTTACATCCTGTATTATACTCCAGAGCTGCACTCACTATTCTGCTGGTGCAGTCACTGTGTACATACATACATTACTTATCCTGTACTGATCCTGAGTTACATCCTGTATTATACTCCAGAGCTGCACTCACAATTCCAGAGCTGTATATGGCACGTGTGTGTTTCTGCTCCCTATAGTACTTGTGACTCTGGATTGTATATAGTATTGGGTGGACTTTGTGGGGCCCCTGTATGTAGGTCACTCGTGATGAGAGTCCTTTTACCAAGTCCTTATGGGACTTTCTGTAAATTGCTTGTATGGGGCAGTAATACTGATGTGGACCCGGTGCCTCCAGCAATGATGGCAGCCACAACCTACAAGTGCTCGGTGTCCTCGGATGTGCTGCCGGGTGTAATGTACGTCTTCCATCTTTCTTTGACCTTTGTCGGTGTCCACTATCTGAAGGTGATTCTCCTATAGCACAACCTATAGACTGCTGACACGAGCCACCTACCACCACCTTCCTTTCGTTCGCGTGATTTTCTGGTGCCCTTCATCGGAGTCCTTGTCACAAGATATTGAATCAAGCGTAGGACGCATTCCCCATGGATGCCTCCTCCGGGCTATAGTCACGGCACGTATATGTGAAATGCATTTCCATAGATGCTAAAAGCCGTGTTCACTGAGAGGTCGTCACCTGGTCCCACCCATTAGTAGAATCCCAGGTTCACTCTCGGTACACGACTCGCGCAGCAAGATCATGTTAAGTGAGATTTCAAGATTTTTGCAGCGTGACCCCGACTTCACGTATGTTCGGGGGCGTTGGGCGGTCTTTGTGTATTTATAGTGCCATCCACTGCTTATGGTGAGAACCTGTTAAGGGCTCTTCACTAATTTCCATTATCACCAGGCCGTATGCACACGAACGTATTTACTGTGCACGTTTCACCAATTTTCCTTCCTTCTATGGTGCAGACGTAATCTGCAGCGCTGTACACAGGGTCCCCAATGGGCGCACATCTCGGATATGGACACTCATTTCTCCATTCACCTCTATGGCGCTTACTCGCTTATTTTCAGGACAAAGTAAATAGAGCTGCGCATGCGCTGCCACCTCGCCATTCACTGGGGTCACAAGACAGGTCCCTGTTTTTGAGAGAGGTGGGAGATGAGTGAATCGATTCATCTCATCAAGCAGGGCTCTGCACCTGTGAAGGGGTATCCCCAAAACTAAGCATTTTCTCCCCGCCTCTTGACTGACCAGTACGAACATCTGCTCCCAGTAACGTCACAAGGGCGGAGGCTTTGCTTGCGCTGCTAGAGCACCTGGGAGTGTAGTTGCGCTTGCGCAGTCGCCGCTCCAGTAGTGGAAGTAGAGCCTCTGGGCTTACACCGCTTTCTGGGAGCTCCAGCGCAGGTGCAAGATTGTCAGGGCCAGCCGAGATGTCCGGCCCTGTCAATCAAGAGGTGGGGGAGCATCCTTGACTTTTGGGGACACCTCTTTGCAAGTGCAGAGTCCTGCTTGATGAGATGAATCAAATCGTATTAATCGATTAGCTCAACTCTAACCTGCGCCTATTGGACATGCATAGGTTAGACACTGCTGTGTAAGGTTTACTCTTTCAGAACTTCTATAGAGAGAACCGCGCAAGCGCTACCACCTCTCCATTCACTGCGGCCATGAGACAAGTCCCTGTGTTTGAGATTGGCGGGTCCTGCACCTATCAGACATAACCCCTTGGATATCTCCTAAATATCTGCATGGACCTACCCCTTTTAAGGCACCTTGACTACTATAATTTGAATGGCGCTTGCACAGGCAGTATCCTCATGCCTGTGAGAGGATGGCTGTAAAACACAAACATAGTCCCAAGGAACTCCTACCCCATTAAAGGGGTTGTCCAGGATTACGGAAACATGGCTTTTTTATTTCAAAAACCGCACCACACACTGGCTGTAAGTAGTTTGCAGGTCAGTTTAATTTTCTTTATTTGTGAAATCCTGAAATAAAAAATAAATAAAAAATCTAAACATTTTTGGTCATAAAAAAGTTTCCCGCTATATGTAGTCATGGCACATGGAGAATCAATAGTTAATCAGTAGATGCCCAAGCACTGCTGCCGAAAACGATGGGACGACTCTGTGTTTAGTTTACCTGGAATAGGGCCGCGTCGCAGTACCTGACTTGGCCTCTGGGAGTGCTGTTTCATGTGGTTTTCAGCCCCACCCCTTACCACCGAGAAAGAAATCAGACCTAGATCCTGCCTAGAAATTGTTCTTCGTCATCCTTGGATACATACTTATTTTTGGGTTTGAGTAAAATGTGTGGTAAGCCCTGAACTTTTTTTGGGGAAGAAAATGAATTGCCAAATACCAAACAATAATGTAATAATAAAATGCCACATCCTAATCTTATAATGCCCATTATGCTGCCATATAGTGCCCAAATATCAGTGCCGTACAGTGCATACCGAGAGTAGTGAACAGAGGGGGATGAAAGGTGGTGGGGGTCCCAGGGGCACTCGCGTTGCTATAAATCAGCCCATCTGGTATGGATCAATATCTATTGATGACCAGTCATTATTACCTGCACTAAACAAAATTAACCGGATAAGTCATGTCCTGCTGTCAGCACATAACTAATACCAGTTAGTGCACATTATACTGGTTATTCGGTTAGAGATGGGATCAATCAATGTAACCTTATGTAAAAATATCTCTGCTACGTAATATATCAGCCAGTTAAAGGGGCAGTGCAAGATTGGAAAAAACATGGCTGTTTTTTTTTTTTCCAGAAACACTGCCACCGTGGGTGGTGTCTGGTATTGCAGCTCAGCTCTTATGGAGAGAAGAGTGCTGAGCTGTAATACCTGACACGGCCTGTGCTCTTTTGGGAAGAAAAACTCAATTTTTTTTCTAATCATGGACATCCCCTTTAAGCAGAGGAAAGTGGTTGCTTGATTTCCCCCCATGGACTACATATTTTGTTCAGTTCATGTCAGGAGAGAATGAGCAGAATACAAATGTTGTGAGGCTACTTTCACACTTGCAGCAGAGTGATCCGGCAAGCCGTTCCTGCCTTCCGGATCCGTCAAAACGTATGCCAACTGATGGCATTTGTCAGACGGATCAGGATCCTGATCTGACTTAGGGCTCTTTCACACCTGCGTTCTTTTCTTCCGGCATAGAGTTCCGTCGTCGGGGCTCTATGCCAGAAGAATCCTGATCAGGATTATCCCCATGCATTCTGAATGGAGTGAAATCCGTTCAGGATGCATCAGGATGTCTTCAGTTCCGGACTGGAACGTTTTTTGACCGGAGAAAATACCGCAGCATGCTGCGCTTTTTGCTCCGGCCAAAAATCCTGAAGACTTGCCGCAAGGCCGGATCCGGAATGAATGCCCATTGAAAGGCATAGATCCGGATCCGGCCTTAAGCTAAACGTCGTTTCGGCGCATTGCCGGATCCGACGTTTAGCTTTTTCTGAATGGTTACCATGGCTGCCGGGACGCTGAAGTCCTGTTTGCCATGGTAAAGTGTAGTGGGGAGCGGGGGAGCAGTATACTTACCATCCGTGCGGCTCCCGGGGCGCTGCAGAGTGACGTCAGGGCGCCCCACGCGCATGGATGACGTGATCGCATGGCATGTCATCCATGCGCATGGGGCGCTCTGACGTCACTCTGAAGCACCCCGGGAGCCGCACGGACTGTAAGTATACTGCTCCCCCGCTCCTACTATGGCAACCAGGACTTTAATAGCGTCCTGGCTGCCATAGTAACACTAAACGCATTTTGAAGACTGATCCGTCTTCAAATGCTTTCAGTTCACTTGCGGTGTTACGGATCCGGCGGGCACTTCCGGCAAATGGAGTACACGACGGATCCGGACAACGCAAATGTGAAAGAGGCCTTACAAATGCATTGAAATGCCGGATCAGTCTTTCCGGTGTCATCCAGAAAAGCGGATCCGGCATTTTTTTTTTGCCGGATCGAGCATTCTGGCAAGTGTTCCGGATTTTTGGCCGAAGATAAAACCGTAGCATGCTGTGGTTTTATCTTTTGCCTGATCAGTCAAAAAGACCTGAACTGAAGACATCCTGATTCAAACTGAACGGATTACTCTCTATTCAGAATGCACAGGGATATAACTGATCAGTTCTTTTCCAGTATAGAGCCCCTGTGACGGAACTCAATACCGGAAAAGAAAAACGCTAGTGTGAAAGTACCCTTAGCCGGGCTACAGTGTCATTATTTAGAGGGGGCAGGGAAGCCATATTGATTTTTCACCCAAAAAAAAAAGCCACATGGCCAAGCAGAGCATTTTTGCTAATTAAAGTATATTAGTAATTGGCTTTAAACCACTCTCTATACATTAAGTCAAAGTAACACCAAAGTGGAGATACACTTTAAATGGTCCAATCGGGTCTGAATATCGCAAACATGGAATTGAATAGGTGAAGAATGTCACAGCTTAAAAAATAATCGGATAGTTCGGTTTATTTTTAATATTAAGAATTCACAGCCTAAAGGGAAACCTTTTTAAAGGAGTTCAATTTCAGCCCCGACTCCAGTTAAAGTGTACCCATCACCATCATTTAATTTTGCATATATCGTTAGTACGTGTGACTATATGAAAATTTGTAATATATCTCAACAAGGAATAGTGAAGTCTTCCTCGCCATCCTCCTGTCTCCCAGAAACCTCCTCAGGCACCAAAGAATCCAGCTAGTGTAAATCTGTAAATACAGTAGAAGATGGAGGAGGGGGATGCAGCTGCAGTATCTCTTCATTAGTGTGTTTTGAGTCTTACGTAATTGTGACAAAGTTGAGTTAAATGTTGTCACCCATCAAATGACTTCAAAATGAGCTAAAAATGTCAAAAGAAAAAACTGTATTCTTTAAACCTGTGTCATGCCCCACCCCTTCAGGCCTTTCACCAGACATAACACAGTATTTCTGTTTATTGGGATTTTTTTGAGTTGCGGAGGAAGTAATCCTGTAATAATTATATATATATTTTTTCTTCTTCTCTTACAGTTTCTAGTGAAGATCTACACTCCAGCTTATATTTTATCAATGCATCTCTGCAAGAGGTAGTATTTGCTAGCACCACGGGGGCCTTGGTACCCTGCCCTGCAGAAGGAGTCCCCCGTGTGACGCTCAGATGGTACCTAGCAACGGGCGAGGAGATCTACGATGTCCCTGGGATCCGCCACGTCCACCTTAATGGCACTCTCCAAATTTTCCCCTTCCCACCTTCAAGCTTTAATAACTTAATCCACGATAATACTTATTATTGCACAGCTGAAAACCCTTCAGGGAAAATCAGGAGTCAGGATGTCCACATTAAGGCCGGTGAGTAGAAAAAAAAAATAATAATAAAAACATCCAATTTTTATTTTTTACAGATATCATATCATATGTTTGGAATTTGACTGTAATTTTCAGTCTGTATAGAATTTTTTTAAAATATGTATTTTAGGTATTTTTGATTTTAGAAAGTTCCTTGGGGGCGGTCATATTGGAGACTTGCACTTCTGTCCTGTGTTATCGATTTTATATATAGACCAGGGATGGCCAACCTGCGGCTCTCCAGCTGTTGCAAAACTACAATTCACAGCATGCCCACCCTGCCTACAGCTATCAGCCTACAGCAGGGCATGTTGGGAGTTGTAGTTTTACAACATCTGGAGAGCCGCAGGTTGGCCATCCCTGGTATAGACAGTGCAGCTGGGTGAGCATGAATGGCAGTCAATTGACAAACGTCAGTCTCAAGGAGTGCGGCTTCTGCCAAGGGTTGATGGGGATTTGTGCGTACAGAGTTACTCTCCTGTCTTATCTACGCCTACCGCAGTACAATAGAGCTATTATTAACTTGTCCAACCTCTAATAATAATGAGATGACTCTGCTCATTCTTGCCCAGTCTATACAGCAAAGCTGCAGAAAACCAGGAAGTGTCAATCTATTGTGTCAGCTCTAATGGCTACAAAAAGTTATTTTATTTCACATGCAAATCAGAAGTTCGGTGCACCGAGGATGGGCCCTAGTCACTCTGTGCACCCTTGCTCCTCTCGCTTCCTCTGCCAACCCCTCGCTCTCCTTCTTGATTGGCAAGGCCAGGCAAGATAACTGTGAAGGAACTTGGCCCTGCCAATCAACAAAGAGAGTAAGGAACTGGCAAAAGAAGCAGTAGGAGCAAGTGTGCACAGAGTGGCTTTAGCCCGCCCTCAGTGCACTTAATTGCTCACCTGCATTGTGTCTGCGTTAGAAGTGAATTTACTGGTGATAGATTCCTTTTAATGGGGTTGTTCAGAATCAACCAAAAAACTGCCAGTGGGGGGAAAGCCTTAAAATAGAAAAAAGCATTAATTGGAAAATTCCCTGCTGCTGCTGCACCACCACTGCTCTTGATTTGGAAGCCGATCTATGTTTACTGTGCTGTTGGACTGAAGTCAAGCCAATACATGTAACTGCTGCAGCCAGTCAGTGGCTTCAGCAGCAGAGATTACATGTGTTGACTTGATGCTAGTCCTGCAGCACAGCAAAGAACCGGCAGGGCGGACCAGAGAAGCGGTGCTGAAGTGGTAGGTGATCTAATAGGCTAAGCATTTTTTTTTTAATATAATTTTATAGCATCGCATAAATAATTTTTTATTATTATTATCATTCATTTGTGGCTGATTCTGTGGTTTTCTGTGGATAATTAAAAAAAAGTGGTAGGAAATATTAAATTACAAAAAAGAATGATTAATTACTTCTATGAATCTCCTGCCACTGCCATTCCACTGCTGCTTCACTTCCTGCCCTGGTATAAAACGCCAGAAAATCCAGGAACTGCACAGTTTGGGAGATCAGTGGAGGTGAGTAATGCTTCTTTTTAGGGTACTTTCACACTTGCGGCAGTGTGATCCGGCGGGCAGTTCCATCGTCAGAACTGCCCGCCGGATCCGCCGATCTGCCGCTGACTGAAAGCATTTGTGAGACGGATCCGGATACGGATCCGTCTCACAAATGCATTGCAAGGACGGATCCGTCTCTCCGCTTGTCATGCGGACAGACGGATCCGTCTTGTATATTTCTTTTCACATTTTTACCGGTCTGCGCATGCGCAGGCCGGAAGGACTGATCCGGCATTCCGGTATTTTGAATGCCAGATCCGGCACTAATACATTCCTATGGGAAAAAATGCCGGATCCGGCATTCAGGCATGTCTTCAGTTTTTTTCGCCGGAGATAAAACCGTAACGGTTTTATCTTTTTCCTGATCAGTTAAAACTACTGAACTGAAGACATCCTGATGCAAACTGAACGAATTTCTCTCCATTCAGAATGCATGGGGATATGCCTGATCAGTTCTTTTCCGGTATAGAGCTCCTGTGACGGAACTCAATGCCGGAAAAGAAAAACACTAGTGTGAAAGTATCCTTATTTTTGACATTTTCTTTGTTCTTTTTTATTTATTTATTTTTTATGCGCCTCAGAAAACCCCTTTAAGGGTGGGTTCACATCTGCGTTCTGGATTCCGTTATGGCTTTCCGTTATAATTATGTTATCATGGAATCCATAAGACTGAAGTCAAAACGGAAGCCTTTAGAGGCATTCCGTTTTGATCCGTCTTAATAGAAGTCTATGGGAATCATAACGGATCCTTCTGGGTCCCGTTATGCAAGACGGAAAACCAAGTCCTGTCGACAGGACATTTTTCTCCGTTCTGCATAACGGAAACCAGACGGATCCTTTATGATTCCCCATAGACTTCTATTAAGACGGAAAGCAAAACGGAATGCCTTTTTAAAGGCTTCTGTTTTGCATTCAGTCATAAGACGTCTATGGGCAGAAGAAGGGATCCGTCCTTCCGTCTTATGGATTCCGTTATTTTCCGTTATAACCAACGGAAATCCATAACTGAATCCAGAACGCAGATGTGAACCCACCCTCATTTGTTCCTCTCAGCTCTGATGTTCCATAAATATCTAAGATGGGAAAATCCCCTTCCGACTATTTTACAACCTTCCACAGCAGTACACATGTGCGAGTCCTTATTGATTGGGTACGACTGTTGCAGGTAACAGCAAGTTCAGTGTAACTTAAAGGGTTTGTCCTTTTGAACAGAGAAACAAATGACTGCAGACTACTCAAGGACTGTTAGCAGTTTGTAAGCATAGAGACGCATAGATCTGCGTAGGAGCTGCATACATAAAATGTCAGTACATTTTTTATGTATTTTTGTTATTGGAAACCCTATTAATTTTAAAAGAAAAACCCAATTTTCTAACTTTTTGATTTTGGGTTTAGTTTTACGGGAAGCCTATACGGTCCGAGTGGAGGACCAGAAAGCCATGAGAGGCGGTGCAGCAGTTTTCAAGTGCATTATTTCCTCCCCGGTGGAGGCCTACGTCTCGTGGGAGAAGGACACAGTCTCACTTGTCTCAGGTAGGTGATTCTTTATATCTTCTGTTAATTTTAGGTGTATTTACTGGGTTTGCCTATGAGTCTTTGGCTGTGTTTGTTGATGCGGTGGACATCAGCCATGCTGCTGAGATGTTGCTTCACTGATTAATACCTTCAGCATCCCTCTAATTAGGTTTTGTCTCTGCGGGTTACTACACTTTCCGCACATGTCTATATTGTGCTGTTTGTGCTGAGCTCGTTCATTTCTCACTATGCGAAAGAACAGACCTTGCAATACTACGATGTATTTCAGAGGCTGCGTATATATTGTACCGCGGACCGCTACTGGCACTACAGGCAGCTTAAGGTGACCTTACATGGTTGGTGATGCAGATGACAGCTTGGTACAGTAAGGAGGCAGGATTTTTGTGCAACCAGTTTGCTGTCCATTACTAAGGCAGATGGTTTCGCAGATGGTTCACACGGGCACTTAATACAGTATGCAAAGGACAGTCTTTACAGTCACCATGTACAATTTCCCAAGACTACAGTATGTATAGGACACAGTGGGTTATGTCCCCTTCTTATAACCTGCTCGAGTAAAGGGTACAAATTGTCCCTCTCAGTCTCTAAAAAAGTGATCAGACAGTTTTTAGCATGACGGGGAACTTGAAGCTTATTAGGTCTCACCAGATGCATGGAAGTCTGTAGCCAGGGAGCAGGCATTTACCTTCTCTGACAGAATGCTTTGCACTCCTCTGTGTAGAACCGCTACACTCTCCCTGAAGGGCTGACACATTTGCTGGCACTCGGCTGCTTTTTGTAATCGACAGAGTAAAAGGATTCCCTGTACAGTTCTGCTCCGTCCTTGCTGATTGCACACTCACTGTCTACCTCAGACGGACCTCACTTCCTGCAGAGGAAGGGGTGCCTAGCAATATTAACTAGGGACCCCCTGTTCTCTCTGTGCACAGCCAATGAGACATACTGTGCATAAAATACAATCACATTAATGGTTGCAGGGGCATACTAAGGGATAGGCTGCATTATCAGTCCTAGTAACATAGGGATGGGCTGCACTCTCAGTGATATCTCCAAGTTCTAGTAGTGCAGGGACAGGCGTTACTGTCAGTGATGTCATCAGGTCCTACTAGTAGAGGTATAGACTGCTTCATCAGTCATCAGATCCTAGTACAGCAGGGGTAGGATGGATTCTTAGTGATGTCATCAGGACCTAGTAGTGCAAGGGATAGGCTGTTTTATCTGTTAGGTCATCGGGTCCTAGTAGAGTATGGAAAGGATAGATTCCCTATGATGTCATTAGGCCCTAGTAGTGTAGGGATAAGCTGTGTTATCAGTGATGTCATCAGTTTTTGTGGTGCAGGGATAGGCTGGTTTCTCAATTATGTCATCAGGTCCTAGTAGAAAAGGAATATGATGGGTTCTTAGTGATGTCATCAGGCCCTAGTAGAGCAGGAATAGGCTGTATTCTCAGTGATGTCTTCAGGTCCTATTATTGGGAGGATAGGCTGCATTTTCAGTGATGTCATCAGGTCCTATTAGTTGGAGTATAGGCTGCATTCTCAGTCATGTCATAAGGTCCTATTTGTGTGAGGTGTGGCAGGTGCAAAAAGCACTATGAAGTGCCTTTTGTGCTGTGGCATTAGAAGAATTTTGGTATCTCTGACTTTTAGTCTAACCAGACTGTCTATTACTCTGTAATTCCTCTAGCGCCGTTCTATGGAAACAGTAGGTTTAAAGAGCAGACCAAATGCTTGAAATAACTTCTTTATTAACTTCAACTTTTCTTCATATATAACACTGCCGCCTCTGTAGCAGATAGTCCATGTACATAACACGTGTTGAAAAGATATCACAAAATGGCGGTATGCATAAAATGGTGGTTCAACTGTTCAATCTTGTCATTCAACATAAAATGGTGGATATATTTCTCTCTTGAGAATCTGTACTCTCACTTAAGTTATTTAAGCACTTTATGATCTCTCTGAGGGGTACAGTGCTGCCCATAATTATTCATACCCCTGGCAAATTTTGACTTAAAGTTACTTTTATTCAACCAGCAAGTAATCTTTTGACGGGAAATGACATAGGAGTCTCCCAAAAGATAATAAGACGATGTACAAGAGGCATTATTGTGGGGAAAAAAAAAACATTTCTCAGCTTTTATTTACATTTGAGAAAAAGTGTCCAGTTCAAAATTATTCATACCCTTCTCAATAATCAATAGAAAAGCCTTTATTGGCTATTACAGCAATCAAACGCTTCCTATAATTGCAGACCAGCTTTTTGCAGGTCTCCACAGGTATTTTTGCCCATTCATCTTTAGCAATGAGCTCCAAATCTTTCAGGTTGGAGGGTCTTCTTGCCATCACCCTGATCTTTAGCTCCCTCCACAGATTCTCAATTGGATTCAAGTCTGGACTCTGACTGGGCCTCTCCAAAACGTTAATGTTGTTGTCTGCTAACCATTTCTTCACCACTTTTGCTGTGTGTTTTGGGTCATTGTCATGCTGAAATGTCCACTGGTGCCCAAGGCCAAGTTTCTCTGCAGACTGCCTGATGTTGTCGGTGAGAATCCTCATGTATTGCTCTTTTTTCATGGTGCCGTTTACTGTGATTAGGTTCCCTGGTCCATTGGCTGAAAAACACCCCCAAAGCATTAGGTTTCCACCACCATGTTTGACAGTGGGGATGGTGTTCTTTGGGTTGAAGGCTTCTCCTTTTTTACGCCAAATGAAGGAAACATCATTGTGATCAAACAATAAAATTTTTGTTTCATCTGACCATAACACAGAAGACCAGAAGTCTTCTTCTTTGTCCAGATGAGCTTTTGCAAAGGCCAAGCGAGCCTTTGTGTGCCTTATCTGGAGAAGTGGCGTCCTCCTTTGTCTGCATCCGTGGAACCCAGCAGACCTTGAGACGTTGCCACCAGCAGACCCCAGGTTCACCAGGATAGCCTTGGTGGTGATCCTTGGATTCTTTTTCACCTCTCTAACTATCCTCCTGGCCAGCACAGGTGTCACTTTTGGCTTCCGACCACGTACTCTGAGATTTTCCACAGTGCGGAACATCTTGTATTTTTTATAATACTTTGCACTGTAGCCACTGGAACTTGAAAACATTTAGAAATGGCCTTGTAGCCCTTTCCTGACTTGTGAGCAGCCACAATGCGCAGCCGCAGGTCCTCACTGAGCTCCTTTGTTTTAGCCATGACTGTCCAGAAACCAACTGCAGAGAGCTGCTGTTTTTCACCTGTTGAGTTGATTAAAACATCTGTCCCCTATTAATCAGGGTAATTAGGATGCTTTAGAAAAGCTTGGACTATGTGGAATGGTATAGAAATTTAGATTTTCCCACAGACTGTGACAGTTTGTGAAGGGTATGAATAATTTTGGACCGGACACTTTTTGCTCAAATGTAAATAAAAGCTGAGAAATGTTGGGTTTTTTTCCACAATAATGCCTCTTGTACATAGTCGTATTATCTTTTGGGAGACACCTATGTCATTTCCCGTCAAAAAATTACTTGCTGGTTAAATAAAAGTAACTAGTAATTATGGGCAGCACTGTATATCTGAGGTCTAACTAATAGTTCACTTGCAGTATGCAGTTAGCAGTGACTATTTGCAGATTGGTTGAGTATGATCTGGTATGGTTGTAATTGGTGGAACTGTAAGTAAACACATATATATCTAGTTCAGTATACAGTTCTAAACACAATACTAACAATATGAACATTATATAACTGTTTTAAATACCTATATTGGCCTCTTGTTCCCATACAACTCAGCTCTCAGTGGAGTGAATGTCTCTTCAGCTCCTGTCTCTGGTGAATAATGATTCTAGCAGCAGGAGCTGGGGGAATTTCCAGACAGGCTGGCTGTGATTGTTGAAAACTCTTGCTGTATGAGAAGCTGACTGTGATTGGTTTAGACTTCTGCCCAGCAACAACAGATTAACACTATGCTTTCTGTTGTTTCTGCTGTGTCACTGAGCTTACCTTACATTACAAAATGAATCTTAAAGGTATATTCTCTTTTTCTGCTTCTGTGAACACAAAATATAACAGTTATATGACATCCAAAACATGATGTCACAGTAAATAACTCTGCTTTTGTCTCTAACACATAAACATAGGAACTGTATTAACCACTTAAGGACCACAGGTTTATACCCCCCTAGTGACCAGGCCCTTTTTTACAAATCGGCACTCCACAACTTTAGCGGTTTATTGCTCGGTCATGCAACTTACCACTCAAATTAATTTTACCTCCTTTTCTTCTCACTAATAGAGCTTTCATTTGGTGGTATTTCATTGCTGCTGACATTTTTACTTTTTTTGTTATTAATCGAAATTTAACGATTTTTTTGCAAAAAAATGACATTTTTCACTTTCAGTTGTAAAATTTTGCAAAAAAAACGACATCCATATATAAATTTTTCGCTAAATTTATTGTTCTACATGTCTTTGATAAAAAAAAAATGTTTGGGTAAAAAAAAAATGGTTTGGGTAAAAGTTATAGCGTTTACAAACTATGGTACAAAAATGTGAATTTCCGCTTTTTGAAGCAGCTCTGACTTTCTGAGCACCTGTCATGTTTCCTGAGGTTCTACAATGCCCAGACAGTACAAACACCCCACAAATGACCCCATTTCGGAAAGTAGACACCCTAAGGTATTCGCTGATGGGCATAGTGAGTTCATAGAACTTTTTATTTTTTGTCACAAGTTAGCGGAAAATGATGATTTATTTATTTATTTATTTTTTTCTTACAAAGTCTCATATTCCACTAACTTGTGACAAAAAATAAAAACTTCCATGAACTCACTATGCCCATCACGAAATACCTTGGGGTGTCTTCTTTCCAAAATGGGGTCACTTGTGGCGTAGTTATACTGCCCTGGCATTCTAGGGGCCCTAATGTGTGGTTAGTAGTTTGAAATCAAAATGTGTAAAAAATGGCCTGTGAAATCCGAAAGGTGCTCTTTGGAATGTGTGCCCCTTTGCCCACCTAGGCGGCAAAAAAGTGACACACATCTGGTATCGCCGTACTCGGGAGAAGTTCGGGAATGTGTTTTGGGGTGTCATTTTACATATACCCATGCTGGGTGAGAGAAATATCTTGGCAAAAGACAACTTTTCCCATTTTTTTTATACAAAGTTGGCATTTGACCAAGATATTTATATCACCCAGCATGGGTATATGTAAAATGACACCCCAAAACACATTGCCCAACTTCTCCTGAGTACGGCGATACCAGATGTGTGACACTTTTTTGCAGCCTAGGTGGGCAAAGGGGCACACATTCCAAAGAGCACCTTTAGGATTTCACCGGCCATTTTTTACAGATTTTGATTTCAAACTACTTCGCACACATTAGGGCCCCTAAATTGCCAGGGCAGTATAACTACCCCACAAGTGACCCCATTTTGGAAAGAAGACACCCCAAGGTATTCCGTGAGGGGCATGGCGAGTTCCTGGAATTTTTTATTTTTTGTCACAAGTTAGTGGAATATGAGACTTTGTAAGAAAAAAAAATAAAAAATAAAAATCATAATTTTCCGCTAACTTGTGACAAAAAATAAAAAATTCTAGGAACTCGCCATGCCCCTCACGGAATACCTTGGGGTGTCTTCTTTCCAAAATGGGGTCACTTGTGGGGTGGTTATACTGCCCTGGCAATTTAGGGGCCCTAATGTGTGCGAAGTAGTTTGAAATCAAAATCTGTAAAAAATGGCCGGTGAAATCCTAAAGGTGCTCTTTGGAATGTGTGCCCCTTTGCCCACCTAGGCGGCAAAAAAGTGTCACACATCTGGTATCGCCGTACTCAGGAGAAGTTGGGCAATGTGTTTTGGGGTGTCATTTTACATATACCCATGCTGGGTGAGATAAATATCTTGGTCAAATGCCAACTTTGTATAAAAAAAAATGGGAAAAGTTGTCTTTTGCAGAGATATTTCTCTCACCCAGCATGGGTATATGTAAAATGACACCCCAAAACACATTCCCCAACTTCTCCTGAGTACGGCGATACCAGATGTGTGACACTTTTTTGCAGCCTAGATGCGCAAAGGGGCCCAAATTCCTTTTAGGGGGGCATTTTTAGACATTTGGATCCCAGACTTCTTCTCACGGTTTCGGGCCCCTAAAATGCCAGGGCAGTATAAATACCCCACATGTGACCCCATTTTGGAAAGAAGACACCCCAAGGTATTCAATGAGGGGCATGGCGAGTTCATAGAATTTTTTTTTTGGGCACAAGTTAGCGGAAATTTTTTATTTTTTTTTTTTCTCACAAAGTCTCCCTTTCCGCTAACTTGGGACAAAAATGTAAATCTTTCATGGACTCAATATACCCCTCACGGAATACCTTGGGGTGTCTTCTTTCCGAAATGGGGTCACATGTGGGGTATTTATACTGCCCTGGCTTTTTAGGGGCCCTAAAGCGTGAGAAGAAGTCTGGAATATAAATGTCTAAAAAATGTTACGCATTTGGATTCCGTGAGGGGTATGGTGAGTTCATGTGAGATTTTATTTTTTGACACAAGTTAGTGGAATATGAGACTTTGTAAGAAAAAATAAAATAAAAAATATTTCCGCTAACTTGGGCCAAAAAAAATTCTGAATGGAGCCTTACAGGGGGTGATCAATGACAGGGGGGCGATCAATGACAGGGGGTGATCAGGGAGTGTATATGGGGTGATCACCCCCCTGTCACTGATCACCCCTCTGTCATTGACCACCCCTCTGTCATTGACCACCCCTCTGAAAGGCTCCATTCAGACGTCTATATGTTTTTTACGGATCCACGGATACATGGATCGGAACCGCAAAACACATACGGACGTCTGAATGGAGCCTTACATGGGGGTGATCAATGACAGGGGGGTGATCAGGGAGTGTATATGGGGTGATCACCCCCCTGTCATTGATCACCCCCCTGTAAGGCTCCATTCAGACGTCCGTATGCGTTTTGCGGATCCGATCCATGGATGCGTGGATCCGTAAAACACATATGGGCGTCTGAATGGAGCCTTACAGGGGGGTGATCAATGACAGGGGGGTGATCAATGACAGGGGGGTGATCAATGACAGGGGGTGATCAGGGAGTGTATATGAGGTGATCACCCCCCTGTCACTGATCACCCCCCTGTAAGGCTCCATTCAGACGTCCGTATGCGTTTTGCGGATCCGATCCATAGATGCGTGGATCCGTAAAACACATGCAGACGTCTGAATGGAGCCTTACAGGGGTGTGATCAATGACAGGGGGGTGATCAATGACAGGGGGTGATCAGGGAGTGTATATGGGGTGATCACCCCCCTGTAAGGCTCCATTCAGACGTCCGTATGTGTTTTGCGGATCCGATCCATAGATGCGTGGATCCGTAAAACACATACAGACGTCTGAATGGAGCCTTACAGGGGGGTGATCATCCCATATAGACTCCCTGATCACCCCCCTGTAAGGCTCCATTCAGACGTCCGTATGTGTTTTGCGGATCCGATCCATGTATCCGTGAAAATCATACGGACGTCTGAATGGAGCCTTACAGGGGGGTGATCAATGACGGAGGTGATCAGGGAGTCTATATGGGTGATCACTCCTCTGTCATTGATCACCCCCCTGTAAGGCTCCATTCAGACGTCCGCATGTGTTTTGCGGATCCGATCCATGTATCAGTGGATCCGTAAAAATCATACGGACGTCTGAATGGAGCCTCACAGGGGGGTGAATAATGACAGGGAAGTGATCAGGAAGTCTATATGCGTGATCACCCCATTGTCATTGATCACCCCCCTGTAAGGCTCCATTCAGACGTCCGTATGCGTTTTGCGGATCCGATCCATGTATCCGTGGATCCGTAAAAATCATACGGACCTCTGAATGGAGCCTTACAGGGGGGTGATCAATGCCAGGGGGGTGATCAATGACAGGGGGGTGATCAGGGAGTCTATATGGGGTGATCAGTGGTTCATAAAGGGTTAATAAGTGACAGGGGGGGGGTGTAGTGTAGTGGTGTTTGGTGCTACTTTACTGACCTACCTGTGTCCTCTGGTGGTCGATCCAAACAAAAGGGACCACCAGAGGACCAGGTTGCAGGTATATTAGACGCTGTTATCAAAACAGCGTCTAATATACCTGTTAGGGGTTAAAAAAATCATATCTCCAGCCTGCCAGCGAGCGATCGCCGCTGGCAGGCTGGAGATCCACTCGCTTACCTTCCGTTCCTGTGAGCGCGCGCGCCTGTGTGGGCGCGTTCACAGGAAATCTCGCGTCTCGCGAGATGACGCCTATTGGCGTTAGTGTGACCTGGGAGAGCCGCCGCGATGACTCCTTTCGGCGTTAGCGTGGCGGCAAGCGGTTAAGGCTATTAGCAGGTCTAGCTGTATACACATATAAGCTATACTAGCAACCTAGGACAGGTCCTAGCTGGCCAGCTACAGGAGAATAGGCTGCATTCTCAGTTATGTCATCGGGTCCTGTTAGTGGGAGGATAGGCTGCATTCTCAGTGATGTCACTAGGTTCTATTCCAAGTGATAGAATTGTGTCTTAGTAGCTGTATTCTCTATGATGTCATCATGTATCATAGAGTCCTAATAATACAGGAAAAGCTTACATTCTCATTGATGTCATAGATGCCTTGTATTGCAGGGGTAGTCTGGATTATCCGTGATGTCACAGGATCCCAATGCTTTATTTGGCTGCATTCTCATTTGTATCAGTTTTGTTACTGATATAATGTTGCAGTTTTATGTCATTGATGCAGATATCGATTGTATCTTCCAAGAAAATTAATAGCATTGCTGACACCCCTTGAGGTGGCATCACATATCAGCGGCACAACAAGCCACAATGCAGAGGTCTGATTTATTGGTCGGAAAAGTGGATTTAGTGAGACGCTGGTGGGTACTGATAATGTCTGGTTGCTAAGCAACAGGGTGACTTTAACTATAGTCCTATATACCGGGTTATTTCTGCAGATAAAACACAAAATGCATAGAAAAAAATGTAGAGAATACAAGTCCCGGAGACAATACCTCAATGATGATGATAAGATACAGATTAGTTTTAATTATATATATATATATATATATATATATATATATATATGGTCTTTATAACGGGAGGTTGAGTTGTATTGATGGGTAAATGGGGCCCACATGAGATTACACCCAAAATTTAGTAATGCCCCATGATGCTTTGCTCTGGCATAAAGCGAGAGCAGCCGCCCGACAGGGGAAGGGAGCATGGTGGTGAAGTGCAAGATGGGAGCAGTAGTAGTTGCAGATGATAAAGAAAGGAGTAGCTGCGCTCACCTGGCTATAATGACATGGGAAGCATGGAAAATGACGGGAACCAGGCGGGAAGTAAGTATCAAAAGTAGAAACAAAGTCCAGCTTCCCAAAAACGTGACAGCTTTTATTAAAAAAAAGTGCAGTAAAAACCGACATACAGTCCATGTCTACGCGTTTCGGATCACATAGTACCGAGAAAATCCAAAAGGATTCCCTATTCAAAAGTAGTCTCCTATGGTCTCCACCCTGAGTGGGAGGGATTGACCCGCTCTAGCCCCTGCACCTGCAGGTCTGAGACATCGCCCTCATGGATAACCGCATAATGGGGACTAACTGCAGAAACATTTCTGGTTTTGGCATGAGGAATGTCTGAGAGATGTTTGCGAATTCTGACCTTCAGACTGTTTGTGGTTCAGCCTACATATTGGAGATGACACAAGGAGCAGGTAATGCAATATACCACAAAGGTGGTATTGCAATTAATGTATTGCTTAATATCAGTTGCAGATGATGGGGCTGCTCACGGTGGTGACGGTCCCGCTCTAGGGCTCCCCTGGGGCCATGCACAGTGAAGAGGGGAAGCACCTGGATCCCCCAGGGCACACCTTGGTGAAGGCCTCCTGCTGGTAGTCAGACGCCCCGCCGATCTGATATTGCTGAACTTTTCTGAGGATAGGTCCTCAATATCGGAAACTGGACAACCCCTTTAACCCCCATTTTCCATTTTAGTGTTTTCGTTTTTTACTCCCTGTCTTCCCGGAGCCATCACTTTTTTAATTTTTCCATTCACCGCTCGACCCAGGTTTCTCCACACCAGCTTCATCAGGAGCGGATGATTTTATTCTGTTTTATGCCTATTGATCTTATACCTTTGTGAGTATAATAAAAGCTATTACCATTGGAAACATTGGTGGACCTTCACTATGTGCCTGCACCTTTATATCTACAGAGGGGTGGTCTTGTGACCAAGATTATCCTCCTGTGGAACCTCATTGTTTGGCATCACCTAAAAGCTGTCGTATCCTATCCTGATCAAGCCCTTTGAATCACAGCCAAGTGAGGCAGCGCGACACCTTCCTTTTGAATTATCACCAATCTGACTTCTGCCGTACATATACAGTGGAGGTCTGGAAGGGGATAAACCCGGCTCCAGCTGTTGAGTCCAGTAGCGAAAACGTGAGCGTCACCTCCACAGTCTGATCCCTCACACCCTCCAATTTGTCTGCTTAACTTTCTGTAAGTTATTCCTTTGCTGAACTCAGTCCAGTGGGGGTTCTGGAATTTCTCTCTCTCGCTCTCTCAGGAGTAGTATGAATATAAAGTTTTACTCTGTCTGTCTGATTGTGTTCCTTAAGCGCACTGGAGGCGGAGCGTCACTGTGAATTGCTCTCTGCATGGAGCTTTTTCAGCGCCCCTCCTCTCTGCTCTAAGCGACAGCTGTAGTGATCTCCTTCAGCTGTGACTGAAGCAGAGAGGAGGAGCTATATACTAAGAGAATCGAGAACTTCAAAGTGGAGCCCCGCCTCCATGGCTCTTAGGGAGAAGAATCCGGCAGAATAAAAGTTCATATTCACACTGCTTCTGGTAAAAAACAAAAAAAAGCTACACAAAAGGAATCTTTGTACTTCTCTACCCAGACCCTAGCTGGTGCTGTCAGCAGTTTAGCATTGTGAAATCTGCTGACAGACTCCCTTTAAACCATACTATCAGATATTGATATGAAAATGTGTTATTTAGCCTTTTCAGGCCCAAGTTGACCAAAATAATGTAAATATTAAAAAAATTATTATATATTTTTGGGATCAATTCCATAGTCTGACTGCAGAAAATCCCTTCTTCCTAGAATAGACTGTAAAGCAACAGAGATGCTGGAGATGGCCAGGCCAGTAGTGCGGAATAACCTGTGTATAATTAAGTGGCTTACATTATTTATGTCTTCTGCTACTTCAGACGCGCCGATCATTGATGTGTGTGTCCTCGCTAGGCTGGCTTTTAAAAATAACCACGGCTGGTACAATGCCATGATTATAACAAGATAGAATAATAATAGTATAAATAATATATATTAACATACTAATACAAATAATGACTATAATGAAATGTACTAATACAAGTAAAATATAACAAAATACGATAAGGTAAATAATATAGAATAAAACCTTCTAATATAAATATATACTGTAACAAAATATAATGGTTTGAATAATATAAATTATAATTTACCATATACTGCCGGAACAGCCTGCTGAAATATGTGCCACAGGTGTGAAGGTATCCTAAATCTGTATTGCTAAGGTTACTTGCACACTAGCATTTTTGCTGGATCCGGCAGGGTTCAGCCTGATAATACCACCGTTGAACTCCATTGAAAGTCAATGGGGGACGGATCCGTTTTCTATTGTGTCAGAGAAAACGGATCCGTCCACATTGACTTGCATTGTGGGTCATGACTGATCCGTTTTGCTCTGCATCCCAGGATGGAAAGCAAACCGCAGCATGCTGCGGTTTCCTCTCCGGTATGAGAACGGAACGGAATGCATTTTGGAGCATTCCATTCTGTTCTGTTCAGTTTTGTCCTCATTGACAATGAATGGGAACAAAACGGAAGCGTTTTTTTAAATGTATTGAGACCCTATGACTGATCTCAATACCGGAAAATAGAAACGCTAGTGTGAAAGTAGCCTTAGCTTTTTTTTTTGTTTGTTTTATACATTTATAGAATAGGAAATCCATATTATACATCCCCTACATACAGGCAGCCATATTATACATTCCCTAGAGACAGGCAGCCGTGTTATAAATCACCTACAGACAGGCAGCCATGTTATGCATCACCTACAGACAGGCAGCCGTGTTATGCATCACCTACAGACAGGCAGCCGTGTTATGCATCACCTACAGACAGGCAGCCGTGTTATGCATCACCTACAGACAGGCAGCCGTGTTATGCATCACCTACAGACAGGCAGCCGTGTTATGCATCACCTACAGACAGGCAGCCGTGTTATGCATCACCTACAGACAGGCAGCCATGTTATGCATCACCTACAGACAGGCAGCCGTGTTATACATCACCTACAGACAGGCAGCCATGTTATGCATCACCTACAGACAGGCAGCCATGTTATGCATCACCTACAGACAGGCAGCATGTTATACATCACCTACAGACAGGCAGCCATGTTATGCATCACCTACAGACAGGCAGCCATGTTATGCATCACCTACAGACAGGCAGCCATGTTATGCATCACCTACAGACAGGCAGCCGTGTTATACATCACCTACAGACAGGCAGCCATGTTATGCATCACCTACAGACAGGCAGCCATGTTATGCATCACCTACAGACAGGCAGCATGTTATACATCACCTACAGACAGGCAGCCGTGTTATGCATCACCTACAGACAGGCAGCCGTGTTATACATCACCTACAGACAGGCAGCCGTGTTATGCATCACCTACAGACAGGCAGCATGTTATACATCACCTACAGACAGGCAGCCATGTTATGCATCACCTACAGACAGGAAGCCATGTTATGCATCACCTACAGACAGGCAGCATGTTATACATCACCTACAGACAGGCAGCCATGTTATGCATCACCTACAGACAGGCAGCCATGTTATACATCACCTACAGACAGGCAGCCATGTTATACAAGTAAACACACTCATAGTGAAGAAGTTGTTGGTATAACCATAAGGATAGAATTATTTCAACGTAATTCTTATTCTTTATAGATTACACTCTTCCCAGCAGTCTCCTTTTGATGACACTGAGTCGTGTCGAGGGTTAAGCTGATTTGCATACATGGAGACCTTCCCAAGCACAAAGAGGCTGGGCTTAAAAACCTTTCCCGATTTGGAAATATCTATTTTCTTGTGTGTTTTCTTACATAGGACTTTCAGTTGCTGACGTTTATATTGCTCCCCAAAGACGGAGACCAGAGCGATAAAGCAGCGTGAGCGTCACCCCTGCCAACGAATCCTGCGGCAGCGCAAGCACTGCTGCGTCTCGTAAGCTTCGTTGCAGGTGGAGGCGGCACCGGGCAGTGCGAGCTGTCGGCGTAAGCAGGTCAGCAAGACGGAGAAAGGAGAAAAATCAATAAATCTTTGAATTAATCATGCAGCTGCCAAGCAGAATTACAGGGGCTTGAATTGAGACTACTCTGTGCGTCTCCATAGCAACCACTTCACTTCTTTCTGGAGAGGTGCGGCCTTTTTTCGGCCATAACATTTTACACACAAGCGATATCTGGAATTGTAGCCATCGGTTATCCTGCTGCCTTCCTATGTGGCAGGGGGGCTAAGATGGAGTCGGTCAACTGCAAAATCAATATCAAAGTAAGCATACCGCAATGTAGGGGAGGTGCCCCAAAACATATCCATACCTTTCTTGTGAAAATCTGGCCATCTGATCCTTAGAAATTCCTTTTTTTTACTTTTATGCAGATAAGGTTTTTGGTGCAATGTGGGCGGGGCCACTCTGTTCAGTGCACCTGGCTTCCCCTCTGTCATCGCTACTGGCTCTGAAATCTCAGGGAATGTCAATCAAACGAGGGGGTGGCACTGGGCGACATTACATGGATAATGGTCCAAATGGAGCGGCCCCGCCCATAGTGCACTTAAACCCTTCCCCACCAGTGCCGTAAATGTACAGCGCTTGGTAGGACTTTGAAAATAGGGCCAGCTCGCGAGCGCGGCAGAAACCCGGGACTAACTACTTTTAACCCCTCAAATGCCATGGTCAAACACGTGCACTTCTGGGCATGTACCGGATCCCCCTAGAGAGGCTGAGTGTGTGTGCAGCAGCCATTGTATTCCTGAGTGATACGAGGCTGAGGCACATTAGTTCCTATGGAGCCTCTGCCTGTGGTAGGGCTCCATAGGAATATAGTGTAATCCTCATAAACTCCAATGCTAATGCATTGGAGTCTATGAGAATAGCAATCTGATGGTTGCTTGTTATAGTTACCTGTAGTTGTAAAAAAAACACTCAATTTTTTTTATATATATATATATATATATATATATATATGTATGTATGTATGTGTGTGTGTGTGTGTGTGTGTGTGTGTTTTTAAAAATATGAAAACATTTAAAAATATAAAAATTCAAATCCCACCCCTTTCCCCAAAATAAAAATACAAAAACAATTAAAAAAAATAAACATCATGGGCATTGTCGTGTGCGAAAATGCCCGTACTTTTAAAATATAAAAATATTTATCCCCTATGACAAAATGGCAAAAAAAGTCAAAATGGCTGATTTGCTGTTTTTTGGTCACTTCACCTCACACAAAAAATTAAAACTGATCAAAAAGTCATACACACCCCAAAATGGTATCAATGAAAAGTAAAGATTGCCTCGCAAAAAAGTTATCGGGGTCAGAATATGGCAACGAAAAGAAAAATATATTTTGTTTTAATTATTATTATTTTTTTTTTTTTTATTGTCAAACCGCAATAAAAACTATACACATGTGGTATCGCCGTAATCGTACTGACCTGGAGAATGAAAGTAACAGGTCAGTTTTACCATATAGGGAATGCTGTAAAAACAAAATCCATAAAACAGTTGCAGAATTTATTAATTTTTTAAAATTTTACCCCTGTTGGAATTTTTTGTTCAGCTCCCCACAATATATCATATGCAATATTAAATGGTGGAATTAGAAAGTGCAACTTGTCCCACAAAAAACAAGCTATGTGAACGGAAAAATAAAAAAGTTATGGCCCCGGAAAGACGGGGAGTGAAAAATGAAAAACGCAATAATGAAAACAATCTCTGGGGGTGAAAGGGTTAAAAGCTTATTTGCATAAAAACAAAGAATTTCTCAGGATTAGAGGACAATATTTTCACAAGAAAGTTAGGGTTATGTTTCGGGGGCACCTACCTTACATGGTGGTATGCTTAGTTTGAAACCAATTTTGGAGGTGACAAACTCCCTTTAAGAAGACGTTGTGCACCAGGATATAGGTTCGGTCCCTATTTTGTTAATGGTAATCTAGATAATTTTTTGTCTTGCGCTCAGTCCCGGAATATTTTGTGTGAAGACAACGAGGAGTCCATGATGCATGACGTCCCGATACAGGTGTAGGTTTATCCATCGCCGGCAATATAGCATAGCAGACGCGTTTGCAGCTTCTCAGGTGAACAGTTATATTCATTTGGACAGATTGACAGGAGACCAGGTACTGAACGCCCAGACGTATGGACAGAACCAGCTGACGATAGAGAAGCCCTTTCATTTCATGAACATTGCATATTCGGGTCATCATCCTATAAAAAATATGTCTGCCTCCGTTTCATTTGGACCTTTGAAACCTTTGTTCTTCAGGAACATTGTCTAAATAAAGTTTTATTCCTCGGGCACGTGCAGAAGTGGAGAGACGTAATCCCCGCATGTCCTAGATATGTCAGGATCTTGACAGTCCGTTAAATATTTTTGTTTCTACTAATCGGTGACGAAGAGGAGGCTAATTTTACGGCTTAGCTTATGATATGTCATGTATAGAAATGGGATCCGAGCCGAGGCTGCAAAATTAAGAGGTCAGATGACTAAGAACCGTATTCTTATGTATTATCTTCCTGCTGGCGGCCATGATCCCCCTCGGCTAGGATAGGTTGTCCACATTTTACCCACTTCTCATTTTCTTTTTCTTCTTTTACCATTTCTTCCCCGTCTTAGGCCTATTGCACACGAACGTGTGCGCTCCGTGGCCGTATTGCGGACCACATTTTGCGGATCCACAATACCCGGGCACTGTTCCGTGTGCATTCCGCATCACGAATGCGGACCTATTCACTTCAATGGGTCCGCAAATCTGGAGATGCGGAATGGTGCGGAACGGAAGCACTACGGAGTGCTTCCATGGGGTTTCGTCCCGTACTTCTGTTCCGCAAAAATATAGAACATGCCCTATCTATTTACGGAACGACCGGATCATAGACCCATTAAAGTGAATGGATCCGCTGCGGCTGCCCCACGGACGGTGTTCGTGCATTGCGGCCCACAATTTGCGGGCTGCAGCACGGCCACGGGGCGCTCACGTTCGTGTGCAAGAGGCCTTGGGCTGAGTTCACATCAGCGTTCAGCCTTTCTGTCGGTTATAGGAGCAGGAGAATGGAAAGGACAGATTAGGCACATAACTGAGCCGAACTGAGCCTATTGACCCCATAGTCCATACATGCTCAACCTGCGGCCCTCCAGCTGTTGCAAAACTACAACTCCCAGCATGCCTGAACAGCCTACAGCTATCAGCCTACAGCAGGGCATTGTGGGAGTTGTAGTTTTACAACAGCTGGAGGGCCGCAGATTAAGCATGCCTGCCATAGACTATAATGGGGTTCGCTAGGTTTTCCGATTCGGAGGAAGATTTTTGAAGCGGAGACAAAAGTCCTGCACGCAGAATTTGCGGACGCAAAAAATAACTGTCGTGTGCATGAGGCCTTACTTGTATTCTTCCTAAAACAAATCTGTGCGGCATACAAGGGCAGTCTACGGTATAGCAAATAGAGACTTCTGTGACCATATACTAACATGTTCACAAATGGTGGCCTTGATTGGATGTTTGGTAGCTCGTAGGAACCTGAACTGACATAGCATGAAGACTCCTGTAAGGGTGGCTTCAGATCAGTGTTAGAACTTATGGTCTGTGGTAGCGGAAAGCTTAGCTAACCCAAACCTTGAAGTTCGCTCATCCCTACTTCAGACGTGTGTTCATATTTTCAAGCAGACTTTCCTGCCGATTTCACCCTGCGGCAACATGTGTCCGATTAGGGCGTGGTTTTTGAAGAAAGCCGCCATGTCTTAGACAACCCCTTAAATAGGTTGGCAGAAAGTTCTAGCCCCGCCCACTTCCCGATTGGAGGAGTTCTTGTTCTCTTTATACTAGATATTCATCTATTTATCTAGTTCGCTGGATATCTTTTTCCAACTTTCTCTGTTTCTTGTAGATATTTTAGAGCAGGCCATCGTGCATCTCAGTGACCCAGTTTTCTTTAATGGGACTATTCTTGGTAATGACATACTTTCCTATTAGGAATTGGCACAATATTCATTTCATTCTGAACTGATTTCATTTCTTAATTTATCCTTAGAGCAGCCAGAGCTCAGCTTTTCTGATGCGCTCCAAACCCCTGCATAGATGAAGATGTAAATGATAAGTGTCACTGCCTGTTGCCACCACTAGGGGGAGCTCAGGAGCTTGCCGCATACAATTAATATATTAATAATAACAATGTGTGGTGAGTTCCTTCTAATGGTGGCAGCAGGCAGCCAGAACTTTTTCAGTTAGCTCTATGTCTTTGCAGGAGCTCTGCATCTGAAAAAGGTGCTACAAACCTTGGAATTGGTGCAGAATACTGGACCTAGAAGGGACATGATGAACATACGTTTCTGGTAAATGGGGATCTAAATCCGAAATAATCACCTGTTGTGAGAATGGTGGGTGGATGGATGGCTTGCTCTGCTGTTAGAGTTTGGGTGGGTGTTCACAAGCCATGGGACAGTTGTCTAAATTTCTATGACTGCCCCATTCCTCTGAATGACGCTAGTAGAAAATCATGCCCCTGGTTCAAAAAAGCGGAACAGATTTTCTGCACCAAATACGATGCGTGTGAATATACCTTAATCCACTCCTCACAGAGTAAGCTATACCATGTCATGATGGGTAAACCCCTTTAAGGAGGTTGTTTAGTTTAGGAAACACCTTTTCATACACCCTATTTGGAAATTCTGAGCTAATCGAGAGGGTCTCTTGCTCTGGAGGACCTATCTTTCACAGACAACCCAATGGTTTGAATTGACAAGGTGTAATACTTAATTTCCCCTGTGGTGGTGCTGCAGCGAAAACCAAACACTTTGTGGCAGGTTCCCTCCTGGCGATCACAGCTGATCACTGGGGATGACTTTGTGATCTGCTCATTGTCAAGAGACTGTTCTAACCGGTAGGGAGGATGGAGGCATTTTTTTGGGACCCAGCAGGTAACATGCCTGCAGGAAAAAAAAAATTGTGATATTTTTAACTTTCCAAAATTGCTTGGGTTGACCTCTCGGGGACCTGGTTGCCTGATGCTTCTGCCTACATCATGTCCCTTACCAGGTTTCCGGCCTGTGGATGGGACATTGTGTCTGCTGTGGACCAGGCCAGAACTATTCTTCTCCTTGGCCCATGCGCGAACTCCTGAATCCAGCTAATCTGCGTATACGCCAGGAGGAGGCATAATTCAGGCCACATCCACAGCGGAAGTAATGTCTCGTCCACGGTCCAGACTGGAGACATGGTAATAGATGTGATGTCGGCAGAAACTGGATTTTTAGGAGGGGATGCGGCATGTAACCGGCAGGCCAAGTTGCGCAACCCCAGAACAATAAGTGTATTACACATTTTCTCAAAGTTCCAAGTGAGAGAGAGGATGCTGAGACCTGTAGTTCCACAAAGCCCTTCCTGTGGTTGCCTTTTGCACCTGATCTTTTTGTTCTTCACTTTTCTGGTACGCTTTATTTTACTTTTCTTACTTCTAATATTTTGTGCTGCATGTGAAATATTTATACCACCCGCTCACAACCGTCACATCGCACACCGGCCCCTCGCTCCCTTCTGATATTTTTTTTCATTGCTTGATATTTGTGACTCTCCCCGCAGACGTCTCTCTTGGGGGGCGCAATCACTTTGCAGTCCCGAAAGCGGCTCTGGAGTCGTCTGCGTTTTACTGACTGGCAGTTTTGTTCTAATTAAGCCTCATGAATATGAAGATTTGTATCGTATTCCCCAGCTACCCCTGGTTAGGTTTAGCAATACGATTCTGTCTAAATTCATTGCAGTCTATTAGGGTGTCACTTTCACTCAGCGCTAACGCACTTTCTGGCGCCGGCATCTATCATGTTTTATTTAAAGTGGGAAAACTGGAAATCACATGCAAGAACATAAAAGTCAGAAAGATCTGCAAAGTGAGAGAATAAAATGTAATTTCATTAAAATAAATAAAATAAAAAGTAAATAGAAAAAATATGTAACCAGATGAAGCAGATCCAGGGCCCGAGCTATAAAGTGCTGCCGCTCCAGAGCTGCATTCACAATTCTGCACTGAAATTTGCCAGTATTCGTTGCTGACACAATATCTGCGCAGAGATTTTTCTAGTGATATGCATTATAGGAAGTGTCATTGTTATACCAGGTACAGTGCAGCCTGATGAAGAACAGACTGTTTCCTTCATCATCGCAGTTTAGCTGTTAACGGTTTATTATAACAATCAGCAGAATGGTGAATGCAGCTCTGGAGTATATTGCAGGCTTTAACTCTGCATTAGTCTAACTAATTTTGTATGTACACAGTGACTGCACCAGCAGAATAGTGAGTACAGCTCTGGGGTATAATACAGGATGTAACTCAGGATCAGTACAGGATAAGTAATGTAATGTATGTACACAGTGACTCCTCCAGCAGAATAGTGAGTGCAGCTCTGGAGTATAACACAGGATGTAACTCAGGATCAGTACAGGATAGTAATGTAATGTATGTACACAGTGACTGCACCAGCAGAATAGTGAGTGCAGCTCTGGAGTATAATACAGGATGTAACTCAGGATGAGTACAGGATAAGTAATGTAATGTATGTACACAGTGACTCCACCAGCAGAATAGTGAGTGCAGCTCTGGAGTATAATACAGGATGTAACTCAGGATCAGTACAGGATAAGTAATGTAATGTATGTACACAGTGACTGCACCAGCAGAATAGTGAGTACAGCTCTGGAGTATAATACAGGATGTAACTCAGGATCAGTACAGGATAAGTAATGTAATGTATGTACACAGTGACTGCACCAGCAGAATAGTGAGTGCGGCTCTGGAGTATAATACAGGATGTAACTCAGGATCAGTACAGGATAAGTAATGTAATGTATGTACACAGTGACTGCACCAGCAGAATAGTGAGTACAGCTCTGGAGTATAATACAGGATGTAACTCAGGATCTGTACAGGATAAATAATGTAATGTATGTACACAGTGACTGCACCAGCAGAATAGTGAGTACAGCTCTGGAGTATAATACAGGATGTAACTCAGGATCAGTATAGGATAAGTAATGTAATGTATGTACACAGTGACTCCACCAGTAGAATAGTGAGTGCAGCTCTGGAGGATAATACAGGATGCAATTTAGGATCATTACTGAGCACATTCCCTAACGGCTGTGCCTGTATTGCGGCCCGCAAACAACGCTCAATGCACATGGGTCTACAATCCGGAAGTTGCAGTGCGGAATGGAGGCACGGCTCCACAGTGCTTCCGTGGGGTTTCTGTCCGTGCCTGCGCACAGCAAAAAAAAAAAAAATAGAACATGTTCTATTTTTTTCCAGTGTGGACGAATCGCGGACCAATTCAAGTTGAATGGGTCTGGATCCGTCGCGGCAGCCGCGCAGATTGTGCCCGTGCATAGGCCGTGTGCATGAGACCTAACTGAAGTAGACATACCAGTATTAACTTTTTTGGGTGGGGGTTGACCACAACAATTACTGATCAACCATTACCATGGGATTGAATGCCGACATCTGGTAAACTGACCTGAACCGCCAAAATATGACCTGAAGAAGATATACAAATATCCCTCGTGCTGGAGCCGTTCTCCAATCTTGAAACATTTCAACTTTTTTTAATTAATTTTTTAGCTAAAAACACCACAAAGCAAACAAAAGGCACTAAGCTATAACACCTTCCTAACCTGTCCCTGCTGTCAGAACGCTCGGCTCCATAGTCTCACTGCTCTTACAGTAAAGAACCCCCACAATTTTGGCGTAAGTAACTCTCTTCCTCTAGTTGCAGTGGGTGCCCCCTTGTTATACAGTACCGGGGGTCTTGTATCAGGAGGGTGGACCCCTGTTCCGTTTGCCATCCCTAAGGCCCTCTCTCCGTCCATTCTGATTCTGATAACCTCAGCGTTCCGGACCGGTTTTCCCTCCAGCTGTGCGGTGATTGACGTGCCTATAGAATTTACGTAATAACTGCAGACAGTCCAGGAGATAATATCATTGTATGGAAATAAACTGACAAGCGGCGTTCTAGATACACAGATAATTGCCGGCTTAATAGATGTGCAATTTCCAGGCTCACAAATCGCATTTTCTACATTTTCTACTTTGTGCTGCGATCGCTCCGTCCCTTTTGTTTCACTCTTTGTCTCCGGGAAACGGTTAAATTCCGCGTAGCGATGCCGAGCCGCGGATGACGTCCCGGCACAGGGTTTGATGTGAGCATGTGTCAGGATGTCACCTCAGGTAGATAAATGATTTCATTCTTCTCCTTCCTTTTGACAAAATACTCACAGACCTAAATACATCAGTCAAAAAGAAGAAAGGGAGCAGCGCGGCGTCCCCCTGCTCGCAAATGCGGAGTAACAGCTAAATGGGATTTTTTATTTTTTTTTGCCTGCAGGGAAATGAAGTATAAAATGCTGCTCCACTTTCAGGCATGAGAGGTTGTCACAGCTCCGCCCCCTGTGTGACCGGGTAATAATATGCGTTCAGAGTTGGGTCTCTGTGACTCTTAGAGGCTACGACCTGCTCCTCTTGGGCGTTTCGTGCAGAGTTGTACCAATCAGTAGGTAAAGGTGCCGCGCTGCACCCCCGTGGGCGCTATGATCGCCGACTGCCCTTGACTGTGTACATGCAGCATCATTTCACACTACTATGTGCAACAGGAATACAGTCCCAGGCGAGTCCTGGTTAGGAAGGAGTACTGCCCCTTTAAAGGGCATCTGTCAGCAGTTTTGTACCTATGACACTGGCCGACCTGTTACATGTGCTCTTGGCAGATGAAGGCATCTGTGTTGGTCCCATGTTCATATGTGAGAAAAATTAGGTTTTAATATATGCAAATGAGCCTCTAGGAGCAACGGGGGCGTCACCATTACACCTAGAGGCTCTGCTCTCTCTGCAACTGTCACGTCCTCTGCACTTTGACGGGGCCAGGCAGAGAAAACATCATCACACCTGTCAGCGTAGAGGAAGGAGCAGTTGCAGAGAGAGCAGAGCCTCTAGGTGTAATGGCACCGCCCCCGTTGCTCTTAGAGGCTCATTTGCATATATTAAAACCTAATTTTTCTCAGTAGTGCAGGCACATATGAACATGGGACCAACACAGATGTCTTCAGCTGCCGAGTGCAACAGGTAAGCCAGTGTCATTGGTGCAAAACTGCTGACAGATGCCCTTTAAGGATCGCTCAATTTAGGAGGGATCATTTTCTTCTACTGTGCTTGTCGCCCTCTATCTCTTGAGAACGCCACTGTTGGGAAGTTTAGGGTCAGAGTCGGTCTCTGACTATCTGCTGGTCGGCCTCTCCAATCTCTGGGCTGGTGTCTGACCCATCAACTGCTCCCGAGGGATCTTTCACCAGTAGCAACACTCGTTCCTCCTGTCTCTGCCTGTGACCCAGCGATGGTTTCCCAGTGGCTCACTTGGCCACGTTATACCACTCCGCAGTGGCTGTATGTGTCCTATGCTCACACATTCTAAGCAGGCTCCTCTTACTCCTCATGCGGTGTGGCGCCAAGCCTTCCTTTTTTATCACTGAGCCTAGACTCGCTAAACCAACAGTTGGGTGCAGTGTGAGCGCCATGAGATGCACCATCATGTCAGTGTCGGGCTCTGCGTGGGCGGGGTCTGGAGATGGCCTGCCAATAGGGTTAACTGAGACACAAGGCGCATTACACGCATACTTACCAGCATTGCAGTTGGTGCTTACTAACTTACACCGTAACTACACGCGGAGCCAAATCAAGCCCCACCCACAATAATTGGGGATAGCCCAAATTTGTCAGGACTGTCTCTGAAATTTTGGAAGAGCCCCTGCAAATTCGGGACTGCTGGCACTATGAACAGGTCAAGTCTAACTTTTTTAAAGTGAAACGCACACAATTTTACTTAATGGGGCAGGTTGTGGGCCACCCCCTTTTATTTACATATCCTATACCACCAGCCGCCTCTTAGCTCAAAAGTTTTAAAGGCGAGCTCCAGTTTGAAACCATTGACCAAGGGAACCGTTTCCTGCAATTCTTTTTTTTTTAAAGGGGTTGTCCAAGATTTACACGCTTCACTTCGAAGGGAATCTCCCACCAGGACAACCTTCCATCATAGATGGAGCCCCACAACCAGAGCCCCCCGCTATTAGCCAGGGTGGAGATAGTATCCCAATCTGACCCTGTGATAACTTTGAAGATATTTAAAGGCATACACACACACTTTGATATCCAGTGCTCCCTGTCAATGACTTTTTTTTTCATCCATGTGAGTAATCCTCTGTAGTCGCTCGCCGGCTGCATATTAGAGATAGAGAAATTCGGGGACGGCGCCCGCCATGGAGACACTTCACCAGAGACCTACTAAAATCCAATCATTCTTTGCATAATCTCGCCAGATTTACCCAATTCCTTTAAATCTGCTTAACATAACATGAAGAGAACAAGTGTTCTTTCATATCTGACCTTCTCTCTTCCTTCCCCGGCACATTCATTTAGTTTGCGGCTCATCATTAATATGATTTCGCACAGTCTGACTCGTTAATGTGCCGCACGCCGCTGACGTTTTGGAGCTGGAACGGGGTAACGGAGAGTTCAGAGCACGGATGATGTACGCCGCTGACACCGCCGCCTGCTGAGTGTGGAAATATGGATATGGAATTATCAATTATTCTCCCTCTCATCTACTTCCAGTAGCTTTCTAGCCCTTCTCGTTGCTTCCATTAGCCCCCCAACAATCCGATAAAATCTCTAGTAATCCAAATTTTGGTTGATTTCTTCTGGAAACAGCGCCACAACTATCCATAGGTTGTGTCCGGTATTGCAGCTCTGCCCCATTGATGTGAGTAGGGCTGAGCTGCAATACCGCAAACAGCCTGTAGACAGGGGTGGCACTGTTGGTATCGCGTCTCTGCCCCATTGCCATAAACAGGACTGAGAGCTGTAATACCGCAAATAACCTGTGGACAGGGGTGGCACTGTTCTTGGGTTGTGTCCAGTATCGTGTCTCTGCCCCATTGCCATAAATAGGACTGAGAGCTGTAATACCGCAAACAGCCTGTGGACATGGGTGGCACTGTTCTTGGGTTGTGTCCAGTATTGTGTCTCTGCCCCATTGCCATAAATAGGACTGAGAGCTGTAATACCGCAAACAGTCTGTGGACATGGGTGGCACTGTTCTTGGGTTGTGTCCAGTATTGTGTCTCTGCCCCATTGCCATAAATAGGACTGAGAGCTGTAATCCCACAAACAACCTGGGATTGACATTGTGACCATGGATTGGGATGTAGATGGGCCACGAAGAGCTTCTCTCTCCGGAGGACCCAACGTGTGTCTCGGCCTTCGATTTCAAAGGTTTTCATGTAATACTTTGTTTCCCCTGCGGTGGCGCTGCAGGGAAATGAAACGCTTGCTGCAGGGTTACCACCCAAATCGTAGCTGATCGCTGGAAAATTCTATTGAAATCAATGGAGATGCTAATAGTAATCTGTTCCTGTGAAAATGGTGGAACAGAATAACGTAGAGACAAAGGCTGGTGTGAACAGAGGCCGATTAGACGGTGGAGATCTCTGTCCATGCAGCACATTCAGCCATTGCTGCCTGCCCGTGGGGACCGCTTTGTTCTCTGTCTGCTGTTCTGCCTGTGCCGGAGAATAGTGTCTGCTCTGTACTTTGTAGTGCGGCAGAGCCGAGGTGCGGGGGGCGTCCGAGCCGATCAAAGCCATGAGAAAAAAGGCCAATGTGATCAAAGGGGCTGCAGACGGAGGTAGTCTCCTCAGGAAAGACCCTCAGGGTTAGACTACATGCACACGACTATATGTGTTTTGCGGTCCGCAAATTGCGGATCTGCAAAAAAAACGTATGCCATCCATTTTTTTTGCGGATGCATTCAAATGAATGGGTCCGCATCCTCTCTGCAAAAAAAACGGAACGAACACGGAAACAAAATACGTTCATGTGCATGAGGCCTGGTTTGATCCTTCCTATGGGGCCTTGCTTCTCCATGTACGCCACTGCCTATCACCCGTTTTCTCGGGTACAGTTCTCAGGTTCTAGACATGTCAGACTACTTTTTTTGTTATGATGCTGACGAGGATTTTCCAGTTAGGTAACGGGCTGTAATGAGCGCTGATCCTCAGCTTGTTACGTAGACGCTGCTTATCTTATTGTTTATGTGAACAGTGGTGAAGCTGCAGCCACATCCCCTCCTCCCCCGAGGACTAAGACAATCCCTAATATAATGATTGGGCCTCATTCACACGTCAGTGATTTCCATCTGTGATTGTGAGTGAAAACCAGGATCGGAGCCTTCACAGACATGAGGTATAAGGGAAAGATCTGCACCTGCTCTGTGTTTAGAGCTGCACCTGCTCTGTGTTTAGAGCTGCACCTGGTTTTGGCTCAAAATCACTGATGGAAATCACTGATCAAATACTGACATGTGAATGAGGCTTTACAGTGTATCCAGGGTTATATAGATATCCAGCATGATACTGGCATCCTCGATCTAATGCCTGGTGGTATGCCAGGTATACCCGCTGTGGAGTCCCACCAAACTTCTCACACGTGGATCTGCCTCCAATATATATCTGTCCAGTTACCTATACATCTACCCTACCTGTGTACCCAACACCTATACAGTACATCTACCCTACCTGTGTACCCAGTATCTGTACAGTACATCTGCCCTATTACCTGTGTACCCAGTATCTGTACAGTACATCTGCCCTATTACCTGTGTACCCAACACCTATACAGTACATCTACCCTACCTGTGTACCCAGTATCTGTACAGTACATCTGCCCTATTACCTGTGTACACTATACCTATACACTACATCTGCCCTATTACCTGTGTACCCGGTAGCTATACAGTACATCTGCCCTATTACCTGTGTACCCGGTATCTACACAGTACATTTGCCCTATTACCTGTGCACCCGGTATCTATACAGTACATCTGCCCTATTACCTGTGTACCCGGTATCTATACAGTACATCTGCCCTATTACCCGTGTACCCGGTATCTATACAGTACATCTGCCCTATTACCTGTGTACCCAATACCTATACAGTACATCTGCCCTATTACCTGTGTACCCAGTATCTATACAGTACATCTGCCCTATTACCTGTGTACCCGGTATCTATACAGTACATCTGCCCTATTACCTGTGTACCCAACACCTATACAGTACATCTACCCTACCTGTGTACCCGGTATCTATACAGTACATCTGCCCTATTACCTGTGTACCCGGTAGCTATACAGTACATCTGCCCTATTACCTGTGTACCCTATACCTATACAGTACATCTGCCCTATTACCTGTGTACCCAACACCTATACAGTACATCTGCCCTATTACCTGTGTACTCTGTATCTGTACAGTACATCTGCCCTATTACCTGTGTAACCAATATCTATACAGTACATCTGCCCTATTACCTGTGCACCCTATACCTATACAGTACATCTGCCCTATTACCTGTGTACCCGGTATCTATACAGTACATCTGCCCTATTACCTGTGTACCCTATACCTATACAGTACATCTGCCCTATTACCTGTGTACCCAGTATCTGTACAGTACATCTGCCCTATTACCTGTGTACCCAGTATCTGTACAGTACATCTGCCCTATTACCTGTGTACCCTATACCTATACAGTACATCTGCCCTATTACCTGTGTACCCTATACCTGTACAGTACATCTGCCCTATTACCTGTGTACCCAGTATCTGTACAGTACATCTGCCCTATTACCTGTGTGCCCAGTACCTATACAGTACATCTGCCCTATTACCTGTGTACCCAGTATCTATACAGTACATCTGCCCTATTACCTGTGTACCCTATACCTATACAGTACATCTGCCCTATTACCTGTGTACCCAGTATCTATACAGTACATCTGCCCTATTACCTGTGTACCCTATACCTATACAGTACATCTGCCCTATTACCTGTGTACCCTATACCTGTACAGTACATCTGCCCTATTACCTGTGTACCCAGTATCTGTACAGTACATCTGCCCTATTACCTGTGTACCCAGTATCTATACAGTACATCTGCCCTATTACCTGTGTACCCGGTATCTATACAGTACATCTGCCCTATTACCTGTGTACCCTATACCTATACAGTACATCTGCCCTATTACCTGTGTACCCGGTATCTATACAGTACATCTGCCCTATTACCTGTGTACCCTATACCTATACAGTACATCTGCCCTATTACCTGTGTACCCGGTATCTATACAGTACATCTGCCCTATTACCTGTGTACCCTATACCTATACAGTACATCTGCCCTATTACCTGTGTACCCGGTATCTTATTATCTATAGGCTGCGACAAAACAACAAAAGGAAATGGAGCTCAAGGTACCAAATAATAAATATTTAATTTTATTGAGGTAGAACAAGACATGATAACAAATTACATGAGAGTGATGCCAGGAAAAAGGGGGGAAGGGAAAGAACGGCGCGCCCCTGGGGAGAACACACCGGTCAATAGATTACATAGAAGTATAAAGGTCAGCGGGGGATATATGGTACAATGACCAGCCCTTAACCAAATATAATGGCAAAATAATAATGGAAGGTGAGTAACGCATCTGCTGCAATGATACATACATGGGCATGAAGCGAGGTATATAATCGCCAATAATAGACATGCCACAGTAGAAAAGGTCTGGCGGGGTGTAAACATCCACGTCAGAAAGGACCATGGAGATGAGGTTGCAGCAGAGACTCGCCAAGAGAGGACCAGAGTGAAGCAACCCAGGATGGCGCTACCCCTTTATACATCTATGTAATCTTTTGACCGGTGTGTTCTCCCCAAGGTGGCGCCGTTCTTTCCCCCCTTTTTTCCTGGCATCACTCTCATGTAATTTTTTAATCATGTCTTGTTCTACCTCAATAAAATTTAATATTTATTATTTGGTACCTTGAGCTCCGTTTCCTTTTGTTGTTCTGCCATTGTACTCGGGAGCTTGTACCGAGTTATCTCTCAGGGGTGACCTTTGTGATTATATTAGGTGGGCACTGCCCCCCTCCCTTTCCCCCTGGCACCCCCAGGGTCTTTCTTCTATCTATAGGCTGCTTCCATCCTTTTCGGGGTCTGTTACCCCAGGAGAGAGCTCTATAAGAAGTGTTGCGGCACTATTCGGCCCTCGGAGGCCCCGGTTGTCACCCGGTTGCTGTTATATTAATCACATATATTATTCAGCAGTCGGCACTTGAGAGACTCCGTATTACAACGAGCTCCTTACTATTCATGATATCCCTGGGACAGGTGGCCATGCTCCTTACTGTGTAAATGGGGCGTCAAAGAGGAAACTCCGAAACTTTGGCAACCTGTAAGTGTGCACTCACTGGATACTGTGCGCCGCTCCTGCAGTATCAGCCCCATGATTGCTATTTTAGGGGGATGTAGCATTGGCCCCGTTAGGCTAAAGGTTACTAGTCTCATAGGAAGAAAATGGGGCACACCCTGTTGAAATGGAATCGGCCTTCTGATCTGAAAAATTATTGATAATTGTTCATCTCCAAAACCTAGCCACTTATTTCTGCCCCTGTCATGGGGGCTCAGAGGCTGCCCCTGTCATGGGGGCTCAGAGGCTGCCGCTGTCATGGGGCCTCAGAGGCTGCCGCTGTCATGGGGGCTCAGAGGCTGCCGCTGTCATGGGGGCTCAGAGGCTGCCGCTGTCATGGGGGCTCAGAGGCTGCCCCTGTCATGGGGCCTCAGAGGCTGCCCCTGTCATGGGGCCTCAGAGGCTGCCGCTGTCATGGGGCCTCAGAGGCTGCCGCTGTCATGGGGCCTCAGAGGCTGCCGCTGTCATGGGGCCTCAGAGGCTGCCGCTGTCACGGGGCCTCAGAGGCTGCCGCTGTCACGGGGCCTCAGAGGCTGCCGCTGTCATGGGGCCTCAGAGGCTGCCGCTGTCATGGGGCATTAGAGGCTGCCGCTGTCATGGGGCCTCAGAGGCTGCCGCTGTCATGGGGCCTCAGAGGCTGCCGCTGTCATGGGGCCTCAGAGGCTGCCGCTGTCATGGGGCCTCAGAGGCTGCCGCTGTCATGGGGGCTCAGAGGCTGCCCCTGTCATGGGGCCTCAGAGGCTGCCCCTGTCATGGGGCCTCAGAGGCTGCCGCTGTCATGGGGCCTCAGAGGCTGCCGCTGTCATGGGGCCTCAGAGGCTGCCCCTGTCATGGGGCCTCAGAGGCTGCCCCTGTCATGGGGCCTCAGAGGCTGCCCCTGTCATGGGGCCTCAGAGGCTGCCCCTGTCATGGGGGCTCAGAGGCTGCCCATGTCATGGGGGCTCAGAGGCTGCCCCTGTCATGGGGGCTCAGAGGCTGCCCATGTCATGGGGGCTCAGAGGCTTTCATTGTGAAGATATTGCTTATTAATATCAATAATTATTATTAATAACAAACCTAGAACCAGCCCTGTACCTCACATGGATCCAGAGATCTCCCCATTCATTGCTCCAATTGTTCTGCTGGATTTATTTCAGGGGGTGTTTTCTTTCTTAGGGGGCATGTCCTTTCTGCTACCGCTTACCTGTAACTGCCATAGATGTGGCTGTTGAAGATGTAAACTGAGCGAGTGTGACCACCTCAGTGAGGCGGACGGAGAAATAAGGAACAGAACAAACAGCAGATGGCGCTATACAGATATGTTTTATTGAATAACTCAGTGGCTATACAGAATTTTTTATTACATGCAATTACAAAAGAATTCAGATCCAGGCGCCAGTTTCAAAACTGTAGAATATTTTTCATGGAACACCCCTTTAAATTGACAGTAATCCTGTAATATATAAATACCATTAACAGCCATTCTGAACGTTATCGGGGACAATGGTTAGAAATCTTCGAGCCGAGCCCTAACAGGAAATGGCGAAATGTCTGTTTATCTGGTCACATGCTGGTTGTTTTGTAAGGTTTCCAGAATCTCTCATGCCACATCGTGTGCCACGCTGCCACAACGTCCTCGACGCCCTCATTAAAGCCACATCGATCTGTGTCCCCATGTGTCAGCGCTAAACAGCACCTAAACGAGCCGATCATCAAAATCGCGTGCGCCTGAGAGGAGTGGAGAATGCGGATTAACGCTCTGTCCCCCCACATTCTAATCACAGGAAGCAAAAACGTAAACGCATATTTCTAATCCAGGCTTCCATCTTAATTCAGGCATTAAACGCCTTCATCCAGTCACAAACAAAGAAAACCCGCCAAGGAGACAAAAAATCTAAACGACAATAAAAATATAAAAGAAAAACTGAAGAAAAAAAATTAGAAGTAAAATAAAAAAAAATACAGAATAAAATCAACAAACCATGACCATTAATATATTTTTTTAAATTCAGTTTTTATATCTGGAAGGCCTCATGCACACGATGTTGTTGTGTTCCATTCCGCAAAATTGGGTTCCGTTGTTCCGTGATCCGTTTCCGTTTTTGTTTCCGTGTGTCTTCCTTTATTTTTGAAAGGATCTCCAGACATGAAGGAAAGTAAAAAAAGATCTAAGTCAAGTTTGCCATGCAAATGATAGGAAAAAAAACGGACGCGGATGACGATCTTGTGTGCTTCCGCGTTTTTTCACGGTTCCATTGACTTGAATGGGTCCGTGAACCGTTTTCCGTGAAAAAAATAAGACCGATTATATTTTTTTGACGGACTAAAACCACGGATCACTGACGCGGATGACAAACGGTGCATTAGCCGAGTTTTCAACAGACCCATTGAAAGTAAATAGGTCCGCAGAAAATCACGAAAAACGGAACAACGGACACGGAATGAAACAACGGTCGTGTGCATGAGGCCTAACGCTGGGTTCACACCTGAGCGTTCGCGATGGAGCGCTCTGTATGCGCGATTGTACCGGCGTTTGCAATCCCGCATACAGAGACAAGCGAACGCCCATTGTCGCGCGTTCCCGAAAGTCTATGTACGGGAACGCGCGACAAGACGCCCCCAAAGAAGCTCATGTACTTCTTGGGGCGTCGGGCGTTTTACAGCGCGATCGTACGCGCTGTAAAACGCCCAGGTGAGAACCATGCCGATATAGAAGCATTGGTTTCTCCTTGTTGAGCGTTTTACAGCGTGTAGGAACGCGCTGTAAAACGCTCAGGTGTGAACCCAGCCTTAGGGAGAGTGCACATCTCTGTTTCATTTTCTGTTCTTCTGATCCATCAGAGAATGAGAAAACAAAAACAAACAAAAAAAAGATCCAGTTGCACATTTGGAATCCGTTTGAGCCGTTTCCTTCTAAGATCCTTTTTTTTTTTTTTTTTTTGACTGATCTTCTGACTGATCATAAGAACGGAAAATGAAACAAAGGCAAGAGCTCTCCCTTAGGGCTCATGCACACGATCGCATTTTTTTTCTGTGTCCGTTTTTTTTTTTTGCGGACCGTATGTCGAACCATTAGTTTTAATGGGTCCACAAAAAAAGGAAAGTTAATCCATGTGCATTCCATTTCCGTATGTCCGTTCCGCATAACGGACTAGAATAGGACTGTTCTATTAGGGGCCAACTGTTCGGTTCCGCATAAGGCATGCACACAGATGTCATCCATATTTTTTGCGGATCTGTGTTTTGCGCACCGCGTAATACATACGGTCATGTGTATGAGCCCTTAGGCAGCAACTTTACTTTAATCCAGGATCTGGTAGTCCAGAATACAGGGTAATATTGCACAGGGACAGTCCCAATCAGGGCTCTAGCTAGCACCTGGGACAGTGGGCACAGGACTGGGGACTTTTGCTTGGTGCATAGAAAAAAATAGTCGGCACATCCCCGTGCGCAGGTGCGCGTCGCCATGGCTGAAATCGCGAAAACAAACTATATAACAACACTGTAAACACAAATAATAAAATAAATACACTAATGACATACTCATTATAGAAAATGCATTAATGCTACGTTATAAATGTGAGATTCTTGGCAAATACATTTTGTACAAAATGATTTTTGCCTGTCCGCCACCAGCAAGGCGATCTCTTTGTTTAGGACAGGAACCTACACTAAATGCTACCTCCTCTGGTGACATACTGGCCTCCATTATGTTCAGGATATGCTGAGCCTACACTAAATTGTACCTCTCCTGGTCCAAGAAGGTCTCCAGTAAATGCAGGGAGAGCAGGCTACAGATTTAGGGTACTTTCACACCAGCATTATTCTTTTCCGGTATGGAGTTCCATCACAGGGGCTCAATACCGAAAAAAAAAAAAAATGCTTCAGTTTTATCCAGTCTTCTGTTCAGTCGCTCTTATGCTGCGGTATTTTCTCCGGCCAAAATTCCGGAACACTTGCTGTTTCCATTGAAATGTATTTATGCCGAATCCGGTACCAAGTGTTCCGGAAAACCGGATCCGGTTTCCCAGTCTGCGCATGCGCAGACTTTTAAAAATGCGAAAAAAAAAATACTGGATCCATTTTTCCGGATGACACCAGAGAGACAGATCCGGAATTTCAATGCATTTGTCAGACGGATTCGCATCTGGATCCGTCTACAAATGATATCCGTTTGGATATGGATTTCTGGATCCGGCTGGCAGTTCCGTCAACGGAACTGCCTGCCGGATTCTCACAACGCAAGTGTGAAAGTGCTGTTATATGTGCACTAATTAAGATCAGCCTATCGGACAGCATCTTCATCTCCTCTGTGGAGTGTACGGCTTATAGTGTCCTATGGAAGATCCTTCCATCTCCTCTGTGCAGTGTACGGCTTATAGTGTCCTATGGACAGGTCCTTCCATCTCCTCTGTGGAGTGTACGGCTTATAGTGTCCTATGGAGAGGTCCTTCCATCTCCTCTGTGGAGTGTATGGCTTATAGTGTCCTATGGACAGATCCTTCCATCTCCTCTGCGGACTATACTGCTTATAGTGTCCTATGGAGAGGTCCTTCCATCTCCTCTGTGCAGTGTACGGCTTATAGCGTTCTATGGACAGATCCTTCAATCTCCTCTGCGGACTATACTGCTTATAGTGTCCTATGGAGAGGTCCTTCCATCTCCTCTGTGGAGTGTACGGCTTATAGTGTCCTATGGACAGGCCCTTCCATCTCCTCTGTGGAGTGTACGGCTTATAGTGTCCTATGGAGAGGTCCTTCCATCTCCTCTGTGGAGTGTATGGCTTATAGTGTCCTATGGACAGATCCTTCCATCTCCTCTGCGGACTATACTGCTTATAGTGTCCTATGGAGAGGTCCTTCCATCTCCTCTGTGCAGTGTACGGCTTATAGTGTCCTATGGACAGGTCCTTCCATCTCCTCTGTGGAGTGTACGGCTTATAGTGTCCTATGGAGAGGTCCTTCCATCTCCTCTGTGCAGTGTACGGCTTATAGTGTCCTATGGACAGGTCCTTCCATCTCCTCTGTGGAGTGTATGGCTTATAGTGTCCTATGGAGAGGTCCTTCCATCTCCTCTGTGCAGTGTACGGCTTATAGTGTCCTATGGACAGGTCCTTCCATCTCCTCTGTGCAGTGTACGGCTTATAGTGTCCTATGGAAAGATCCTTCCATCTCCTCTGTGGAGTGTACGGCTTATAGTGTCTTATGGACAGGTCCTTCCATCTCCTCTGTGCAGTGTACGGCTTATAGTGTCCTATGGACAGATCCTTCCACCTCCTCTGTGGAGTGTACGGCTTATAGTGTCCTATGGACAGATCCTTCCATCTCCTCTGTGGAGTGTACGGCTTATAGTGTCCTATGGACAGATCCTTCCATCTCCTCTGTGGAGTGTACGGCTTATAGTGTCCTATGGACAGATCCTTCCATCTCCTCTGTGGAGTGTACGGCTTATAGTGTCCTATGGAGAGGTCCTTCCATCTCCTCTGTGCAGTGTACGGCTTATAGTGTCCTATGGACAGATCCTTCCATCTCCTCTGTGGAGTGTACGGCTTATAGTGTCCTATGGACAAGTCCTTCCATCTCCTCTATGGAGTGTACGGCTTATAGTGTCTTATGGACAGATCCTTCCATCTCCTCTGTGTAGTGTACGGCTTATAGTGTCCTATGGACAGATCCTTCCACCTCCTCTGTGCAGTGTATGGCTTATAGTGTCCTATGGACAGGTCCTTCCATCTCCTGTGTGGAGTGTACGGCTTATAGTGTCCTATGGACAGATCCTTCCATCTCCTCTGTGGAGTGTACGGCTTATAGTGTCCTATGGACAGATCCTTCCATCTCCTCTGTGCAGTGTACGGCTTATAGTGTCCTATGGACAGATCCTTCCATCTCCTCTGTGGAGTGTACGGCTTATAGTGTCCTATGGACAGGTCCTTCCATCTCCCCTGTGGAGTGTACGGCTTATAGTGTCCTATGGACAGATCCTTCCATCTCCTCTGTGGAGTGTACGGCTTATAGTGTCCTATGGACAGATCCTTCCATCTCCTCTGTGTAGTGTACGACTTATAGTGTCCTATGGACAGATCCTTCCATCTTCTCTGTGCAGTGTTCGGCTTATAGTGTCTTATGGACAGGTCCTTCCATCTCCTCTGTGCAGTGTACGGCTTATAGTGTCCTATGGACAGGTCCTTCCATCTCCACTATGGAGTGTACAGCTTATAGTGTCCTATGGCGAGGTCCTTCCGTCTCCTCTGTGCAGTGTATGGCTTATAGTGTCCTATGGACAGGTCCTTCCATCTCCTCTGTGGAGTGTACGGCTTATAGTGTCCTATGGACAGATCCTTCCATCTCCTCTGTGGAGTGTACGGCTTATAGTGTCCTATGGACAGGTCCTTCCATCTCCTCTGTGGAGTGTACGGCTTATAGTGTCCTATGGAGAGGTCCTTCCATCTCCTCTGTGCAGTGTACGGCTTATAGTGTCTGATGGACAGGTCCTTCCATCTCCTCTGTGCAGTGTACGGCTTATAGTGTCCTATGGACAGATCCTTCCATCTCCACTATGGAGTGTACAGCTTATAGTGTCCTATGGAGAGGTCCTTCCGTCTCCTCTGTGCAGTGTACGGCTTATAGTGTCCTATGGACAGATCCTTCAATCTCCTCTGTGGAGTGTACGGCTTATAGTGTCCTATGGAGAGGTCCTTCCATCTCCTCTGTGGAGTGTACGGCTTATAGTGTCCTATGGACAGGTCCTTCCATCTCCTCTATGAAGTGTACTACTTATAGTGTCCTATGGACAGGTCCTTCCATCTCCTCTGTGGAGTGTACGGCTTATAGTGTCCTATGGACAGATCCTTCCATCTCCTCTGTGCAGTGTACGGCTTATAGTGTCCTATGGACAGATCCTTCCATCTCCTCTGTGTAGTGTACGACTTATAGTGTCCTATGGACAGATCCTTCCATCTCCTCTGTGCAGTGTTCGGCTTATAGTGTCTTATGGACAGGTCCTTCCATCTCCTCTGTGCAGTGTACGGCTTATAGTGTCCTATGGACAGGTCCTTCCATCTCCACTATGGAGTGTACAGCTTATAGTGTCCTATGGCGAGGTCCTTCCGTCTCCTCTGTGCAGTGTACGGCTTATAGTGTCCTATGGACAGGTCCTTCCATCTCCTCTGTGGAGTGTACGGCTTATAGTGTCTGATGGACAGGTCCTTCCATCTCCTCTGTGCAGTGTACGGCTTATAGTGTCCTATGGACAGGTCCTTCCATCTCCACTATGGAGTGTACAGCTTATAGTGTCCTATGGAGAGGTCCTTCCATCTCCTCTGTGGAGTGTACGGCTTATAGTGTCCTATGGACAGATCCTTCCATCTCCTCTGTGGAGTGTACAGCTTATAGTGTCCTATGGACAGGTCCTTCCATCTCCTGTGGAGTGTACGGCTTATAGTGTCCTATGGAGAGGTCCTTCCATCTCCTCTGTGCAGTGTACGGCTTATAGTGTCTGATGGACAGGTCCTTCCATCTCCTCTGTGCAGTGTACGGCTTATAGTGTCCTATGGACAGGTCCTTCCATCTCCACTATGGAGTGTACAGCTTATAGTGTCCTATGGAGAGGTCCTTCCGTCTCCTCTGTGCAGTGTACGGCTTATAGTGTCCTATGGACAGATCCTTCAATCTCCTCTGTGGAGTGTACGGCTTATAGTGTCCTATGGAGAGGTCCTTCCATCTCCTCTGTGGAGTGTACGGCTTATAGTGTCCTATGGACAGGTCCTTCCATCTCCTCTATGAAGTGTACTACTTATAGTGTCCTATGGACAGGTCCTTCCATCTCCTCTGTGGAGTGTACGGCTTATAGTGTCCTATGGACAGGTCCTTCCATCTCCTCTGTGGAGTGTACGGCTTATAGTGTCCTATGGACAGGTCCTTCCATCTCCTCTGTGGAGTGTACGGATTATAGTGTCCTATGGACAGGTCCTTCCATCTCCTCTGTGGAGTGTACGGCTTATAGTGTCCTATGGAGAGGTCCTTCCATCTCCTCTGTGGAGTGTACGGCTTATAGTGTCCTATGGACAGGTCCTTCCATCTCCTCTATGAAGTGTACTACTTATAGTGTCCTATGGACAGGTCCTTCCATCTCCTCTGTGGAGTGTACGGCTTATAGTGTCCTATGGACAGGTCCTTCCATCTCCTCTGTGGAGTGTACGGCTTATAGTGTCCTATGGACAGGTCCTTCCATCTCCTCTGTGGAGTGTACGGCTTATAGTGTCCTATGGACAGGTCCTTCCATCTCCTCTGTGGAGTGTACGGCTTATAGTGTCCTATGGACAGGTCCTTCCATCTCCTCTGTGGAGTGTACGGCTTATAGTGTCCTATGGACAGATCCTTCCATCTCCTCTGTGGAGTGTACGGCTTATAGTGTCCTATGGACAGGTCCTTCCATCTCCTCTGTGGAGTGTACGGCTTATAGTGTCCTATGGACAGATCCTTCCATCTCCTCTGTGCAGTGTA